>NC_052331.1:40480488-40800558 GCF_016432855.1 Salvelinus namaycush | reverse complement strand
CTCTCATCCCATTTGATATACACGTCACCCAAGGCTATTACAAATGCACTGAGTTCCTAGACTGGGACAGAGGTGACCCTGTTCAGCTAATAACCGATGTGCTTAAAGCAGTCCCAAGCGGTTACTTGATGGCTAGACCAAGAGACATACCTGATGAACAGAACAATTGGTCTGGCAAATGTGTAGTGGAAGGGATGCGTGAAATGATACAGCTACTAGAGGGTGCATGGTGGGGACATTCGACGGGCAGTTCCCCAATGTCATCAAATCACATTGAAGTTATACAGGACCTAAAAAAGATGGAAGATGAATACCCCAAGCCAGCTGCAGCGATCTGTTACATGGATGAAGAGGAATATGGATACCTCTTCGAAATTGTAACAGCAAAAGGACAACCATACAAGGTCACGTTTGATAAGTCTGGGTTTGTGCTTGATACAGATATACACTTTAACTCAATGACAAGTTTGCTGGACCATATGACAACGGTTGTAAAGGTTTCCTTTGTACCAAGACCCCTTTCTACAACACAGGACCTGTGCATGAGCAAGATGGATGTAACAGGAGGGAGAAGGAGGGGACCAGTGGAGACAAGTGGAGGCCTACCCAGTCTCAAACGTTCCATACAGACTAGCCCGTATGACCAGAGGTATAGGCCATGACCATTGTATTACTGTACATCTCAATTAATATTTGTGACAGTATATGTGTCAATGTAATATACATTACATATCATTGTTTTGACATGCAATCAATAAAGTGTATCACCAGTCATGTCAGAGCCTTGTTCTTTTTATTCACATACATTACAAAGAGCAGTACCGTTGCAACTACACATGTTTCACAAAGTCATTATAGCTGGGCTATCCACCCGGTACTGCTTCATCCAACCGTGTCTGTGCTATCCAAAAGGGCTCCATTCATGCCACAATGCCTTGGTTATTCATCCTTGGCCTGTTACTCAACCACTTGCGTGCATCCAACCTTGTCTCTAAATCCACACATTATCCATTCATCCAAGCTAAGGTGTTTAGCTACTCATCTACCACTCATCATACAGTGGCTGTTGTGTCCACACAGGCTTACTTTCTCCAGCCCTGTCTTGTGTATCTTCCCACCACCTGGGCAAGTCTCTACTTGTTTATCCAGCCCTGGGCACTCATCCAACCTTGTCTCTAAATCCACACATTATCCATTCATCCAAGCTAGGGTGTTTAGCTACTCGTCTACCACTCATCTTTAGGTGGCTGTTGTGTCCACACAGGCTTACTTTCTCCAGCCCTGTCTTGTGTATCTCCCCACCACCTGGGCAAGTCTCTACTTGTTTATCCAGACCTTGGGCACTCGTCCAACTGTTTCTGTGCTGTCCACACAGGCTTACTTTCTCCAACCCTGTCTGTTTATCTTCCCGTCACCTAGGCAACAGCTCTACTTGTTTATCCAGCCCTGGGCACTCATCCAACCTTGTCTGTGCTGTCCACACATGCTCATCCAACCTTGTCTGTGCTGTCCACACAGGCTTACTTTCTCCATCCCTGTCTGTTTATCTTCCCGTCACCTGGGCACTCATCCAACCTTGTCTATGCTGTCCACACAGGCTCATCCAACCTTGTCTGTGCTGTACACACAGGCTCATCCAACCTTGTCTGTGCTGTCCACACAGGCTTACTTTCTCCATCCCTGTCTGTTTATCTTCCCGTCACCTGGGCACTCATCCAACCTTGTCTATGCTGTCCACACAGGCTCATCCAACCTTGTCTGTGCTGTACACACAGGCTTACTTTCTCCAGCCCTGTCTGTTTATCTTCCCTTCACCTAGGCAACGGCTCTATTTGTTTATCCAGCTCTGGGCACTCGTCCAACTGTTTCTGTGCTGTCCAACTCTCTGTGTTTACCCAACCGAGCATTACAGGGAGGCAGTTAAATAGCAAGGTCTGTTCTTAGGATCTGTTAACAGTTTGCCTCTCTCAGCACTGGGGAAGAAATATCAAGTGTGTATTCGAAATGACTGGGATGGAAGTGACCTATGGAAACTGGCCTCTATTGGACAGATCATGGCTTTCATTTGTAGAGTCACTGGGTGACCACTGGTGGGGTTCCGTATCTGAGGAACAAATGATATCTTTCCTCAATAGACCCGAGGTGAAGGTGGGAGCTTTTGCCATAGCGGACTACCGTGCAGCGGAGCCCGGAGGAGTGTGTTCATGTATGATGAAGACAGGGGATTGTGACATTATCTCATTCGCCATATATGTCACTGGAGGCCGTTACAAATGCACCGACTTCCTAGAGTGGGAATACAGTCAACCAGCAAAAATTATAGAAGACATGATTGCAAATTACCCAGGAGGGTACCTGATGGCTAGACCTAGAGCCATACCTGGTGGTCAAAGCAAGGGGACTTGCATACGTGTAGTGGAAGAGATGCATACTATGATACAGTTACTAAAGAGTGCATGGTGGGGACTGTCTCTTGGGCAGTCGCCAAATGGTAGGTCCCCAGGGTCAAGTGAGCACACTGCCTTGTTAAACAGTCTAAAGAGTATGCAAAGTGAAAACTTCAACCCTGCTGCTGCAGTATGTTACATGGATGAACACCGCTCTGGATACCTCTTTGACATTGTAACAGGGAAAGGAAAGGTATACAAAATCATGTTCCATGGGTCTGGCTTTCGATGTGGGACCAATTGTTACGTTCCCCAGTTTCTGTGTTGTGATTTGTATTTGAGTGTGTGTTTCAGGAGAAATTCCTGAACTCCCCAACCAGCTGATTGGTCGACTCAATGGCTAATGGATGATTAGAGAGCTGACCCCGCCCCCTCGTCAAGATGCAGCTGTATCCAATTAGACTCCTGAAGCTATAAAAAAGCCAGTTCTGTTCAGGAGGAGGGGGAGAGGAGATCATAACTGGGAGATCATTGCTGAGAGAGGAGGCTGAGGGTGATATACTGTATTGGTTGTTCTCAGAGGGAGATGATTAGTGTGACCTGTATTGGTTGATTGGTTATGTCTTTTGTGTGTCAATAGGACGCAGTGTTTTGATTATTGAAATTGTTTGGATTGTTCTGTTTCATTTGTTCCCAGGGGGGAAGGAGATTGGAGAGAGAGGAGAGGAGAGGAGAGAGATGAGATAAGGAGTAGAGATTTGGAGATTGAGAGAGAGAAAAATTAGATTGTGATATAGTGTGGGTTGTGTATCAGAAAGTGTGGTATGTACTGTTGTTGTTGGTAGCAGTTTTTCTATGTCCTGTGTTTGTGAGTGTTTGTGAAATCATTAATAATTACTCTGTTTCATTTGTTCCCAGGGGGGAAGGAGAAGGCACTTTGGGAGTGCTTAGGCAAGAGGCCCGAGGGCATACATATACCCGTAGTATATTTACTGTCTAGGCACACTAGGTAAGACCTGGGCGGACCACCCCCTGTATTTTGGTTAGGGCACCAGGTGGTGCTAAGTTAGGTAAGTTAAGTGGGTAGGCAGGTTAGATAGGAGAGGGGGAACTTTGATATTTACTTTCTTTGCTTTGGTTCCGTCCAGCCCCTTTTCCCCATATTACCGTGTAAGAAAATAAATTCTAGTAAACGGTAAATTCTGCTTTTGTGTCATCCTTACTCGCACCTACAGTCCATACCTCTTGCACTTCAGAGAGTTGAGTTGTAGCAGGGAGTTGCGTTCCCTCTTCTCAGAGGCGTGCGTAACATAATGGGGGCTCATCCGGGATTCCATTAAACCCACCGGACCCTGCTGCACTGAGCTCTCTGTGGTTAGTGATTGAGGTGTGATGGTAGGTTGTGAGTTTGGATGACTTGTGAAGTTTGTGTGTTCAGTATATTGTTGTGTACAAGATGGCTGCCTCAGCCATCTCCAAGTTCATTGAAGCGCCCTCTATTGATTGTTTGTTGAGGTTTCGAAAAGTAGACCTTTTAGCTATAGCTGACCATTATGGATTTGTTATCCCTGAGAAAGTCCTAAAGGCTGAGCTTTTGGTGCTAGTCAGGGAGGGATTAGTAAGAGAAAGAATTCTCTCATTGAAAGGAGAGGAGACGGGTAGACTTTCCGATGCCAAGTCGGAGGACAGGGCAGAGGAAGGGGTTGCTCGTACCCCCTTTACATTGCCTCGATTCGATCCTTTATCTTCTGCTTCAGGTCGTTCAGACGGGACCGCTAGGCTAAAGGTGAGGCTGGCCCGGTTAGAAATGGAGCAAAAAGATAAAGAGAGACAAATGCATTTTGATCTTGAAATTAGGAAAATAGAAGCCGACAAGGAGGTGAGGATCCGACAACTGGAGCTAGAAGCTGGCTCCGGTACGACTCCAAAAGCTGCTCATCATCAAGCCCACTTTGATGTAAGTAAAAATATCGCTTTAGTCCCACCATTCCGAGAGTCGGAAGTTGATTCCTATTTCTCTGCGTTTGAGCGTGTGGCCGCTGCGCTGCATTGGCCACTTGAGGTTTGGCCGCTCCTGTTACAATGTAAATTGTCTGGGAAAGCCCAGGAAGTAGTAGCTGCTCTCTCGCTGGAAGACAGTTTACATTACGAAACAGTTAAAACTACCGTGTTGCGGGCGTATGAGTTGGTGCCTGAAGCTTATAGACAGCGCTTCAGGAACCACAAGAAACCCTCTCACCGTACTTTTGTTGAGTTTGCTAGGGACAAAGAGTCTCTGTTTAATCGATGGTGTTCAGCCAGCAAAGCTAACACCTTTGCTGATATTCGGGAGTTGATGCTGTTGGAGGATTTTAAAAGCAACCTCCCTGATAGAATTGTAGTTCATTTAAATGAACAGAAAGTGGTGACATTGGCCCAGGCAGCAGTGTTGGCAGATGAGTACGCTTTGACACACAAGACTGTCTTTGGTGCACCTCGTTTTGAAGGTAGACTGATTACGTCATCAGTGCCTCATTCAGGTCGCTTTTCCTCTGACAAGCCTTTTCATGAGATCCGTGAATGTTTTTACTGTCACCAAAAGGGTCACGTGATTGCGGACTGCCCAGTTTTGAAAAATAAACCGAAACAGTCCCAGTCACTGTCCCCAAAAAGGAAAAGTTTGGGTTTAGTCAAGTCTTTGGCTCGTCCGTTGGTCCGAGGTATTGGTTCAGCATTTGAGAAACCGGATCCTGTTTATGCTCCGTTTATCTCTACCGGTTGTGTTTCCTTAACTGGAGAACAAGCTGATCAAAAGCCAATTAAAATCTTACGAGACACTGGGGCGGCACAGTCAGTAATCATTACTGATGCTTTACCCTGGTCTCCTGAAACATATTGTGGCTCACATGTTATATTACAGGGCATAGAGACAAAAACAGTACCTGTACCACTACACTGGGTCCACTTAGTGTCAGACTTGGTATCAGGATGTTTCCGTGTTGGTGTAGTGTCTACACTGCCAGTAAAAGGAGTCACATTGCTACTAGGGAATGATATTGCTGGTGGTAACGTTACTCCTGTGTTAGAGGTAGTAGACAACCCAGAAATCAGAACTACAGATGAGAAATTGGTTCAAGCATTTCCACATGTTTTTCCTGCTTGTGTGTTAACGAGGGCACAATCTCGCAAGATTGGAGATGTGATGGATTTGGCTAGTTCCATTTTTGAGAATGTTGACGTAGAAGACAATGCACCGAGTATTCCTTCTGCAAGGCCGACAGTTTTTACTCCTGAAAAAACTAAGGCAGGGGACTGCGAAATCGCGCCCCAATTACATGACATTCTTTTGTCTGTCACCCCTGAGAAGGTGATTGAATGTCAAAAAGGAGACGCCAGTCTTCGTAAGTGTTTTGCTTCGGTAATTTCCATTGAGGAAGCTAAAACTAAAGAGACTGCCTACTTTATGGAAGCAGGAGTTTTGATGCGTAAATGGGCAGCTCATGACACCGTTAATGACTGGAGTGAAGTGTGTCAAGTGGTTGTTCCTACACCGTTCCGACAGCAGGTGCTGTCACTCGCCCATGACCAGGCGTGGTCTGGACATTTGGGGATCACAAAGACTTATAACCGGGTCCTTCGTCATTTTTTTTGGCCAGGTTTGAAGTCTGATGTGGTCCAATTTTGTAAAACATGTCACGTATGTCAACTCACTGGGAAAGTGAATCAAACAGTTCCTAGAGCACCGCTCTGCCCGATTCCTGTGGTGGGGGAACCATTTGAAAGAGTGATAGTTGATTGTGTAGGTCCATTGCTGAAAACCAGGTCAGGTAACAAGTTTTACTAGATATAATGTACAGATAGCCTATGTGAAGGGCTCGGCGAATGTGGTTGCTGACGCTCTATCACGGGTTTACTAACTGGGGAAGCGTTGGGTTTTGTTATTACAAACTATGTTTGCAATTTTTGTGGTGGGCGTGTTACGTTCCCCAGTTTCTGTGTTGTGATTTGTATTTGAGTGTGTGTTTCAGGAGAAATTCCTGAACTCCCCAACCAGCTGATTGGTCGACTCAATGGCTAATGGATGATTAGAGAGCTGACCCCGCCCCCTCGTCAAGATGCAGCTGTATCCAATTAGACTCCTGAAGCTATAAAAAAGCCAGTTCTGTTCAGGAGGAGGGGGAGAGGAGATCATAACTGGGAGATCATTGCTGAGAGAGGAGGCTGAGGGTGATATACTGTATTGGTTGTTCTCAGAGGGAGATGATTAGTGTGACCTGTATTGGTTGATTGGTTATGTCTTTTGTGTGTCAATAGGACGCAGTGTTTTGATTATTGAAATTGTTTGGATTGTTCTGTTTCATTTGTTCCCAGGGGGGAAGGAGATTGGAGAGAGAGGAGAGGAGAGGAGAGAGATGAGATAAGGAGTAGAGATTTGGAGATTGAGAGAGAGAAAAATTAGATTGTGATATAGTGTGGGTTGTGTATCAGAAAGTGTGGTATGTACTGTTGTTGTTGGTAGCAGTTTTTCTATGTCCTGTGTTTGTGAGTGTTTGTGAAATCATTAATAATTACTCTGTTTCATTTGTTCCCAGGGGGGAAGGAGAAGGCACTTTGGGAGTGCTTAGGCAAGAGGCCCGAGGGCATACATATACCCGTAGTATATTTACTGTCTAGGCACACTAGGTAAGACCTGGGCGGACCACCCCCTGTATTTTGGTTAGGGCACCAGGTGGTGCTAAGTTAGGTAAGTTAAGTGGGTAGGCAGGTTAGATAGGAGAGGGGGAACTTTGATATTTACTTTCTTTGCTTTGGTTCCGTCCAGCCCCTTTTCCCCATATTACCGTGTAAGAAAATAAATTCTAGTAAACGGTAAATTCTGCTTTTGTGTCATCCTTACTCGCACCTACAGTCCATACCTCTTGCACTTCAGAGAGTTGAGTTGTAGCAGGGAGTTGCGTTCCCTCTTCTCAGAGGCGTGCGTAACACCAATCTACACTTCTACACCATAGGAGAGTTGATTGACTACATGAGAGGGGCTAGGAATGTAACTTTTGTGCCACGACCTTCCCCCTAATGTGAGGGGAGACAATGACAAGGATGGAGTAGGATCGAAGGACACAAGAGGGTTCGATATTCTCAGCACAAGGCTATGGATATGAATAGTGAACTCTTTTCATAACATACTCTGTAAGATATTATACAATGTTACAGCTAGAGTGTACTTTTTCTTGAAATGAATAAACCAAATCAATGGTGTCTTTTGCCTTTATTCAATATATTTGTGAAACATTACTGTATAACATAGTCCTCCTGCACATATCACGCAATTGTTGTTAACCCATACATGTTGCCCCATAGTAAAAGTTATACCAATCCCTTAAAGACATATGGTTATTCAACATAAACTTCAACTGGGTTCTCCTGATCAACACCTCGGTGCTTAACTGTGTGACAGTAGAAAGACTGTCAATGTCTTCTTCCTCACATCCCTCTGCAAGCCTCAGCCCATGGATGAGTTTGGTGTATATGTCCCAGAGTGTTGTTCCATAGAGTATGGTGATTGAGAGATGCCCAGTGATTTCACCTATGTTTTCAGAGGGGCTCTGGATCAAGACTTTGATGTGAGGCCTATTTTCGTCTACAATGGCAATGTTGTCCGCGTACTCGCTCATGGTCTGGTACAGTGCGGAGACGTATTTCATCACAGCATATGGGATGACAATACCCCCACCATACATGTGTCTAGGAGGGAAAGATGTACAGTCGAGGTCTTGGAAGGCTCGCGGGGTTGCCATTGCCATCTCCTGAGTGACTCTGTGGAGAATTCCAAGGTCGTCGAGGGAGACAGATCGCCAAAGAGCTAGGACATTTCTGAGAGCATCATAGTCCTTGTCAGTGCCGAGTTGATGGGAAGGTACGCACACGTAGCTGTCTGCACACTGGGGGAAAGAAAAGGATGCTATTCCACTGGGTCCCCTGGTAATGCTGACAAAGCCTTTCGCCGAACACAGGCCGCATATGAATTGAAACTCCCCTCGGGGAGAAGCGACCAGAACGTCTAAAGCTCCTTTCGCTCTGTCCGATGCCCAGAGACTGTTTCGGGGTGGCCTGCGACGCCAAGTCCAGCTACGCTTGGAAGATGCAAGTGTACACCGGCAAGGCGGCCGGCGGAGGCCCCAAAGAACCAGGGCGCGCGCGTCGTCCTCGATCTGACCGAGGGACTGCCGGGCGGTCACACCGTCACGTGTGACAATTTCTTCACCTCCTACGAACTCGGCAGCGGCTCCTCGAGAGGAACCTCACCATGGTGGGCACGGTGCGAAAGAACAAGCCCGAGCTCCCTCCCGCGCTGCTCCAGTCCAAGGACAGACAGGTCTCGTCCTCCAGGTTCGCCTTCACGCCCACCGCCACTCTAGTGTCCTACCTGGCAAAGAGAAATAAGAACGTGCTGCTTCTGAGCACGCGGCACGCGGAGCCCGGCGTTAGCGATCGCCGAGACCGGAAGCCGGCCCTCATCCTAGACTACAACTGCAACAAGGGCGGCGTGGACAACCTAGACAAGGTGGTCGGCACCTACAGCTGCAGACGGATGACCGCCCGCTGGCCCCTGGTCATCTTCCACAACATCCTCGACGTGCCTCCTACAACGCCTTTGTCATATGGCGAGAGATCAACCCCGACTGGATGCCCGGGAAGCGGAACAAGAGGAGGGTGTTCCTGGAGCGCTCGGAAAGGCGCTCGTGAAGCCCTTGATCCAAAGAAGCAGCGTCTCCCCCGCACCGAAGCCGCCTCAGCACTTGTCAAAGTCATACGGGGCGAGCGTGTATCCGCCAAGGCTCGTCCGCAAGCCCTTGAGCAAGCCGTCGGCCCGGCCGCCTCCTCCGACCCAGCCCGGCCGCCCGGCTGGAGGCGAGTAAGAGGAAGAGGTGTGTCAGCTCTGCCCACCCAAGAAGGACGCCAAGACACACACCGCGTGCTGCAGGTGTAAAAATACATCTGCAAAGGCTGTTCACACCCATACTGTCACACTTGTGCCCACTGGCCTTTAGCCAAGACGGGACAGGGTGACCCGGGGGGGACACTGTGTGCTAGCATAATAGGAGGACAACGGGAGGGGTTTATGTAACACAACCATACCCAAAAGGCACAATCACAAACCACAACCAAGGGAAGGTAGTGCAGGAGGGGGGGGCGTTTTTAGAAATCAATTACCCAAACTCACACGGGCCCAAGGGCAGTACGGGGGGACAGCCTGTCACTTCCCACCACAGGGCCCTGCCCGAATGTTGAATCTGTGAGTGTCCACCACAACCTCTCAGTTATCCAAAACTTTACGTTGTAATCCTGTCTGTGGAATGTGGAGGCTTGTGACAATAAGATCCAGCTTTCAGTAGTGTAGCAACCACGTATCAGTTATCCAACACTTGATGTTCTAGCCAACGTACTAATCACAGGGAAGTACTTATAAGTCAGTTGGGTTGTTACAAGAGTTTACATTTATCAACACTGGGGAAGAGTATCAGCTATAACAATTAGGACTATTATGGGTAACCTGTTTCATCTTCGTTGCACACAATCCACTTGTCTCTATGTATGCATCTGTACAAACAGCACAGTTTAATCAGTGATGGACATGTGCTTGAAGAAGACTACCTGGGTGTGGATGGGGGACTTGACCTTGACGGAATATCGTGGTATGGTGGGGACCTGAGTTTGACGGAGAAAATGGGGTTGTGAAACGAGTCCCTGAGTTTGACAGACCCGGATTACAAGGAGATCTAGAGTGGGCCCGCTCTATCCAAGGTGGTTTCGGATGACAACTCTATGCCTGACCTCATTGAGGTAGAGAAAGGTTATTGCTACAGGACATTTGTACAATTTGACACCTGGACGTTACTTACCGGGTGACATTGATGAAAACCATACCAGTGTATAAACTTGATGGTAAATGTCTGCCTATCACTCTAGTGATCTCCTACGGAAAAGGAAAGCCTGAACGTCCTCAGTGTTCTCTGTGGTGTTTAACTGGAAGACAACGTCTACTCAGTCTCTAATACCAGTGGATCACAATACAAGGCAGGTTGCACAGATCTTGGTGAACTGTGCATCTGGAAGAGACCATGATGGTCCCGGAACAGCCCGTGGTAGATCGGCCTTCTACGCAGCCTTTCCTGTGGACGTGTAACCGGATACAACGGGAACACTGGTGCCAGACTACATTCCCTGGGTCTCAGTGTACTGAGAACTGAAGGTGTGAGAGAGATGGACGGGTCATCGTGTCACTGAATCTGACACTGCTCCGAAAAGTATGGGGATAGTTTAATTACCTAACAGTTGAATGTTTATATTGTATTCATTTGGTACTATTGGTGATGGTGGACCTCTTTTATCATAAAGTACAGTGGGTAAACACTTGACAGTTGCTTGTCTGAGCATACTTTATTTTTTTACTTGCATTCAACAGCATTATAAACTATAACATGGGCTACCCAAGCCCAAGCCCTCACAGTGAGCAAGCCTGGAAGCGCTGTAGGCTCCTGTGGCTTCTGTCCAGGCTTCTGTGTGTTTTTGATGACCGCTTTCCTTAGTTCCGCCTATCATGACTCAGTCACAAGCATGGCGCCTTATTGGCTCTGTGGCTTCTGTCAAGCTCTGTGTGTTTGATGACGCTTTCCTTAGGTCCGCCCTATCATTACTCAGTCAGCAAGCATGAAGCCTTATAGGCTCCTGTGGCTTTCTGTTTTAAGCTCTGTGGTATTGATGACGCTTTCCTTAGGCCCGCCCTATCATGACTCAGTCTGCAGAACTGTGGCCTTTGACAATAGGGGCCAAAGCGATATATTAATGACTATACTGACGTCTCTCAAGAAGCAGAACAGAGTGTATAATGCCCATGGAAATCAGAGTCTTTCTATACACTCAGATATTGTAATACCAGCAAAGGAGAATGACAGTAGCGACTCCAGACATGACTTTGTTAGTGGCAGCACATGCAGAGAGCTGCAGTTCAACCCTGTTACAGTGAGATGCCCAGTTGCTGTGCACTAGGCTGAAGGTGCAGTGCAAGAAGAGGTCTCTCAGTCCATACTGGCGTCTGGTGTGGTTAGGTGCTCCGTGTAAGAATGTGAAAATAAAAGGTGACGGAAATTGTTTTCTTCAGAGCGGTCATGAAAGCACTATTGTTGGTAACGAGGAGTACCATGAGTCCAATTCGAAATGCGGTGGTGCAGCAGCTACAGAGCAAAACAAACATATGTTATAGGGCCATCCTGAAGTGTGTTACCGTTTCAGTGTCAGAGTACATTACGGAGTCCAACATGAAATTGTTTAGGTAGTTGGGCGACCGAATGGAGATTCAGCAGCTGCAGACATGTTGGGGGGTAAGCATATATACATACTATACCAACCGTTGGATGGAATACAGAATCTAATGGTTTTTAGAGTGTCTAAGCAGGGCATATATTTGGAGAATAGTCGGAACCATTACGAGACAGTCTTGTGGTCAAGAGCCTCAAGACTCAGTCTTGTTACGGTTACTGCCAGGGTTATGAGATGTGGGAAAACACCCATATACCACAAGCATTTAGTTCCTCAGGCTCCAATCATCTGATTCCGAAAGCAAGTTCGGGAGCGTACAATGGCAGTGACTCACGAGATTGGATGTGTGATGATTTTCAGGACAATTGTCAAGAGGACTATACCCATAACCGAGATACTCCGGTGCTGACATGGAGGATACCAGAAGCCCAAGAGGCTGAAACCAGTCCCCGTTCAAAACCGATAGTCTTGTGGACTACGACAGTTTACGATTCCGAGGAGTCAGACTACGAGGTCCCACACCCAGAACGTCGCCAGTGAACAGCTCTACAGTGAACAGTTTGACGACGAGAGGTGGTTCTACTGTGAATATGTATATGGTGAAGAGTTTGAACACCGCGCTGTCGTGGAATTGGAAAAGTCGATGATGACAGGGTGGGGTGGACTGTGACGACGTTACGATGAAGAGGTTTACGACGACGAGGTGGTGGACGTGGTGAAGAACGTGTACGATGAGAGGTTGACGATGGCGGTGGTGGACAGCAACGAAGGCTACAGCGAAGAGGGTGGCGAGGTACAGTTTACTGTGAAGATGGTCACGACTCGATTCCAGCTGTGGAAGATTCGAGAAAGCAACATTCGATGGAAAGCATGCTTAGTTGTCTATACTGAACACATCATGGCATTCCTTCCTAGAATGGCTGGGGGAGCGCTGGTGGGATCAGTCTCTAAAGAGCAGATTATCACATTCATGGATACATCTAACATTCGCAAAGGGGACATTGTCGTCGCAGCACACTTCGGTGGCATGCAAGGAGGAGTGTGTTCGATTATGGTGTAAGACACAGGATTCAGTCATGCACCTTTACTGTTTTGTATAGTCGAGGCAGGTACATCTGTAACCGATATGGTACAAGGTCATTTTTCAACTCTATTGACATTATGAAAGTTCTGGTGCGTAACTGGGGAGAAGGACACTTGCTACGTAAGACCCAGTTGGATGGCTCATAACCCCAAATACTTTGCTATGACACAAATTGTGGCCGAGCTGCGTTATATTGTAAAGCTGATAAAAGGCTTCATGGTGGGAGCTGCATTCCTCAGTTTTGGAAATGTCCCACCACATGGTAAAGTGATAGAGCTTCTACGAATGAGGACAAACAAGCACACCAACCCAGCTGCCGCAATCCATTTATGAATGAGGACAGTTTGGGATATACCTGTTGGATATTGTAACTGCCAAGGAAAGAGATTCAAGGTGACGTTTGATAACTTGGGGTTTACGTTGGGACAGTTGTACACTTTCCATATATCACAATCTATTCTTTCCCGCATCTGCTGCTTGAAGATGCAACCTTTGTAGCCCGACCAAAGAACCACATCTTTGGGGATGAAGGCCTGGAACGTCACCCAGGTGTCACAGAGTGCCAGACACAATGTCTAGAGTAGAAGATATAGGTGGAAGCATATGTAATCACTGTCATATCGCTTGTAAATGTGCCATTACAAAGTGCTGTGTGGTGTAATTATTCAATGTCATATCCTTCTGTGAATAAAGACAATAATATTCCTGAGTAGCAGAAATACCAGGCACATTATTTTACAGAGTAACATAACATTTACATACATCCATACCAAAAGTAGGACATAGTGGCAGCTCAAAAATGAATAAAAATGGGTTCGTGTTAGTTAGATCTCAACACATTGCAACCTAGTCATCTCCATCCTCCATCATCTCCATCCGCATCAGCTCCATCCTCATCATCGGCCATACTTGACGAAAGAGACATAACCACATTACCAACAAGTCATACACACAAGCAAAGTGTCATCACAGTATACACTACCATATCTACCATTTCATCTTCTGCATTGTTTTCAACTGGGGAAGAGGAGGTAATGCTAGTTGAGGTTGGGAGGCCGGTTGACGACTTCTGGGGCAACAGTGGAGAGCTTGTTCCAAGACAAGGTTCCTAGGTCCCCTCATCGTCAGAAACGATATTATGTAATCACTCTCCTGAATGTGTATTAAAGACATGGGAAATGTATCACTTTATACATGGTATACTTTACAACAGTGAAGAAAGGACATCAACCGTAACCTACAGAACGGGTTCAGGATTATGGTAGATAACCTGTGGAATAGAAACGATGTTAGAATCAGTACAAGTTAAATGCCTGTGGATGAGTATGGTCTATGAAAGAGGTTGTCTATAGAGTATAATAACATGCGTCTATCCTACCAGGCTCAGCTCGCTATTGTCAGTTTCTATACCACTCTCCTCTGACATGATTAGAGGTCGGAAATGCACAATTGCCTGAGGTAAGGAGATATAGGTCCATGATTAACTGTTAAATGCGACATTGCAGTAGGTGTCACAGTTAAACACCTTTTCATGAGTGGGTTAAGTTACGGGTTTAGGTGTGGTTGTACAGAGGTGAAGCTGTTCGTAAGGCTGCATGTGAATCATAATCACGATGAGCAACTAGCCCGTCCTCTAGCAACAACAGTTAGAAAAACATAAGGCCCTTTCCTGGGGTTGGTGAGAGTGTGGCGGCTTTGGGTATGGTTCCACTTTTCCTTACTACTTACAATGGCTGAATCACAAGAACTATGATACCAATTACATATATATAGCAAATAGGTAATAGGTAAGTGGTTGGAAGATGGCCTATGGGGAGAAGACCAATTCGACTCACTCCCGTGTCGCTAAGCAAAGGAAATATGGCAACTGGCCTCTATTGAACAGATCCTGGCTTCCACTGGTAGAATGGCTGGGTGAGAGGGTGTGGGGCTCCGTCTCTAAAGAGCAGCTATGTCATCCCTAAATAGACCCGAAGTTACTGTAGGAGCTATTGCCATCACGGCCTACTTGGTGACATGCAGAAGGAGTGTGTTCCTGTATGGTGAGAGCACTGACAATACTCTCATCCCATTTGATATACACACGTCACCCAAGGCTATTACAAATGCACTGAGTTCCTAGACTGGGACAGAGGTGACCCTGTTCAGCTAATAACCGATGTGCTTAAAGCAGTCCCAAGCGGTTACTTGATGGCTAGACCCAAAGACATACCTGATGAACAAACAATTGGTCTGGCAAATGTGTTAGTGGAAGGATGCGTGAAATGAGAACAGCTACTAGAGGGTGCATGGTGGGGACTTCGACGGGCAGTTCCCCAATGTCATCAAATCACATTGAAGTTATACAGAACCTAAAAAAGATGGAAGATGAATACCCAAGCCAGCTGCAGCGATCTGTTGTACATGGATGAAGAGGAATATGGATACCTCTTCGAAATTGTAACAGCAAAAGGACAACCATACAAGGTCACGTTTGATAAGTCTGGGTTTGTGCTTGATACAGATATACACTTCTTCCAATGACAAGTTTGCTGGACCATATGACAACGGGTTGTAAAGGTTTCCTTTTGTACCAAGACCCTTTCTACAACACAGGACCTGTGCATGAGCAAGATGGATGTAACAGGAGGGAGAAGGAGGGGACCAGTGGAGACAATGGGAGGCCTACCCAGTCTCAAACGTTCCATACAGACTGACCCGTATGACCAGAGGTAAGGCCATGACCATTGTATTACTGTACATCTCAATTAATATTTGTGACAGTATATGTGTCAATGTAATATACATTACATATCATTGTTTTTGACATGCAATCATAAAGTGTATCACCAGTCAGGTCAAGCCTTGTTCTTTTTATTCACATACATTACAAAGAGCAGTACCGTTGCAACTACACATGTTTCACAAAGTCATTATAGCTGGCTATCCACCCGTACTCTTCATCCAACCTGTCTGTGCTATCCAAAAGGGCTCCATTCATGCCACAATGCCTTGGTTATTCATCCTTGGCCTGTTACTCAACCACTTGCGTGCATCCAACCTTGTCTCTAAATCCACACATTATCCATTCATCCAAGCTAAGGTGTTTAGCTACTCATCTACCACTCATCAACAGTGGCTGTTGTGTCCACACAGGCTTACTTTCTCCAGCCCTGTCTTGTGTATCTTCCCACCACCTGGGCAAGTCTCTACTTGTTTATCCAGCCCTGGCACTCATCCAACCTTGTCTCTAAAATCCACACATTATCCATTCATCCAAGCTAGGGTGTTTAGCTACTCGTTACCACTCATCTTTAGGTGGCTGTTTGTGTCCACACAGGCTTACTTTCTCCAGCCCTGTCTTGTGTATCTCCCCCACCACCTGGCAAGTCTCTACTTGTTTATCCAACCTTGGGCACTCGTCCAACTGTTTCTGTCTGTCCACACAGGCTTACTTTCTCCAACCCTGTCTGTTTATCTTCGTCTCCACCTAGGCAACAGCTCTACTTGTTTATCCAGCCCTGGGCACTCATCCAACCTTGTCTGTGCTGTCCCACACATGCTCATCCAACCTTGTCTGTGCTGTCCCACACAGGCTTACTTTCTCCATCCCTGTCTGTTTATCTTCCCTCACCTGGCACTCATCCAACCTTGTCTATGCTGTCCACACAGGCTCATCCAACCTTGTCTGTGCTGTACACACAGGCTCATCCAACCTTGTCTGTGCTGTCCACACAGGCTTACTTTCTCCATCCCTGTCTGTTTACTTCCCGTCACTGGGCACTCATCCAACCTTGTCTATGCTGTCCACACAGGCTCATCCACCTTGTCTGTGCTGTACACACAGGCTTACTTTCTCCAGCCCTGTCTGTTTATCTTCCCTTCACCTAGGCAACGGCTCTATTTGTTTATCCAGCTCTGGGCACTCGTCCAACTGTTCTGTGCTGTCCAACCTCTGTGTTTACCCAACCGAGCATTACAGGGAGGCAGTTAAATAGCAAGTCTGTTTCTAGGATCTGTTAACAGTTTGCCTCTCTCAGCACTGGGGAAGAATATCAAGTGTGTGTATTCGAATGACTGGGATGGAAGTGACCTATGGAAACTGGCCTCTATTGGACAGATCATGGCTTTCATTTGTAGAGTCACTGGGTGACCACTGGTGGGGTTCCGTATCTGAGGAACAAATGATATCTTTCCTCAATAGCGACCCGAGGTGAAGGTGGGAGCTTTTGCCATAGCGGACTACCGTGCAGCGGAGCCCGGAGAGTGTGTTCATGTATGATGAAGACAGGGGATTGTGACATTATCTCATTCGCCATATATGTCACTGGAGGCCGTTACAAATGCACCGACTTCCTAGAGTGGGAATACAGTCAACCAGCAAAAATTATAGAAGACATGATTGCAAATTACCCAGGAGGGTACCTGATGGCTAGACCTAGAGCCATACCTGGTGGTCAAAGCAAGGGGACTTGCATCGTGTAGTGGAAGAGATGCATACTATGATACAGTTACTAAAGAGTGCATGGTGGGGACTGTCTCTTGGGCAGTCCCAAATGGTAGGTCCCCAGGGTCAAGTGAGCACACTGCCTTGTTAAACAGTCTAAAGAGTATGCAAAGTGAAAACTTCAACCCTGCTGCTGCAGTATGTTACATGGATGAACACCGCTCTGGATACCTCTTTGCATTGTAACAGGGAAAGGAAAGGTATACAAATCATGTTCCATGGGTCTGGCTTTCGATGTGGGACCAATTGTTACGTTCCCCAGTTTCTGTGTTGTGATTTGTATTGAGTGTGTGTTTCAGGAGAAATTCCTGAACTCCCAACCAGCTGATTGGTCGACTCAATGGCTAATGGATGATTAGAGAGCGGACCCCGCCCCCTCGTCAAGATGCAGCTGTATCCAATTAGACTCCTGAAGCTATAAAAAAAGCCAGTTCTGTTCAGGAGGAGGGGGAGAGGAGATCATAACTGGGAGATCATTGCTGAGAGAGGAGGCTGAGGGTGATATACTGTATTGGTTGTTCTCAGAGGGAGATGATTAGTGTGACCTGTATTGGTTGATGGTTATGTCTTTTGTGTGTCAATAGGACGCAGTGTTTTGATTATTGAAATTGTTTGATTGTTCTGTTTCATTTGTTCCCAGGGGGGAAGGAGATTGGAGAGAGAGGAAGGAGAGGAGAGAGATGAAATAAGGAGTAGAGATTTGGAGATTGAGAGAGAGAAAAATTAGATTGTGATATAGTGTGGGTTGTGTATCAGAAAAAGTTGGTATGTACTGTTGTTGTTGGTACAGTTTTTCTATGTCCTGTGTTTGTGAGTGTTTGTGAAATCATTAATAATTACTCTGTTTCATTTGTTCCCAGGGGGAAGGAGAAGGCACTTTGGGAGTGCTTAGGCAAGAGGCCCGAGGGCATACATATACCCGTAGTAATATTACTGTCTAGGCACACTAGGTAAGACCTGGGCGGACCACCCCCTGTATTTTGGTTAGGGCACCAGGTGGTGCTAAGTTAGGTAAGTTAAGTGGGAGGCAGGTTAGATAGGAGAGGGGAACTTGTGATATTTACTTTCTTTGCTTTGGTTCCGTCCAGCCCCTTTTCCCATATTACCTGTAAGAAAATAAATTCTAGTAAACGGTAAATTCTGCTTTTGTGTCATCCTTCTCGCACCTACAGTCCAAACCTCTTGCACTTCAGAGAGTTGAGTTGTAGCAGGGAGTTGCGTTCCCTCTTCTCAGAGGCGTGCGTAACATAATGGGGGCTCATCCGGATTCCATTAAACCCACCGGACCCTGCTGCACTGAGCTCTCTGTGGTTAGTGATTGAGGTGTGATGGTAGGTTGTGAGTTTGGATGACTTGTGAAGTTTGTGTGTTCAGTATATTGTTGTGTACAAGATGGCTGCCTCAGCCATCTCAAGTTCATTGAAGCGCCCTCTATTGATTGTTTGTTGAGGTTTCGAAAGGTAGACCTTTTAGCTATAGCTGACCATTATGGATTTGTTATCCCTGAGAAGTCCTAAAGGCTGAGCTTTTGGTGCTAGTCAGGGAGGGATTAGTAAGAGAAAGAATTCTCTCATTGAAAGGAGAGGAGACGGGTAGACTTTCCGATGCCAAGTCGGAGGACAGGGCAGAGGAAGGGTTGCTCGTACCCCCTTTACATTGCCTCGATTCGATCCTTTATCTTCTGCTTCAGGTCGTTCAGACGGGACCGCTAGGCTAAAGGAGGCTGGCCCGGTTAGAAATGGAGCAAAAAGATAAAGAGGACAAATGCATTTTGATCTTGAAATTAGGAAAATAGAAGCCGACAAGGAGGTGAGGATCCGACAACTGGAGTAGAAGCTGGCTCCGGTACGACTCCAAAAGCTGCTCATCATCAAGCCCACTTTGATGTAAGTAAAAATATCGCTTTAGTCCCACCATTCCGAGAGTCGGAAGTTGATTCCTATTTCTCTGCGTTGAGCGTGTGGCCGCTGCGCTGCATTGGCCACTTGAGGTTTGGCCGCTCCTGTTACAATGTAAATTGTCTGGGAAAGCCCAGGAAGTAGTAGCTGCTCTCTCGCTGGAAGACAGTTTACATTACGAAACAGTTAAAACTACCGTGTGCGGCGGTATGAGTTGGTGCCTGAAGCTTTAGACAGCGCTTCAGGAACCACAAGAAACCCTCTCACCGTACTTTTGTTGAGTTTGCTAGGGACAAAGAGTCTCTGTTTAATCGATGGTGTTCAGCCAGCAAAGCTAACACCTTTGCTGATATTCGGGAGTTGATGCTGTTGGAGGATTTTAAAAGCAACCTCCCTGATAGAATTGTAGTTCATTTAAATGAACAGAAAGTGGTGACATTGGCCCAGGCAGCAGTGTTGCAGATGAGTACGCTTTGACACACAAGACTGTCTTTGGTGCACCTCGTTTTGAAGGTAGACTGATTACGTCATCAGTGCCTCATTCAGGTCGCTTTTCCTCTGACAAGCCTTTTCATGAGATCCGTGAATGTTTTTACTGTCACCAAAGGGTCACGTGATTGCGGACTGCCCAGTTTTGAAAAATAAACCGAAACAGTCCCAGTCCATGTCCCCAAAAGGAAAAGTTTGGGTTTAGTCAAGTCTTTGGCTCGTCCGTTGGTCCGAGGTATTGGTTCAGCATTTGAGAAACCGGATCCTGTTTATGCCGTTTATCTCTACCGGTTGTGTGTTCCTTAACTGGAGAAACAAGCTGATCAAAAGCCAATTAAAATCTTACGAGACCACTGGGGCGGCACAGTCAGTAATCATTACTGATGCTTTACCCTGTCTCCTGAAACATATTGTGCTCACATGTTATATTACAGGGCATAGAGACAAAAACAGTACCTGTACCACTACACTGGGTCCACTTAGGTCAGACTTGGTATCAGGATGTTTCCGTGTTGGTGTAGTGTCTACACTGCCAGTAAAAGGAGTCACATTGCTACTAGGGAATGATATTGCTGGTGGTAACGTTACTCCTGTTTAGAGGTAGTAGACAACCCAGAAATCAGAACTACAGATGAGAAATTGGTTCAAGCATTTCCACATGTTTTTCCTGCTTGTGTGTTAACGAGGGCACAATCTCGCAAGATTGGAGATGTGATGGATTTGGCTAGTTCCATTTTTGAGAATGTTGACGTAGAAGACAATGCACCGAGTATTCCTTCTGCAAGGCCGACAGTTTTTACTCCTGAAAAAACTAAGGCAGGGGCTGCGAAATCGCGCCCCAATTACATGACATTCTTTTGTCTGTCACCCTGAGAAGGTGATTGCATGTCAAAAAGGAGACGCCAGTCTTCGTAAGTGTTTTGCTTCGGTAATTTCCATTGAGGAAGCTAAAACTAAAGAGACTGCCTACTTTATGGAAGCAGGAGTTTTGATGCGTAAATGGGCAGCTCATGACACCGTTAATGACTGGAGTGAATGGTGGTCAAGTGGTTGTTCCTACACCGTTCCGACAGCAGGTGCTGTCACTCACCCATGACCAGGCGTGGTCCTGCTGGATACTAGTAAAAGGTCCTGCCCCAAAATTGACACGCTCAACATTCCGGGCAAGGGCCTGTGTCGAATACGGCCCTCTGTCCCCCCATCGGGCCCTTGGGCCCCGTGTGAGTTTGGATATCGAATCTAAAAACGCCCCCCTACAAACTACTTTCCCTTGGTTGTGGAAATTGTGCCTTTCGGGTATGGCTGTTGTTACACAACCTTCCCCTTGCCTCGGCGGGTCAGAGTTACCCCCGGCCAGCGTTACGAGTCGATTCCCAGTGTCTGTGTGGGTTAGAGAGACTCTGGCAGCGTTAGCAAGGTGTATGTTGTAACCCTCCTACCCCTGTCTGGGCCGGGTCACAGTGACCCGGGCCCTGTTGTAGGCCCTGCGTTATGAGTTGTTCCCCTCTGTCCCGGGGGCCTGGGGTCAGAGTGACCCCGGCGGCGTTAGCAAGGTGTATGTTGTAAACCCTCCCCTCCTACCCCTGTCTGAGCTGGGTCGGAGTGACCCGGGGCCTGTGTTAGGAGTTGTTCCCCTCTGTCTGGGCCGGGTCTGAGTGACCCCGGCAGGGACCAGTTGTCCCCAACAACTCAGTGCACGACCTCGGTGCTATCACACGGGGAGGCCAGCCGAGCGTCCCGGATGGGACCGAAGGGGCCGAAGGGCCCGAAGGAGCAGGCAGGGCCGACCACGCGCCTCGTCCATTCGCGTGCCTCGTCCCATTCACGTGGCCACCGTAAGCAGGGCGTAGAGAGGCTACTAATATCGTCAGGAAGAAGAAGAAGAAGAAGAAGAAGAAGAAGAAGAAGAAGAAGAGGACGAGGACGAGGACGACGACGAGGAGGAATACGACCCCGCCGAGCGTGAGCCCTCCGCCTACGACTGTAAGCAGGGCGTAGAGAGCCTACTAATATTGTCAGGAAGAAGAAGAACAAGAACAAGAACAAGAAGAAGAACAAGAAGAACAAGAAGAAGAAGAAGAAGATGAGGACGATGATGAGGACGACGACGAGGACGACGACGAGGAATACGACCCCGCCGAGCGTGTTGCCTCCGCCTACGACGCCTCGCAGTCCCGGTTTCAGCGCGGCTCAGGTCCTGGAACAGATATCCTCCAGCGTCGACCAAGAAGACGAAGAAGACTACTGCGATTCCGAAGAGGAGGACGTTTCGGAAGATGAAGACGGTGAGGAATACAACCCCGAGCGCGACGCAGACGACTACGAAGACGACTCGGCCTCGCGGTCGTGCTCCTCTTCGGAGGAAGAGCCGGAGGGAGAGCGAGAGGGAGACGCGGCCGCTGGCCGAGAGCGAGACAGAGAGCCAGACAGAGAGCGAGCCAGAGACAGAGAGCGAGAGCGAGACAGAGCCAGAGAGCCAGAGCCAGAAAGGGAGACGTTGCTGTCAAAAAACGGCAAAATCAAATGGTCCTCCGTGGCCTATCGCGGCCCGGACCGGCCCCGCGCCATCCGCCCGCCCTGCCCCGCCGTGACGCCGGGCCCCACGGCCTACGCCGCGTCGCGAGCGCTCGACATCGCGTCCGCCTTCCGTCTGTTTGTCACACCGGCGATAGAAAGGATCATCGTGGACATGACGAATCTGCAGGGGGTGAGAAAATACGGCGACGGCTGGCGACCCATGGACTCCACCGACCTGCGCGCCTACGTAGGGCTGCTGATCCTAGCCGGCGTCTACAGGTCCCGAGGCGAGGCCGCGGCCAGCCTGTGGGACGCCGAGAGCGGCAGGACCGTGTTCCGCGCCACCATGCCGCTCAAGGCGTTTCACAAGTACTCGAGGCTGCTGCGATTCGACGACCGCCAGTCGAGACCCGCGAGACTCGCCACCGACAGACTGGCGGCCGTGAGAGAGGTGTGGGACCTGTGGGAGGAGCGGCTGCAGGCCCTCTACAACCCGGGGCCCGAAGTGACGGTGGACGAACAACTGGTCCCGTTCAGAGGTACCGTCTATGCATCTGTGTACGTACGCGTAGCGTAGAGAGCACGGGCAGTCTATGTATCTGTGTTTGTACGTGTAGCGTAGAGAGCACGGGCAGTCTATGTATCTGTGTTTGTACGTGTAGCGTAGAGCACGGGCAGTCAATGTATCTGTCTATGTACGTGTAGCATAGAGAGCACGGGCAGTAGTAGCACGGGCAGTAGTAGCAATCGGCAAGAGTAGCAACGTGGAGCACGGGCAGTAGTAGCACGGGCAGTAGTAGCACGGGCAGTAGTAGCAATCGGCAGTAGTAGCAATCGGCAGTAGCACGGGCGGCGGAGGCGGCTGCGTGTAACGTAAACGCAGTGCGCCCCGATGGTGAGCCGGTAACGATGACGCTGGTATCTGTGTTTGTACGTGTAGCGTAGAGAGCACGGGCAGTCTATGTATCTGTGTATGACTCTGCTAATCTCCTCTCCCTCTCCTCTCCCTCCCCTCTCCCTCGCCGAAAGGACGCTGTCCTTTCCGACAGTACATTCCCAGCAAGCCGGCCAAATACGGCATCAAGTCGTGGGTGGCCTGCGACGCCAAGTCCAGCTACGCTTGGAAGATGCAAGTGTACACCGGCAAGGCGGCCGGCGGAGGCCCCGAGAAGAACCAGGGCGCGCGCGTCGTCCTCGATCTGACCGAGGGACTGCCGGGCGGTCACAACGTCACGTGTGACAATTTCTTCACCTCCTACGAACTCGGGCAGCGGCTCCTCGAGAGGAACCTCACCATGGTGGGCACGGTGCGAAAGAACAAGCCCGAGCTCCCTCCCGCGCTGCTCCAGTCCAAGGACAGACAGGTCTCGTCCTCCAGGTTCGCCTTCACGCCCACCGCCACTCTAGTGTCCTACCTGGCAAAGAGAAATAAGAACGTGCTGCTTCTGAGCACGCGGCACGCGGAGCCCGACGTTAGCGATCGCCGAGACCGGAAGCCGGCCCTCATCCTAGACTACAACTGCAACAAGGGCGGCGTGGACAACCTAGACAAGGTGGTCGGCACCTACAGCTGCAGACGGATGACCGCCCGCTGGCCCCTGGTCATCTTCCACAACATCCTCGACGTGTCCTCCTACAACGCCTTTGTCATATGGCGAGAGATCAACCCCGACTGGATGCCCGGGAAGCGGAACAAGAGGAGGGTGTTCCTGGAGCAGCTCGGAAAGGCGCTCGTGAAGCCCTTGATCCAAAGAAGGCAGCGTCTCCCCCGCACCGAAGCCGCCTCAGCACTTGTCAAAGTCATACGGGGCGAGCGTGTATCCGCCGAGGCTCGTCCGCAAGCCCTTGAGCAAGCCGTCGGCCCGGCCGCCTCCTCCGACCCAGCCCCGGCCGCCCGGCTGGAGGCGAGTAAGAGGAAGAGGTGTCAGCTCTGCCCACCCAAGAAGGACGCCAAGACACACACCGCGTGCTGCAGGTGTAAGAAATACATCTGCAAAGGCTGTTCACACCCATACTGTCACACTTGTGCCCACTGGGCCTTTAGCCAAGACGGGACAGGGTGACCCGGGGGGGACACTGTGTGCTAGGCATAATAGGAGGACAACGGGAGGGTTAATGGAACCGCTGTCAGATTTCAAAAAAACTTTACTTAAAAAGCACACCATGCAATAAATCTGAGACGGCGCTCAAAAATATCAATTTCTCCGCCATGGAGTCAACAAATACGAAATTACATCATAAATATTCCCTTACCTTTTATGATCTTCATCAGAATGCACTCCCAGGAATCCTAGTTCCACAATAAACCGTTGTTTTCTTCGATAATGTCCATTACTTATGTCTAAGTAGCTACTTTGTTTAGTGCACATGTCGGCGAACTCGGACGAAAACTTCAAGAAGTTATATAACAGGTCGAATAAACTGGTCAAACTAAGTAGAGAATCACGTTCCAACCGGAGCATTCCTTCATGTCTGTAGAAGTTATGGAACGCAAGGCGATATCATGAGGAAAGCGCATGACCAGGAACTGGCAATCTGCCAGACCACTGACTCATTCCCCTCTCATCCGGCCCCACAACACAGCATAAGCTTAATTCCACGTTCTACAGACTGTTGACGTCCAGTGGAAGGCGTAGGAAGTGCAAACAAATCCATATCTTACAGGGAATTGAATAGGCTGAGTTGAACGTTGACCAGTCTCAGAATTCTCACTTCCTGTTTGGATTTTTTCTCAGGTTTTTGCCTGCCATATGAGTTCTGTTATACTCACAGACATCATTCAAACAGTTTCAGAAACCTCAGAGTTTTCTATCCAATAGTAATAATAATATGCATATATTAGCATCTGGGACAGAGTAGGAGGCAGTTCACTATGGGCACGCAATTCATCCAAAAGTAAAAATGCTGCCCCCAATATCAAGGAAGTTAAACAAAAACAGAGGGTATGAAATCTGTATGCTTTTCCAATTTTAAAATCTGAGCAGAAAATGTTTCGTCCGCTCAAATGTCGCATCAACTACGTTTTCTGTAAACCTTTACCAATAAGTTAGACAATGTCAGTTATTGGTAAAGTACAAATTTAGGTGGTCTACTTCTCTGCTATTTAAATATTCCACTACCACAAATACTTTGAAAGCTATTTTACTCTAAACTTGATATATCGATTCGAAGCAATAGTAGCCTTGGTGTGCAGGCCACATCGATTTTTAAGGCAGAATTATCCCTGTGTTGATGGTAGATGGTGATGGATACCCCTGCACGCAATCTGTGAAAGTAAATGTCAATTAGGCTATTGATTCCATTATGATGTCAGTTAAAATGATAGCTCAGCAATCCACGTTTTGGTTTAGTTTGATAAGGCTGCGAAGGTTCAACTGAGATAGGAACAATAGCACACATGAACTTGGTTAAAATAATTGTTTAATTCAAAAGTTAATAAATGGCAAATGCAATTTCCGTATATGCAGGGTGGAACAAGGAACTGACTTGTTCCTGACAAAAGATATTATAATATACTCATGACAGAGATAGTTCCTGCTTCCGAGCCGGCCTGTCAGAGTAGAGACTGGGCGTGGTTTAGACTCACCCAGCCTATCGCCGGCGTTGGCGCTTAAGCTTGTCCTAGCCCCTTAGCGCTCTTTGGTGTCCCAGCGCTGTTGCTGTGTAGATTACGCTCCCTCGCCCCAGAGACTGAGGTCAGACAGCTCTGCAACATTGTCTGAGCTTGTTCTCGCTCAAGGCTAACCCCAGCTTCCCAGCACACTTATCTAGGGCTAACTGTTACTTCCAGCACACAGACACAGACACCCAGGCGCCCAGGCCAACAGTTGCTAATATTCAATCACATTGAGTATTCAATCACAATCCCATATAGCAGGGGTGTCAAACTCATTTTCACCGAGGGCCACATCAGCATAATGGCTGTCCTCAAAGGGCCAGATGTAACTTATAAATGTAATCGAATGTAATGTAAAATAAATGTAACTCCTCCTTAATGTTAAATAACTCATTATTTATTATAACTTATTCAAGTGACAATTACAGTTGCATAGAAAATATATGTTTGCTTGTAGTTCTAACATAAATCCTTTTAAATTGTCAGCTTATGAAAACCCACAACTCCATTAATGAAGGATCAAACTGTCCAAGTGAATAAAGAAAAATAACATAAAACTGAGCTGCAAAGAACATGTATGACACGTAGCATTTTACAAAAAAAGGCTGCACACAGCCGTGCACCCAACTGATGGTTTGATGACAACAATTTGTCTGCATACACACATAAACCTGCAAACATTAAATCATTACTACAGCAGCTACACATAAATAATATGTAATCAACTAAAAATACCAAAATAAAGGTTGACTCAGTTCACAACTATATTGGTCAAGTTTTTCGGTTAGTCTTTGATGAGGAGATGCTGCCTGTCCTTGAACACGCCAAGTGGATTCTCTCTCTACTATTGATTGATCATGTTCTGAAAATGATAAACACAAAACAAAATGCAAGCACAATCATTAAATTGCACACAGTTTAACTGTTCTTCTTCTTGGTTGAATTACATTTTATTATATTTTAATTAAGTTTAAAAAAAAAATGCTTGCCTGTGTGTTTTCTGACCAGATGTCTGACACCGTTTTCCCGTTACCAGTGTGTCAATGTCTGGTTTTAGGTCCTGTGCTGAGGCAATGCGTAGAACAGCATGGAGGTTGTCATCCGTGAGGCGTGATCTGTGCTTGTTTTTGTTCAGATTCATTATGGAAAAAAACTGTTCGCACAGATAGGTGCTCCCAAACATGGACAGAACACGGGCAGCATGAAGTCGAAGCTGTGGCATCAAACCAGGAGGCAGCAGACGGTAAAAGTCCTGGATTGTAGCATCCTGAAACTTTGCTCTCAGGCCACTGTCGCTTTGAAGCTCAATTAGCTCCATCTGAAGGTGTTGGGGTGCAGTGCAGACATCGGTGGTGAAAGGATTGGCAAAGATGTCAAAGCCAGACTGTTGTGCTCTGAAGTCAGAGAAGCGCCGATCAAACTCAGTCTTTAACCAGCTCAGTTTGGTAGCCAACTGAGCACATGAAAAAGTCTCGGGAAATGAGGCTGACATGCTCTGACAAACAGGAAAGTGAACAAGATTGTCCTGTTTCACTTGCCACATCCATAAGTCCAATTTACGCTGGAAAGCCGTGATCGTGTCGGACATCTGCGTGATGACTTGTTTGCGTCCCTGCAGCTTCTGATTCAGCTGGGCGAGATGGTCGGTTATGTCACACAGCAAAGTCACACATCCACTTTGGATCTGATAGTTCAGACAAGAGTTTTCCTTATCTCTGCATAAAAAGAGCAATGTCTTTCCTGAGCTCGAAAAATCGCTTGAGGACTTTGCTCCTACTCAGCCACCGCACTTCTGTATGGTACAGCACATCCCCGTGTTCCGAGCCCATCTCCAGCAAAAACTGCTGGAACTGACGGTGATTCAGGCCACGCGCCCGAATGAAGTTCACTGTTTTCATGACTGTGTTCACAATGTCCTCCATCCCCAGCACCTTCCCACACAAAGCTTCTTGATGGATAATGCAATGATACGTTATCAAAGGCGTGTGACAGTTAATTTTTTGCATTTTCCCCTTCATTAGTCCAACCAAGCCCACTTTTCCTCCACACATTGCCGGTGCACCGTCTGTAGTTAATCCTACCAAGTTTTCCCACTGCAATGCATTTTTACTTACGGACTTCTCTACCGCATCAAAAATGTTCTGTCCCGTCGTGGTCCCATGCATTGCAGCCACATCCAACAGCTCCTCAGTGATAGAGAGGTCCGACTTTACGCCTCTAATAAAAATTGATAACTGCGCTGTGTCCGTGTTATCTGTGCTTTCATCAACAGCTAATGAAAAAGCTGTGTAGCTGCGTGTCTCCTCGGCCAGCTGTGTTGTAAGATTTTCTGCTAGTTCCTTCACTCGGTCGGCGATGGTGTTTCTTGATAAACTGACATTTTTAAAAGTCTGTAACTGGTCGGGACACACCTGCTCACAGACCTTCAGCATGCACTGCTTCAAAAACGCTCCCTCTGAAAAAGACTTGGAAGCGTGGGCGATTTCTTCAGCCACAATGAAGCTAGCTTTCACCGCGGCCTCGTTTTTGGCTGTGGATTTCATGAACAAACTCTGCTGCGACCGCAGTTTGCCTTTTAATTCTTGGGCAATTTGTTGCTTTTCTTGAAGGCTAGCTTTAGCGTACTTAGCTCCGTGTTTGTCAAAATGTCGACGCAGATTGTACTCTGACAACCGACACCGCCTCGTAACACAAAAGACATACCGGTCTTTCTCCTTGAAGCACAAACAAGTATTCGCCTTCCCATCTTTCTTGAAACAGTCTTCCGTCTGCATCAACTTTTCTCTTTCTGGACATTTTGGGATCATTATTTATATCTCAATTCCACTCGTTAGCATGGACACTGCCGTGGCTAGCGTAGTCGAAAGGCATTGTGGGAATGTAGTTTTTGGTCAAAGCACGCTCTTAATTTATTTTTTGGTATTTATTTTTAGACACTCAAAACTTTTAAGCTCTCGCGGGCCACATAAAATGACCTGGCGGGCCACATCTGGCCCGCGGGCCTTGAGTTTGACACGTGACATATAGTATTGGGATGTAGTGCATAATTCAGAACCTCACAGATGATCTTCGTGTGTATAGTTTATCTGTTATTGTCTATTGTACACCATAGTCAGCAGTCTCCTGATTCACCCCCCTCCCTCTACACCCCTCATGTGCCTCTCTAAGATTAGCACAGTTTCGGTCACACAGTACAGCGCCCTTAACACACACACATTTCACATTATTTCACACTTCTGCTCATCCCTTACGCCCTGATACATTGTTGCATACACACACATATTTCAGGCTGTGGCCCCATGGTTAGGCCTTGAGCACTGGTAAGCCTGAGAACAATGGAAAATGCAGGTTCACATGAGTCAGCAATTCAAACTTTAATGCATAAGAAGCCCTACTAGCTTATAGTTAGTTAAGCATGTCAAAAACCTTATAAAACCCCACAAGTTTAACTAGCCACTGCCATTCAAATCATTGACGGACAATCCATGCAAGAGATGATTTGACCATGAATGTGGCAAATAGGGGAGATCGACAGTTTGGTAAAGAAATGACAATTAGCATTTGTGGCAGTGGCTAGTTAAATAAAGAATATTGAAGTCAGTACCTGCTTTAAATGTAAGAACATTTAAATGAGTGAAATTACTGACCCATCCCTTTAAGGTTATAAACAGAATTTACTACAAGTCAACACTCCTCAGTCAACAGCAATTGACAGACCATAGTTATTGCCTGGTCTCCGGCCATTGTTTACAGAGCAACGGACACATTTGGACCCTGTTTGAACATTGACAGGTCAAAGTTCTTACCGAATTGTGATGTCAACTGTGTAACAAGTAGTTGGTGTGCAAACTTGCTTTGGCCTAGCTTACATCAATGGCAGTCTCCCCCCTCATCTGTTGCGCAGGAATTGCAGTAAAGTTTGTCACGGTCTGAAAGAAAAAGAAATGTCAGTTATATCGCAATGTTTTAGGATTGTATACTAAACTCAGTCAAAATAAATGTCGTCAACTGCATTTATTTTCAACAAACTTAACATGTGTAAATATTTGTATGAACATAAGATTCAACAACAGACAAACTGAACAGGTTCCACAGACATGTGACTAACAGAAACTGAATAATGTGTCCCTGAACAAACGGGGGGGGGGGGTCAAAATCCTAAATTATTAGTCAGTATTTGGTGTGGCCACCAGCTGCATGCAGTGCATCTCCTCATGGACTGCACCAGATTTGCCAGTTCTTGCTGTGAGATTTTAACCCCACTCTTCCAAGGCACCTGCAAGTTCCCGGACATTTCTGGGGGGAATGGCCCTAGCCCTCACCCTCCGATCCAACAAGTTCCAGACGTGCTCAATGGGATTGAGACCCGAGTTCTTCGCTGGCCATGGCAGAACACTGACATTCCTGTCTTGCTGGAAATCATGCACAGAACGAGCAGTATGGCTGGTGGCATTGTTATGCTGGAGGGTCATGTCAAGATGAACTTGCAGGAAAGGTACCACATGAGGATGTCTCCCCCAGCTCAGTCCGATGATGCTGTGACACACCGCCCCAGACCGTGATGGACTCTCCACCTATAAATCGATTCAGCCACTGGGGCCTGATGTGCCCCAGGATGGGACTAATTGGGTTGGAGGGAAATTTGAACCTGTAGCTCACCTCGGTGCAACATTTTCTGTCAATGGGCGATGGTTCAACGTGTAGCAGTCATCGGCTGACCCAGGTTCAAGCTCCACCTAGGACGAACTGCTCAATTTTTATCCTGCGCCTGTGGACCTAAAAGGCCCAGCTCTGCCCTTGGCCTTTTTATGGCCATCCAGGCCTATATATGTCTGACACTAAGTCTGACGAGGCACTCTGACGGACTCAGAATGGCTTACTCCCTTGACCTTGAATCATGGATTGATTTGTCCCTCAATTAGTGACCAGGCCCGTTAAGAGGCAAATTATGGTACCAGTAGTGCCGTGCCAGCGTTTCCAGGGAGTGACACACATTGTCGGCCACGGCTCCGCGGTCTGTAACCGACCCTTGATTAAAGTTCATTGTAGCAACGCTTCGTCGAAGTCACTTCCAATGCCCGAGATTATTGTACGTTTTGCCGCAGAACGTGAAAAAGAACAGCTCTGTCTGATGCCACTCAGATGAGGCCTGATCTGATGGAAGCGTTTTAAGCCAAGTGTTTTCCTCCTCCGACATCACAATTCTGCACTCCCCGAAGCTATAGTTCGTTTTGTGGCTTGCAACGCACAGCTGGTAGCCCCCACTTTCCGGGGTTACTTCTGCAAAATCCCTCTGACTGGGGATGGCCTAGTGCCATTAAATATGGCCAACCGGCTGGTCATGAGAGCCGCAAACCTACGTCTGTTAGAGCAGGTGGCTCTGACCTCCACTCTATTGAGAACTGAAGGAATAGCCTGATTACTTAGCTCGACAAACTGGCTTAATGCCGCAGCGCTGAACACGTCTCTACAGCGTTTGTGAAATTTTGCCCTGTGCTCTGCCTGGGTCTGCCGCGAATCCCGATCCATCTTTGCCAAGCAGAGTAACACCTTTCTAATTCCACCGGCTTTAGCGGTCGGAACTGCAAAAGATATTTCAGAAAACGTCGAACATCGGCCCGATAAATTTAACATGATGGTGTCAAACCACGGTCTTCACCAGAGACGTCTGTAATTAGCCATGGAACACAGTCCTTCATCGACCTTGCCCTCTGACATAATGTGGAGGAATTCCCGTACTCGGATAGACTGGTGCGACTATTGTCAATGTTTCACTGAAGGGTTTTTACCAGGAATGAAGCGTTCATAAGTCGGGCAAATTGTCTTTTTTCAACTCGCTTCCGGGTAGGCCCCCGACCTTTGACCTCATCACTCTCACTGTCCATTGAAGTGCCCCCGACGCAGCCTTGCTCCCTCGGTTCCGACCGTGTTTAACCACTGCTCTGACTAGTTGGCTGTGCCACCGCTGCCTGCTCACTCTCGTGCTTCGCCACCGCCGAATGCTCACTCTCGTCCACCAGCTGCTGCTCCGCCGACCGCTCACTGTCAACCCCCAGCAAAGTTCCAGGGTTCTCCCTAGGCTCCAGCCACGTTCCACCACCATCGTTCCGCTGCATGTACTGCCCGTCGAATGCATAGCGTGCTTCCATTCGATAGTACCAGACTTAAGTGCATGGGAGACTTTGAAATGTTGGTCTATCCGCCCAATGTTATTTTTGGCTCTGCCCTTGGCCTTTTATGAACATCCAGGGCGATTATATGTTTGACATGAAGCCTGACAAGAGGCACTCTGACTGGGACTTCCGTCTGGGAACCCGAATGGGACAAAAGACCCAGCCTTTTTTGTCCAGGACATGGGAACATAACCAGGCCCTCCCCGGGGCAAAACAACCTCCAATCAACCACCGAAGGTATGGTCATTTTCAGAGCGTTTCAACCATGGTTCTGAAGGACCCAGAACCCTCAAACCCGTTTCTAAATATCCGCACGGGTGTAGAAGTTTGCCACTGTCCCCAGATCTCTAGGACATTGTTGTCGGTCAAAACACAGGTTTCTCAAATCACGCCGGTACATGTCTAGTCCACCTGGAACTGAGTGGGGCTACTACAGGACAGGCCAATTATTGACATAAGCCCTGTCACCCACAGGTCTACTGTGTTGCTCCACCAGGTGGGGTCAAATCCCCCAACCCCAGTTTTGGTCTTTGACCAATCTGGATGGGATTTTTTTTTGCATGAAAGGGCACACCTAGACGCGCATTTCCATGTAATCAAAACCGTTTTTCAATTACATTTTATAATAGAAAATCGTGTTGGGTGAAGAAATAAGTACAGGGGGCGGGGGGAATGGCTTCCAGGTGGACTGAGTCTCAAATAATTCTAAGTACACGTTTCGCTCATGAGACTAAGTCCAGCCGTGCACCTGGCGATTGAACACATTTTTAAAAAGGCTTTTAATGCCTTTATGGCTCCGCGGTCTGTAACCGACCCTTGATAAAAGTTCATTGTAGCAACGCTTCGTCGAAGTTTACAGAAGGTCACTACTTCCAATGCCGAACTCGGCAAATATCTGGCCCACATACTCCCCGAGATTATCATACGTTTTGCCGCAGGATGAGAAAAAGAACGGCTCTGTCTGAGATGATGCCACTCGGATGGAAGCGTTTATGCCAAGTGTATTCCTCCGACATCACGGTTCTGCACTCCCCGACGCTATAGTTTGTTTTGTGGCTTGCAACGCACAGCTGGTATCCCCCACTTTCCGGCCACTTTCCGGGGTTACTTCTGTAAAATCCCTCTCACTGAACATTGTGACTGGGGATCGCCTAGTGCCATTTTTAAATATGGCCAACCGGCTGGTCATGAGAGCCGCAAACCTACGTCTGTTAGAGCAGGTGGCTCTGACCTCCACTCTATTGAGAACTGAAGTAATAGCCTGATTACTTAGCTCGACAAACCGGCTTAACTCCGCAGCGCTGAGCACCCCTGTCTCTACAGCGTTTGCAAAATTCTGCCGTGCGCTGCCTGGGTCTGCCGCGAATCCCGATCCATCTTTGCCAAGCAGAGTAACACCTTTATAATTCCACTAGCTTTAGCCCGCAGACTCTTCGGTCGGAACTGCAACACCACTGCTCAAAACAATAAAGGGAACACTAAAATAACACATCCTAGATCTGAATGAATGAATTATTCTTATTAAATACTTTTTTCTTTACATAGTTGAATGTGCTGACAACAAAATCACACACAAATATTTCAATGGAAATCAAATTTATCAACCCATGGAGGTCTGGATTTGGAGACACACTCAAAATTAAAGTGGATAACCACACTACAGGCTGATCCAACTTTGATGTAATGTCCTTAACCTGTTTGGGATATCCCCCCTTTTTCTCAATTTCCGCCTGAAAACATACCCTAATCTAACTGCTTGTAGCTCAGGCCTAGAAGGAAGGATATGCATATTCTTGGTATCATTTGAAAGGAAACATTCTGAAGTTTGTGTAAATGTGAATTGAATGTAGGAGAATATAACACAATAGATCTGGTAGAAGAAAATACAAGGAAATCAACAGACGTTTTTTGTTCTTTTACTGTTGTTGCATCTTTAAAAATCAACAAGAAAGGCCAAACATTCAGTTATGATACTGGGGATCATTTCAAATCAGAACATAGGTAGGCAACAGTATTTGACCAAAGTTTCAGATGGATACCTTCAGGAATGAGTGAGGTACATGCCATTGAGCATGAAGTCAACCAGGTGTCCCTCACAAGTTTCCCAAATGTACCCAAGTGGCCGAATTGGTACAATGATACAATGATACAAATACCTATATACAAAACAATTATTCTAACATACCCCAAAAAATATATATTTGAAAAATTCAAGAAAAAAAAATGAATATTTCAAAAAAATAAAAAAATAACAAGGGGAACTATTTACACTTCAATGTTCAATCATGTGAAGACTCTCTGTCCTCTACACAATGTTGCGCTCCTGATGCCATATCCCATAGCAGTCTTTCTCTGGTGTGAAACAGAGGGTCACAGCACAGGTGGTGCAGGTGACAGGGGACTTCTTGTGGCACAGGGCACAACGAAGCCGCCCTACTGAGCCCCTTTTTCCCTGAGGCACATCCCTGCCTGCAATGATGAACCTCAGCATGTGCGTACCGCTGGTTGGAGCAGAAGGGACAGAGGTAGAGGGGACAGAAGGTGCTACAGTGTTCTTGCTGTAGTTAGCAAGCTCCTGGATGAGCTGCTCCCTAAAGGGTAGCTGTGAGATGGGGGGCTGTCCACAGTTCTTGGCCATTTCCTTCTGGAGGATGAAGGAATTCACCACAGCAATGTCAATAAAATGATAGAACAAAGTTTTGTACCATTTCTTGGTTTTGTGAAGGACATTATAGTATCCTATCAGCGCATCCGATAGGTCTACACCCCCCATGCTCTTGTTGTAATCCTTCACAGCATCTGGAATGGGGACATTTCTGGCGGTCCAAGCGCCTGTAGGACCTTTCAAACGTCGAACAACGTGATCCCCACCGAACGACTTGTGAATAGTAGAACACATGACTACCTCTCGAGTGTCCATCCACTTCACAAACAGCAAACCATCTTCACGGATCCATATCATGGTACCCCACTCAGCCCGCTTAGGCATGTCGTTCACCCTGGTTTTTGGAAAACCCACTCTGTTGGTCCGAATGGTGCCACAGGCCCACATCTCCAGCTTCCTCAGGTCTGTGAACAGGGTAGGGCTTGTGTAGAAGTTGTCTACAAATAGTTTGTAGCCCTTCCCCAGCAGCTGGAAATCTAATAACTGCATCACAGAGTCATAACTGAGTCCCTTACCGCTCGCACAAGTGTTCTTCCCCTCATAGACAAAAAAATTGCACGTGTACAGAATCGGCCAAAACAAACAGCTTGTAACCCCATTTTGTCGGTTTGTTGCGCATGTACTGTTTTAGGCCAATTCTGGCCTTTGAGGCAACCATTCTCTCATCTATGGAAAGGTTCTGGGCGGGCTGAAAATATGTCTTGCATACCTCAACGATATCATGGTAGAGAGGTTTAATCTTGCATAGTTTATCAAACCCTGCTGTGCCTCGTTTCGCCTCGTTGTCCTTATCAACCTCTGGGTCACTAATGTGAAGTGCCCGTGAAATTGTCAGAAACCTCTTACAAGACATGACCGTTGAGGGGAAAGGCAGTTGATAGAGGGGTGCAGTTTTCCAGTAGTCTTTCAGGGTTTTCAACTTCACCAGCCCCATGTAAATGACCATAGACAGGTAGCAAAACAGATCTGAAATGGAAATGTCCTTCCATGCCTCTGTCTTGCCTTCCTGCTTCTTAGCCCCATATTTGTTCGTGTTCATCACCAGGGTATCAACAACTGCCGAGGTGAAGAACAACTGGAAAAGTTGCATGGGGCTGTATTTAGAAGTTGGGTCCAATTGAGGGCCTACTGGGCGTTTTGGGCGGAAAAGTGGAGATGGTGGGGCCACATCCTCCTCAAGAACAGAGTGCCAACGGTCCTCCTCCGCTCTGGCAGGTTCCACGCTGGACGGTTCCACGCTGCCCTTCCTCCGCTTCTTTGCCGCCGGCTTACCACCCCTTGATGGCCGGGCGGGGGTAGGTGTGGTGCCGGATACAGCAGGGGTCCAGCTGGATGGACCAGCTTCAGTGGGGGATTTGCACCTTGGCTCCCAATCAGAATCGCTGGGACTGTGAAATAAAGACAGACACATATTATATATACACAATTTGTGACCATGGTGAGGTTTTGTCCATTTCATTTTAGATATAAAATACATGTAAACAATTAGGTAATAATTATACAGACACATATTATATATACACAATTTGTGACCATGGTGAGGTTTTGTCCATTTCATTTTAGATATAAAATACATGTAAACAATTAGGTAATAATTATACAGACACATATTATATATACACAATTTGTGACCATGGTGAGGTTTTGTCCATTTCATTTTAGATATAAAATACATGTAAACAATTAGGTAATAATTATACAGACACATATTATAGAAGCACAATTTGTGACCATGGTGAGGTTTTGTCCATTTCATTTTAGATATAAAATACATGTAAACAATTAGGTAATAATTATACAGACACATATTATATATACACAATTTGTGACCATGGTGAGGTTTTGTCCAGACACACAGACATACACCCACAATGTAGAGCAATATGTACTTTCTACATTTCAATATACTTGTGTACTTTATATTTCATGTCCTAGTCATATTTTTATATAAGGCAAATAAAATACAAATATCTCAAACAACTCAAATGAATTATATTTGATATTACTAATTTCAAACAACGTTACTCACCGATCCAAAACTGGGTCTTCACCGTGTAGAAACATGTCTTCAAATTCTGAATCAACGGATTCAATCTCACTGGAATCATTTAGATGTTCACTATCACTTTCTCGGTCTATTTCTTCAATTATATCGTGCAAATCTGTGTACTTGGTCTTTGTCTTTGATTTGGCTGATTTATTTGCCATTATTGTGCCTTGAAAATGCTCCAAAAAAAACGTTTGCGGCGCGTAAAACGGCGAGGCTCCTTCTTGTAGAATCTTCAATGGTGAATAGCTGTGTGTACGCATGGCTTTACAACGAAGCCTATTATTTCCGGGTAGAACCATTTGATGTCCCCATGTACCTCTGTTCATTGGCTATCTATCCAGCTAGATTTCAAGAAGATCAGTGGTCATTGGTCCGAAATACAGTCAATCAATGAAGAACAGGTCGTTCGATTGGCGCGTAATGAGGTCGTTGTTTGGTGTGTTCAAATCAGTTCCTGTCGGTCAATATGTCCCGGGAAAAGAACCATGACGTTTGATTGTTTTACTAACAAACAGAGGATTGTAACGAAACCGAACTTGACTGGAGAAACGTCCGTTTAGAGTGAGTAATTACAATGAATGTTACGTCCACAGTTGAAGGACGCTGAATTTTCCACACAAGCCGTTTACAAAATGTTTCGTGTTAGGCTCTAAAAATGGATTATATCGAACAAAACGCCACTTCATTGTTTCGTCGTGACCTTTAGGATTGCCAAAAGAAGAAAATTACCTCAGGTAATGTCGTGGACAATCGGTTCAAATATAACGCTTTACAAGAACTTGTGAAATCAAACATGCTTTTAATACAATTGTATAGCAATCTGGAATGTCCCGCGGAACACACCTTCCCAGAGCACTGGCTCCCATATTTATACACACATAGTATTATGTCCATCCCTTATGCAAATGAGGTTTCTCTTCTTAAGTCATTCACCACCATTATCTTTTAGTTCAAGCTTCCTACTTGTTCACGCCCAATAACGCCCATATCTGCTTTCAGTTAGATTATAATAGTGGCCAAACCCATGCTTGTCTTAAAAATAATATATGTCCATCTATCCTATAGGCCTATGACTTAGCCCTGTATTTAACTCAGTGCCTCAGCATGTTCTCTGGTATGTGTGCCCTTATTGGAATCGGCAGACTATGTGTCTCTTCTATCATTAGTGTCCAGTTGCCTTAGGCGCCTATTTCTCTGGTATGTGTGCTTTTAGTGGAATGGGCAGACTATATGTCTAGTGTGTCCAAGTGCCCTAAGTGCATATTTCTCTGGTATGTGTGCCTTTAGTGGAATCAGCAGACTATGTGTCTCTTCTCTTCATGTGGTCTGTTTTTTTAATGTTCAGCTGTCCTATGCCTTTATATGTTATCCATGTGTCTCATTTTACTCCTACAGTAATTGATGAATTTTATTGCTATTTCTGACTTTCATGACTTATGTACTTTGCTGTAACTGCACCTAATGTGTTGTTTACTGTTGTTTACTGATCGATAATCGCTTTTGCAGTGAAGCTTTTCGAAATCGGACATATTGGCTAGATTAACAAGAGGTATAGCTTTGATTTGGTGTAAAACACTTATGATTTAATTGAAGCTAAATATTTATAAATATGTAATTTCGCCATTTTTTTTTTTTTTTTTGTGAAACGTTCCGCTAGCGGAACCCCAGTCCTAGACAGGTTAAAACAAGTCAAAATGAGGCTCAGTAGTGTGTGTGGCCTCCACGTGCCTGTATGACCTCCCTACAACGCCTGGGCATGCTCCTGATGAGGTGGCGGATGGTCTCCTGAGGGATCTCCTCCCAGACCTGGACTAAAGCATCCGCCAACTCCTGGACAGTCTGTGGTGCAACGTGGCGTTGGTGGATGGAGCGAGACATGATGTCCCAGATGTGCTCAATTGGATTCAGGTCTGGGGAACGGGCGGGCCAGTCCATAGCATCAATGCCTTCCTCTTGCAGGAACTGCTGACACACTCCAGCCACATGAGGTCTAGCATTGTCTTGCATTAGGAGGAACCCAGGGCCAACCGCACCAGCATATGGTCTCACAAGGGGTCTAAGGATCTCATCTCGGCCTCTGGCGAGCACATGGGGGGCTGTGCGGCCCCACAAAGAAATGCCACCCCACACCATGACTGACCCACCGCCAAACCGGTCATGCTGGAGGATGTTGCAGGCAGCAGAACGTTCTCCACGGCGTCTCCAGACTCTGTCACATGTGCTCAGTGTGAACCTGCTTTCATCTGTGAAGAGCACAGGGCGCCAGTGGCGAATTTGCCAATCTTGGTGTTCTCTGGCAAATGCCAAACGTCCTGCACGGTTTTGGGCTGTGAGCACAACCCCCACCTGTGGACGTCGGGCCCTCATACCACCCTCATGGAGTCTGTTTCTGACCGTTTGAGCAGGCACATTTGTGGCCTGCTGGAGGTCATTTTGCAGGGCTCTGGCAGTGCTCCTCCTTGCACAAAGGCGGAGGTAGCAGTCCTGCTGCTGGGTTGTTGCCCTCCTACGGCCTCCTCCACGTCTCCTGATGTACTGGCCTGTCTCCTGGTAGCGCCTCCATGCTCTGGACACTACGCTGACAGACACAGCAAACCTTCTTGCCACAGCTCGCATTGATGTGCCATCCTGGATGAGCTGCACTACCTGAGCCACTTGTGTGGTTTGTAGACTCCGTCTCATGCTACCACTAGAGTGAAAGCACCGCCAGCATTCAAAAGTGACCAAAGCATCAGCCAGGAAGCATAGGAACTGAGAAGTGGTCTGTGGTCACCACCTGCAGAATCACTCCTTTATTGGGGGTGTCTTGCTAATTGCCTATAATTTCCACCTTTTGTCTATTCCATTTGCACAACAGCATGTGAAATTTATTGTCAATCAGTGTTGCTTCCTAAGTGGACAGTTTGATTTCACAGAAGTGTGATTGACTTGGAGTTACATTGTGTTGTTTAAGTGTTCCCTTTATTTTTGAGCAGTGTATATTTTTTAAACTCTCTAGCTGCAAGCATCAAGCAAGGCATCCCCTCCCCCCAGTTTGTCCAACTCAGAGTGGTTGCGTGCTTACTGCACTAACGGCAGCCTTCCCTCTCTTCACGAGAAGAGAGGGTGTAACAGGGATCGGACCAAGACGCAGCGTAGCTCGTGTTCAACATGATTTAATAATGACGATTAACCTGTTATGGCTGCAACCCTTGTTCTCAATTTCCGCCTGAAGACATACCCTAATCTAACTGCCTGTAGCTCAGCTCCAGAAGCAAGGATATGTATATTCTTGGTATCATTTGAAAGGAAACATTCTGAAGTTTATGGAAATGTTAATTGAATGTAGGAGAATATAACACAATAGATCTGGTAGAAGAAAATACAAGGAAATAAACATACGTTTTTGTTTTTTATTGTTGTAGCATCATCTTTCACATGTACTGGAATAGCCAAACAGTTAGATAGGATGCTGGGGACAATTTAGATGGACAACACAGGAGGGCAACTGTAGTTGTGCAAAGTTTTAGAGAATGGGTGAGCTACATGACATTTAGCATGAAGTCACCCAGGTGTCCCACACAAGTTGCCCAAATGTGCCCAAGTGGCCGAATTGGTAAAATGACCTATAACTATATACAACAGTGCAAATAACTATATACAACATATCAAAAAGTAATTCTAAACACACAAAAAAAATATAAAAATGTTCAAAAAAATATTAGAAAAAAATATATACAGAAAAACAGGGGTAGAGCCTTTAGAAGTCCTCTACACAATATTTCTCTGCCTGTGCCATGTCCCATAGCAGTCTCTTTCTGAGGTAAAGCAGAGACAAACTGAACACGTGGTGCAGATGATGGGGGACTTCATGTGACACAGAACACAACGACGCCTAAATGCTGTGGCCTTTTGTCCATGAGGCACAGTCATGCCTGCAGTAAGGAACTGTGGCATATGAACACCACTGGAGGCAGGAGTAGAGGAGGCAGAGGTAGAGGGGGCAGAGCGTGATGCAGTGGGCTTTGTGCGATAGGCAGCAAGCTCCTTGATGAGCAGCTCCCTGAAGGCTAGCTGTGTGATGGGGGGCTGTCCACAGCTCTTCGCCATTTCCTTATGCAGGATGAAGGAATTCACCACAGCAATGTCAATGAAGTGGTAAAATAATGTTTTGTACCACTTCTTGGTTTTATGAAGGACGTTGTAGTACCCTATCAGTGCGTCTGATAGGTCTACACCTCCCATGCTCTGGTTGTAGTCCTTGATGGCTGCAGGAATGGGGACATTTTTGTTGTTCCATGCACCCATGGCGTCTTTTACACGCCTGCTGACATGGTCGCCATTGAATGACTTGTGAATAGTGGAACACATCACCACTTCTCGAGTGTCCATCCACTTCACAAACAGCAGGCCATCTTCACGGATCCATCGCATGGTACCCCGCTCAGCCCGCTTAGGCATGTCATTCACCTTGGTCTTTGGAAAGCCCACTCTGTTGGTCCGAATAGTGCCACAAGCCCACACCTCCCGCTTCCTCAGGTCTGCAAACAGGGTAGGGCTTGTGTAAAAGTTGTCCACAAAGAGTTTGTAGCCCTTCCCCAGCAGTTGGAAATCCAATAATGCCATCACCGAGTCATAGCTAAGTCCCTTACCAGTCGCACAAGTGTTCTTCCCCTCATAGACAAAAAAATTGCATGTGTATGCACACACAGAATCAGCCAAAACAAACAGCTTGTAACCCCACTTAGTTGGCTTGTTACGCATGTATTGTTTTAGCCCAATTCTGGCCTTTGAGGCTACCATCCTTTCATCTATGGACAAGTTCTGTGCGGGCTGAAAATGTGTCTTGCAAGCCTCAACCATGCTGTGGTAGAGAGGTTTGACTTTGCAGAGCCTGTCAAACCGTGCGGTGCCTCTCCTCCTGTCATTCTCCTCATCAACTTCTGGATCACTGATGTGCAGCGCCCGTGAGATATTTAAAAACCTGGTAGAGGACATGACAGTGGGGGGGAAAGGCAGTTGATATAGTTCGGATGTTTTCCAGTAATCCTTTAGGGTTTTGAACTTCACCAGCCCCATGTAAATTACCAGTGAAAGGTAGCAGAAAATGTCTGACATGGAAATGGGCTTCCATGCCTGTTTCTTTCCTGCTTGCTTCCGAGCCCCATACTTGTTCGTATTACTAACAAGGGAATCAACAACTGCCGGGGCGAAAAACAGTTGGAAAAGTTGCATTGGGCTATATTTCGAAGTCATATCCAGTTGGGGACCCGGTTGCCGTTTAGGTCGGAAAATTGGAGCACGGGGCTCCACATCTTCCTCCAGCACAGAGTGCCATTGCCCCTCTACCTCTCTACCAGCAGGTTCCATAGTTCCCTTCCTCCGCTTCTTTGGTACCCTCTTCCCACCTCTAGATGGCCGGGCGGGGGTAGGTGTGGAGCCAGAGACAGCAGGAGTCCGGCTGGATGAACCCGCTTCAGTTGGGGATGGGCACCTTGGCACTGGAGGCTCCCAGTCGGAGCCGCTATCACTGTGAAAGAAAACATAAAACAATTATTTGTATTGTATGAGCCTTTTATCATCACATGAAATAAACGGATATGTATTGTATAGAATACTTCACTATGGTGAAGTGCTGTTCCATTCAACTGCGGCCATTGTTTTGGGCCTGCCCTCCTCCCAACAGCACCCAATTGCTATTTCATATGAAAATGGAGAGGAGTAGCAGTGGCCATGTGTTTTCTGTTGTATTCCATACCAGATATATATATATATCCATATATACATACATACATCACATAGACATACATATACACACACACCCAAACAAACAAACACACGTGGCTTATGTGCCCATGTGTGTCTCTTTTATTCCAGTTGAATAAAAAATGGAAAATATATATATGTATGCATAGATACATACACTATGTATAGCCAATGTGTACTTTACCCATTTCATCACACATTTCAATGCAAATAGCAAAAAAAAAAAAAATAATTTATAATATTTATATTTCAAACAACGGCATTAGCACTCACCGGTCGAGAATTGCGTCCTGTCCTTGCAGAAACAGCTCCTCGATGTTCGAATCATAACTGTGTTCACTTGTTGATTCCTCAAATAAATATTCCGTGTCACTTTCTCTATCAAGTTCATCATGAATCTGGTGCAAATCTGTATATTTTGTCTTCGATGTAACTTTTCCTGATTTGTTGGCCATGATGCCTACTAAGAAATCGTACAAATAACACTTTACTAAAACTTTCAAAACTTTCAAAACAATTCGGTGCGTAATAAGATATGATGCTACTGCGATGGTGGTCGATGGCGAAAGAACGCGTATTGCGCATGCCTTCACGAACAAAGAATGGTGGTCCAACCCATAACATCACATACTGGCATTTAGCTCTACTCATTGGCTATCGATCCAGCTAGATTTCAAGAAGATCTGTGGTCATTGGGCAGAAATACAGTCAATCAACGACGCTTCGCCAGTATTACAGGTGCGCAAACATGTCATTCCTTGTTGTCGTCAAATCAGCTCACTTCGGTCAATACTCACCGCAAAAAAAACAGTCACGTCTGACTGGGTTGCAAACATCCAGAGGATTACAATGGAACCAACCATGACTAGATAAACTATTGTTTACTGTATGTAATTGCTTCGAATGCGCAGTAAAAAGTTGATAGAGATGGAAATCGCGAGGCAAACGTTATCCTAAATGTTTCGTTTTAGGCTACAAAAATGGATTTTATCAAAGAAAACGGCACTTTGTTTGATCACTGGGACCCTCGGGAAGAGAAATAAGAGCAAGATATCAGAATGTAAGTCATAATTTTACCTTCAGAAGTGAATTTGTCAAACGTGTCATGGCGGAAAATGGTTGTTGTTGATCGCTCTTCTCAAACAAAAGCATGGCATTTGTTCTCTGTAATAGCTATTTTAAATCGGAAAACGTAGTTTGATTACCAAGATTCTAAGCTTTTGAAGCATGTAAGACACTTGCATTTTGAAGAATGTTTCATGTTACGACGTTGTATATAAGTTAGTCATTATGAAATTTCACCGGATACTGTACCGGTGTCGGGCTTGCAGCCATAAGAAGTTAAACAGTGAACACTTACAAAATAACAAATGTGGCTTACCGATACAGCCCTGTCTGGTGCAGCGAAAACAGACAGGAAACAACCACCCACAATCCCCAACACAAAACAAGCCACCTATATATGATTCCCAATCAGAGACAACACAAAACATCTGCCTCTGATTGAGAACCATATTAGGCCAAACATAGAAACGGACAAACAAGACACACAACATAGAATGCCCACCCAGCTCACGTCCTGACCAACACTAAAACAAGCAAAACACACAAGAACTATGGTCAGAACGTGACACACTCCAAGGCTCCCTGACTCCGCATGATGTGCGGTCGGAAGATTGTGTCTAATGCGAAGTTTGCGTAACACCTGTTCGAAGTGAAGTTGGCCTCTTAGAAATACACCCCCCTCCTTTCAATTTCCACCTGAAGACATACCCAAATCTAACTGTCTTTAGCTCAGGGCCAGGAGCAAGGATATGCATATTTTTGGTACCATTTGAAAGAGAACACTCTGAAGTTTGTGTAAATGTGAATTTAATGTAGGAGAATATAACACAATAGATCTGGTTTAGATAATACAATGAAAAAGCCATACGTTTTTTCTTTTTAATTGTTGTATCATCATCTTTAAAATGAACAAGATAAAACAAACATTTAGATATGAATATGGAAAACATAAGGCAACAGTACTTGTGCAAAGTTTCAGAATGATAACTTCCAAAATGAGTGTGCTACATGACATTTATCATGAAGTGACCCAGGTGTCCCACACAAGTAGCCCAAATGTACCCATGTGGCCAAATTGGTGAAGGTATACATTTTGAAACAAATAACTATATACAAAATACCAAAATGGTATTCTAACAACCCCCCCTCCCCCCAAAAAAAAATAATTATTGAAAACAAAAAGGAAAAATAAATAAAAATACATTTACAAAATAACATGGGTAACTATTTACACACTTTCAATATTTGGAAGTCCTCTCAAATCTATTTACATAGCCCTTCCTACATCAGCTAATATCTCAATGTGCTGTACAGAAACCCGGCCTAAAACCCCAAACAGCAAGCAATGCAGGTGTAGAAGCACGGTGGCTAGGAAAAACTCCCTAGAAAGGCCAAAACCTAGGAAGAAACCAGGCTATGAGGGGTGGCCAGTCCTCTTCTGGCTGTGCCGGGTGGAGATCACAGTGGTTGTAGAGGGTGCAACAGGACAGCACCTCAAGAGTAAAAATGAACTGTTTAGGGTTCCATAGCCGCAGGCAGAACAGTTGAAACTGGAACAGCAGCAAGGCCGGGTGGACTGGGGACAACAAGGAGTCATCATACCAGGGGGTCCTGACGCATGGTCCTGGGGCTCAGGTCCTCAGAAAGGAGAGAAAGAGAGAGCATACTTAAATTCACACAGGACACCGGATAAGACAGGAACAGTACTCCAGATATAACAAACTGACCCTAGCCCCCCGACACCTAAACTACTGCAGCATAAATACTGGAGGCAGAGACGGGAGGGGTCAGGAGACACTGTGGCCCCATCCGATGAGACCCCCGGACAGGGCCAAACAGGAAGGATATAACCCCACCCACTTTGCCAAAGCTCTACACAATATTCTGCTGCCGATGCCAGATGCCATAGCAGTCTTTCTGATGTAAAGCAGAGGGTCACTGAGCATGTGGTGCATGTGATGGGGGACTTCATCTTGCAAACAACACAGCAACGCCTCCATGCTGTGCCCTTTTGGCCCTTAGGCACATCCATGCCTGCACAGATGAACACTTGTGGCAGGAGCAGAAGGGGAAGGGTGTTGTGCAGTGGTGCTGTAGCCAGCAAGCTCCTTGATGAGCTGCTCTCTGAAGGCTTTCTGTGAGAGGAAGGGCTTTCCACAGCTCTTAGCCATTTCCTTGTGTAGGATGAATGCATTCACCGACGAAATGATAGAAGGTCTTGTACCATTTCATCGTCTTATGCAGAACATTGTAATAGCCTATCAGCGCATCTGATAGGTCCACACCTCCCATGCTCTTGTTGTAGTCCTTTACTGCAGTTGGAATGGGGACATTTTTGGTGGTCCATTCCCCAGCACCATCCTTGACACGCCTGACAACATGATCCCCATTGAAGGACTTGTGGATTGTTGTGCACATCACCACCTCTCTGGTATCCATCCACTTTACAAAAAGCAGGCCATCTTCACGGATCCATCGCATGGTCCCCCGCTCAGCCCGCTTAGGCATGTCGTTCACCTTCGTCTTCGGAAAGCCCACCCTGTTGGTGCCACAAGCCCACACTTCCCGCTTCCTAAGGTCTGTAAACAGGGTAGGGCTTGTGTAGAAGTTATCCACAGTTTGTAGCCCTTCCCTAGCAGTTGAAAATCCGCTAAGTCCTTTACCAGTCGCACAAGTGTTCTTCCCCTCATAGACAAAAAAATTGCATGTGTAGGCACACACAGAATCAGCCAACACAAACAGCTTGTAACCCCACTTGGTTGGTTTGTTTCACATGTATTGTTTGAGGCCAATTCTGGCCTTTGAGGCTACCATCCTCTCATCGATTGACAGGTTCTGGGCAGGCTGAAAGTAGGTCTTGCAGGCCTCAACAATGCTGTGGTAGAGAGGTTTGATTTTGCACAGTCTATCAAACGTTGCTTCTTGTCATTCTCTTCATCAACCTTTGGGTCACTGATGTGAAGCGCCTGTGAAACAACCAGAAACCTTTTGCAGGACATAACAGTCACGGGGAAAGGCAGTTGGTAGAGTGATGACGTTTTCCAGTAGTCAGTCAGGCTTTTCAGCTTCACCAGCCCCATGTAGATGACCAGTGAAAGGTAGCAGTAAAAGTCTGACATAGATACGGGCTTCCATGCTACCTTTTTGCCTGCCTGCCTCTTCTTCCCAAACTTATTCGTGTTAGACACGAGTGAACCTACAACAGAATGGGTGAAAAACTGAAAAAGCTCAAGGGGGCTGTATGTTGTGCTCGAGTTCACCTGAGGTCCAGGCTCCCTTTTCGGTCGGAAAGTTGGCTGGGGTGGCTCCACATCTTCTGTCCCTTCGCTAGCAGGTGGCACACTTCCCCTCTTCCGCTTCTTTGTCGGTGCCTTCACACCGGTAGATGGCCCAGAGACAGCAGGGGTCCGGCTGGATGAACAAGTTGGCGCTGGGGGCGGTGCTGGGGGCTCCCAGTCAGAATCAGTGCCACTGAATTAAAATTTTCAGTTAGAATAGTTTCACATATGAGCCCTGTATCAACAGGTATAATAAATATATACATTTTTATTTATATATAGAGAGAGAGTACAGGGAACAAAACAAACACTGTGGTTTCAAATCATATCTGGCCATGCTACCATAATATATGGCCAAAATAGAGTACACATGCTGGCTGTACACAAACATAGGCTATGGGTCGTTCACATACATACAAACGTATCCTCACTCACAATGAATAGCCTACGTGTACGTTACACATTTCATAAAATGTTCATATAAAACGTAAAAACAATCACAAATAACATTTTATTACAAACAACGGCATTAGCATGACAAGAACTTACCAGTCCAAAACGATATCCTCTCCGTTCAAGAAATAAGCCTCAGTTTCAGAATGAAACGAATGCTCACTAAAAGAATCTTCCTCAGATAACATTTCTGTATCGCTTTCACGATCAATTTCACGATCAATTTCCTCTAAAATTGTCTCTACATTGCTCTATCTAGTCTTGGATTTAGCTTTCCCAGACTTATTCGCCATGATGTTGGATAAAAATACAGCTGAAGAAGCACGTTGCCGAAATACCGCTGTGCGTAATCACTTTCAGTCCATCCTGGTTGAAACGCGAATTGCAAAGACTGCAATTGCGCAAACGTTTACCGTGTGAGTTAGTCTCCAAACAAAGGACCATTTGATAGTGCCATTTACCTCTGTTCATTGGCTATCTACCCAGCTAGATTTCAAGACGATGAGTGGTCATTGGGTTAAAATACAGTCAATCAAAGAGACAGTGGTCATATGATTGGTGCGCAATGAGCTCGTTACTCGTTGTCTTCCAATCGTTTTTTTCGGATCAATACGTCCATCTTTTTGGTTGTGTTACAAACACAGTTGATTGCAAGGAAACCAAACATGACTAGATAACGTCAGGTTTAGTAAGTGTATTTACATCCGATGTTTCGCCGAAAATTTAATGACATGAAATTCAACGACATAAGCGTTCACAAAATGTTTCGTGTTAGGCTATAAAAAATGGATTTAACCGAACAAAGACCATTCAGTGTGTACCAATGAGCGTTGGGATTGCAAACAGAGAAAGATTTTCACAGGTAAACAATTTATTTCAACGCAATCTGTGATAATGTTGCGCTAGTGCTGGTTGAAAAGTATTTTTTTATGGAGCGCTGCGCTCAGATAATCGCATCCTATTCTTTCGCAGTAAATCATTTTTTAAATCTGACAACGCAGTTAGATTAGCAAGATTCTAGGCTTTTGAAGCATGTGAGACACTTATTTTCAGGAATGTTTAATATGACTATTTGTGGCGATCACCGTATGTTGTCTATATCCGGATCCGGGATCGGTACTAATTAGAGGTTAAACTGGGTGTTCAAATCCCGTGTGAACTCAACATAAGTTGATTTTTCTTGCTTTTTTCCAGGTTCTAAACCACTGGCGATACGCTTCAGGAACTAACTCATCGGCGTGCAACACAGCATCTTTAACTTTGCCATTAGTTTTGGCTGTCAGCAACATTAAGCGAGTAGACCTCTTGTGCTTTCCCAGTTAGCACACATTGCAATCCTTTTCACTTCATTTCAGCATGAGCCTCAAGTTTCCAGCTACGTCGAAGGAAAACTGAGCATTACCTCTGGAGAAATCACCATAACTCATTAGAAACATGTCGGAGAGATCTTCCCATCTCTCTGACCAAATCTAAACGGACGTGTTGCAGTGTCAGTTTGGCATGCTTCGTTTCTTGTTTAAGCCTTTCTACCTCCAACTCCATTTCCAAGGCTTGTTGCTGTTTCAGCCCATCATGCTCTAGTTGTAGCAATAACAGTTCCTTTTGCTGTTTAACTTCTTATGGCTGCATCCCTTCTCAATTTCCGCCTGAAGACATACCCTAATCTAACTGCTTGTAGCTCAGGCCCCGATGCAAGGATATGCATATTCTTGGTATCATTTGAATGGAAACATTCTGAAGTTTGTGGAAATGTTAACTGAATGTAGGAGAATATAACACAATAGATCTGGTAGAAGAAAAGAGAGAGCATACGTTTTTTTTATTGTCTCATCTTTCACATGTACTAGAATAGCCAAACAGTCAGATAGGATGCTGGGGATAATTTTAGATGGAGAACACAAGAGGGCAACTGTAGTTGTGCAAAGTTTCAGACTGATAACTTCAGGAATGGGTGCGCTACACGACAATTAGCATGAAGTCACCCAGGTGTCCCACACAAGTTGCCCAAATATACATAAGTGGCCGAATTGGTGAAATGATATATAACTATATACAACATATCAAAAAGCAATTCTAAAACACAAAAAAATCTAAAAATTTAAAAAATATATAAATACAAAAAAAACAGGGGTAGACCCTTTGGAAGACCCTCAGTCCTCTACACAATATTTGCCATGTCCCATAGCAGTCTCTTTCTGAAAGAACACAACGATGCCTCCATGCTGTGCCCTTTTGGCCCTGAGGCACATTCATGCCTGCAGCGATGAATTTAAGCATGTGCGCACCACTGGTTGGAGCAGAAGGGACAGAAGGTGCTACAGTGGTCTTGCTGTAGCTAGCAAGCTCCTGGATGAGCAGCTCCCTGAAGGCTAGCTGTGAGATGGGGGGCTGTCCACAGCTCTTCGCCATTTCCTTCTGCAGGATGAAGGAATTCACCACAGCAATGTCAATGAAATTATAAAATAATGTCTTGTGGTATCAGCGCATCTGATAGGTCCACACCTCCCATGCTCTTGTTCTAGTCCTTTACTGCAGCTGGAATGGGGACATTTTTGGTGGTCCATGCCCCAGTAGCGTCCTTCACACTGACGACATGACGACATGATCCCCACTGAAGGACTTGTGGATTGTTGTGCACATCACCACCTCTCTGGTATCCATCCACTTCACAAACAGCAGGCCATCTTCACGGATCCATCATGGTACCCCGCTCAGCCCGCTTAGGCATGTCGTTCACCCTGGTTCTCGGAAAGCCCACTCTGTTGGTCCGAATGGTGCCACAGGCCCACATCTCCAGCTTCCTCAGCTCTGTGAACAGGGTAGGGCTTGTGTAAAACTGCATAACGGTGTCATAGCTAAGTCCCTTACCGGTCGCACAACTGTTCTTCCCCTCATAGAAAAAAAAATTGCACGTGTATGCACACGCAGAATCGGCCAAAACAAACAGTTTGTAACCCCATTTAGTCAGTTTGTTACGCATGTACTGTTTTAGGCTACCATGCTCTCATCTATGGAAAGGTTCTGGGCGGGCTGAAAATAAGTTGCAGGCCTCAAAGATGTCGTGGTAGAGGTTATCAAACCTTGCCGTGCCTCGTTTCGTCTCGTTGTCCTTATCAACTTCTGGGTCACTGATCTGAAGCGCCCGTGAGATTGTCAGAAACCTTTTGCATGACATGACCGTGGTGGGGAAAGGCAGTTGATTGAGGGGTGCAGTTTTCCAGTAGTCCTTCAGGGTTTTTAGCTTTACAAGACCCATGTAGATGACCATAGAAAGGTAATAAAACAGATCTGACATGGAAATGGGCTTCCATGTCTCTGTCTTGCCTTCCTGCTCCGTACTTATTAGTGTTCATCACCAGGGAATCAACAACTGCCGAGGTGAAAAACTGAAAAAGTTGCATGGGGCTATACTTTGAGGTCATGTCCAGCTGAGGTCCTGCTGGCCTTTTTGGTCTGAATATTGGAGGTGGTGGGGCCACATCCTCCTCCAGCACAGTGCCAACGACCCTCCTCCACTCTGCCAGCGGGTTCCACGCTTCCCTTCCTCCGCTTCTTTGTCACCGACTTCACACCTCTTGATGGCCGGGTGGGGGTAGGTGTGGTGCCGGAGACAGCAGGGGTCCAGCTGGATGGACCAGCTTCAGTGGCGGATTTGCACCTTGGAAGTCTGGGCTCCCAATCAGAATCGCTGGGACTGTGAAATAAAGACAGACACAGATTATACACTGCTCAAAAAAATAAAGGGAACACTTAACTTCTCACGAGTCACCATCCCGGATCCGGGAGCACCCTCATCAGTAAAAAAGCTGACTAGCATAGCCTAGCATAGCGCCACAAGTAAATACTAGCATCTAAATATCATGAAATCACAAGTCCAAGACACCAGATACACATCTTGTGAATCCAGCCATCGTTTCCGATTTTCAAAATGTTTTACAGGGAAAACACTATGTATTTCTATTAGCTAACCACGATAGCAAAAGACCCAACCGCATATTTTCACAATTTTTTTACTATAAATAGTCACTAACCAAGAAACAACTTCATCAGATGACAGTCTGATAGCATATGTTTTGTTTGAAAAATGTGCATATTTCAGGTATAAATCAGTTTTACATTGCAGCCACCATCACAAAATCTCACCAAAGCAGCTAGAATAACTACAGAGAGCAACGTGAATTACCTAATTACTCATCATAAAACATTTATGAAAAATACAGTGTACAGCAAATGAAAGACAAACATCTTGTGAATCCAGGCAATATTTCAGATTTTTTAAGTGTTTTACAGCGAAAACACAATATAGCATTATATTAGCTTACTACAATAGCCTACCACACAGCCGCATTCAATCAAGGAACGTTAGCGATAGCGAATAAACCAGCAAAAGATATAAATTATTTCACTAACCTTCTCAAACTTCATCAGATGACAGTCCTATAACATCATATTACACAATACATATATGGTTTGTCCGAAAATGTGCATATTTAGCGGTACAATTCGTGGTTGAACAATGTGAATACTAGCCAAACTGCCCAAAATAATCCGGATATATTTCTGACACTCACATCATCTAATCAAATAACTAATCATATACTTTACTAAAAAATACAGGTTGCACAGCAAATGAAAGATACACTAGTTCTTAATGCAACCGCTGTGTTAGATTTTTTTAAAATAACCTTATTACGACATACAGCTTACGTTATAGCGAAACAGCGCCCGAAATCTGGGCGGAATATAGTCAACATTTTTCGACAGAAATACTAAATAATATCATAAATGGTTCCTACTATTTGATGAGCTTCCATCAGAATCTTGTACAAGTTGTCCTTTGTCCAGAATAATCGTTGTTTGGTTGTAGAATGCCCTCTTCATCTGTAGAATTAGCAGCCAACGCTAGCCATGTGGCGCAGCAGTGTCCAACGCACCATAATGCAAGACAAAGAAATTCCAGAAAATCGCAATCAACTGATATAAGTCGGTTTATGATGTTTTTAACACATATCGAATAAAATCAGAGCCGGATATATCTAACGCCTATAACGACAGCTTTTCAGAACGCAATCCTGAGGTCTGTCTCGCGCCAAGACGAACGGTGAAAAGACCAGACCTTCCGTTCCAGAAGTCTTGTTCGGCCTCAGATCTAGCTAGACACCCCATTCCAACTCTCACTGCCTACTGACATCTAGTGGAAGGCGTATGCAGTGCATGTAGACCCATAGATTCCATGGAAATTAATAAACTGACCCTGGAACAGAGCCCTCGATTTCAGATTTCCCACTTCCTGACAGGAAGTTTGCTGCAAAATGAGTTCTGTTTTACACAGATATAATTCAAACGGTTTTAGAAACTAGAGAGTGTTTTCTATCCAGTAGTAATATGCATATTGTACGAGCAAGAATTGAGTACGAGGCAGTTTAATTTGGGAACGATTTTTTACAAAGTGAAAACAGCGCCCCCATATTGACAAAAGGTTAAACAACACAATGTAACTCCAAGTCAATCACACTTCTGTGAAGTCAAACTGTCCACTTAGGAAGCAACACTGATTGACAATACATTTCACATGCTGTTGTGCAAATGGAATAGACAAAAGGTGGAAATTATAGGCAATTAGCAAGACACCCCCAATAAAGGAGTGGTTCTGCAGGTGGTGACCACAGACCACTTCTCAGTTCCTATGCTTCCTGGCTGATGTTTTGGTCACTTTTGAATGCTGGCGGTGCTCTCACTCTAGTGGTAGCATGAGACGGAGTCTACAACCCACACAAGTGGCTCAGGTAGTGCAGCTCATCCAGGATGGCACATCAATGCGAGCTGTGGCAAGAAGGTTTGCTGTGTCTGTCAGCGTAGTGTCCAGAGCATGGAGGCGCTAGTCATTTTTATATATGGCAAATAAAATACAAACAACTCAAATGAATAATATTTGATATTATTAATTTCAAACAACGTTACTCACCGATCCAACACAGAATCTTCTCCATACAGGAACATTTCCTCAGATTCAGAATCAAACGAATTCTCACTTTCCGATTCATATTGTAGTTCACTCTCACTATCTCTATCAATTTCATCAATGATAGCATGTAGATCTGTATATAAGATCGGTCAGGAAGTCCACTGACAGGTGAGACCACGGCCGCTGTGGAACGGGAAGGGGCTGTAACTTCCCTCTAAGAGGGCGCCTAGGAGCCTTACTCTGGGCGTACACTGAACAGGAAGAGACATCGAACCTCAGGTCCCTAACCAAGGTGGGCCACCAGTGCTTCCCCCTAAGACCCCGCATTGTCCTCGCAGACCCAGGATGACCCGAAGAGGGTAGTGTGTGAGCCCACCGAATCAATTGATCACGGACACCAAGCGGCACGTACTTGCGACCTGTAGGACATTTTGGAGGCGCAGGTTCCACCCGTAACGCCCGCTCAATGTCCGCGTCCACCTCCCATACCACCGGTGCCACCAGCTTAGAAGCTGGAAGGATGGGAGTGGGATCGATGCGCCGATCCTCCGTGTCATAGAGACAGGACAGCGCGTCGGCCTTCGTGTTAAGGGAACCCGGTCTATACGAGATAGTAAACCTAAACCGGGTGAAGAACATGGCCCACCTTGCCTGACGCGGATTCAGTCTCCTAGCTGCCTGGATATACTCCAGATTACGGTGGTCAGTCCAGATGAGGAAAGGGTGCTTAGCCCCCTTAAGCCAGTGTCTCCACACCTTCAGGGCCTTGACTACAGCTAACAACTCCCGGTCCCCCACATAGTTACGCTCCGCCGGACCGAGCTTCCTCAAAGAAAGCGCAGGGGCGGAGTTTCGGTGGCGTACTGTAGCGCTGTGATAACACGGCCCCAGCCTCGGATGGGTCCTATGAACACCAAAGAGGGGTCCGGGCGCATCAGTGAACAGCGCCTTCAACCGATTGAAGGCTCCGTCATCCTCTGCCGACCACCGTAAACGCACCGGCCCCCCCTTCAGCAATGAGGTAATGGGTGAGGTAGTGAGGGAATGAGTCCCATCTGGTCCGTCAAGTCTACACCAATACAAAGGACTCATGTTAAAGTCAGGATGGACATACCCTTGAAATAACTTCAAAACCTTTTGCGTGGGTTGTATTACCAACATAAATGATTACACACACATAACAATAAAACACATGAGTTCTGGTTCTTCCAGAAAAGTCCTGTACCTCGGGCCTAAAATAGTTCAGGGAACTCAAGTGACCTTAGTCACGCAATGTTTGTCCGTTCATACAAGTGTAGCGTAAACCCAGTATCAATCATACAATTATTTTACCTCACGGTATACATCACACCAAAACAACCGTGTACAAAAAGGTTGTAGTTGGTCAGTCAGACAATCCAATCCGCCAACAGATCTCCAGCGGAGAAAGGCCACGAAGAACAACGGGGAGGTGTAGTCCACGGATGCAAAGAGTGTATCCGATCCTGGGTAAACTTGCTATTAGGCTACACAGCACAATTTTAAAAGCAACAAAACAAACGGAAGAGAGAAGCTTCAGAACTGAGGGTTGAACACATCCTCATTCATGTCTCCATCACAACCCCACTTTTGGGCAGCTGATGCTGGCTATTTAATTGGGAATTAAAAGGGGAAACGCCCTATTGGAAGGAGAAGCACTGAGACTGTTCAGAAATTCAGGGCTGCCACACCCAGGTAACACAGAAGAAGAATATCTTTCTTGGGTGAGAATTTGCTTAAATCCTAATTCCTTTGAAAGTATGTCTAGATTGTCTAATTCTTTCCTTTATTGTGTTGCACAGCAGGACTAGCGACACTAAACAAGGTAGATTGAGATCTGAAAGCGTTTACAACCATCAGACAAACAAGAGTGCAGGGGTCAACACTTAGAAATTAAGTGACAGACCAAATCCAAACCTTTAAAAACAAAAAATTTACTCAAATAATCATTTCACTAACCGCGACAAAGAATCACACCAACATAGAATAAACAGTTTGAATACATGACACACATTTTATACTTCAAATCTGAACAAGCACACCAAAATAGAAAACCACACCACACAAAATCAGAACAGTGTAAATGTGAGTCTTCAGAGGAGCTGTTTACTTCCTCCCCTCCTGATGTCGGTCGGCTCTCCTCATTCCTTCTTTCCGGACGTCTCTTTTCAATGCTGTCTCGAAGAGTGCACTGGTTTCACTGGCTTTGGACGTATTTAAGATGATGGCATAAAATGTACCTGCCATCTGGATGTCGTGGCACATGAAGTTAGCCTCCCTGTCAGTCTTCGGGAGCATGTTTTTTACTTGTAAGACAACAAAAAATACTTTTGTATTTGTGACCAATTTAGGACTCCTCACAAATGCATACCTTGAGGCTTTCCAGACATCATAGAAGCACAGAAATTACAGGATCCAAACCTTTCACACCACTTTACAATACAAACTGAAAACTGTTCTGGCATGGTTGAAAATACGCTAACTGATAAAGACAATTGATCTGGACCAGCCATAAATTGACACGATAGAGTGAAAATGTACTGACTGAAGGAAGCACGAAACATGCTTACCATGTGAGCCTCTTGTCCCAGCTTTCCCTTGGCCATTGGCACAAATCGCTGACATCTCTCCTGGAAAAGTCATTTTATAACAGGACATTGTAATTAAGAATAGGGCCCTGTGTATGTAAGGTATAGGCATACCTGTCAGATTTTTTTCATAGGATTCTTCAGTCATTCTCTGATGCATAAGTCTGCAGCCTCATTATTTTCAGCCAAGCTCATTTCCAAAAGAAGAATGGTAAATTGAGGCGAGCTAAATCTGCGCAAAACAAAGTGTAAACATTTTGCCATTAAACACTGGTGTTGATGGTTATTTGATCCAGAGTTCTCCTTGAACTCTGCCCTGTTCACATGCCATCAGTATTTTACTTATTTTTGCCAACTGAAGCGTTCCCTCGAAGACGATATGTAAAATGTGATGAATCCGAATGTCATGACCTAAGTCAAACTAGTCCTGTATAATTGAGATTTAACACTGGAGAGGGTGGCAACCTGTTTTCATAGTTTAGTTGATGACAATGCTTCAGGTAACTTGGCACCACATTGTTTGGCAGATGCAGTCATTCCCCCCAAAATGTGTATCATATCCAGGCAAATAAGTAGATATTACCTTCTCTAAAGTTTCCACCATCACTGGAGTGAGGATTACAGGCATTTTCCTGCCACGCTTCCTACAGGTTTCGATACATTCAAAATCTGTTAGTGCCACTGCAACATCTTTGTTAAGTGCTTTGTGGCCAGGGTTGCTTTTTCAAATTGGTTTGTATTTTTATCAAAGCAAGTCACTTCTTTGACAGCTTTTATTATGTTGGTTGATATAATCCTTAATATTTTTCAGTGGTGTCACCTTTCTACCTTCTAATCACAAATCTCCCTAGTTTTCACAACGTTTGACGAATGTGCTGGTGTTGTAAAATTTTTTCACCCAATGCCAAGATTGATGTATTTTACTGCATGGGCAATGTTACCCAAGTTTCCATACCTTTTCGCTCACTCCTTCAGCAACCGGTTGAGCACTAGCAGAGTGCCTGTATTCTGGTTTTGCCAGGGATATGAACATTGTGCTAGTGTGCCACATGCTTCCACATAGATTTGCTTTTAAAGAGCCAATGACAGGCAAAACTGATAGTCCTGGTGATTGGTTTTGTCATCACTTGTTTGTTTACGCGGTATCCCTTTCCTTCTGTAAGTGCAAAATCAAAATCCCTTTCCTTCTGTAAGTGCCTGAATGTTGTGTGCCCGATTCCCTTTCGTGCGAAGGAGATTTAGCTTAAGTTTCCTAGCTTTTGAATTCTTTACAAACCGAAGTGCAAAATTGACGGGCAATTTTGGATTGAGGTTGCTCACAAAACAGACAAGTGCTTTTTTTTTGGTGGTAGTTTTTGGATCCATCTACTTGAGACATTATATACAAGCAATGGTTCACTGCTAGTGTGACTTTGTGGAACTAGTAAATCTCTAAGTATTTGTATCGCTTCTTTCTCTTGAGTTCTGATTCTCCATTTGAGCTGTTTTGTGTTTACTGCAGTCCCCATTTGGTTCTGAAAATTCATTGGAATTGTCTTCCTCTGATCCTGATGGCCCTGGGACATAATCATCTTCACTGTTGTCAATGCTGGTTATTGAGTCATCAGTCTTGTATCCAAGCATATCTTTGGTCAACTGTATTGAAGAAAGTATTTGGACACTGGCACGGCTCTGTGCTCCTCTACATTGTTATACTACAATGAAAATGGGATGAAAGTGCAGACTTGCCTATCTTTGATTTACAAAGCTGATTCACAACAGGTCTGGGACCTGTTGGATCGGAGGGTGACGGCTAGGGCCATTACCCCCAGAAATGTCCGGGGACTTGCAAGTGCCTTGGTGGAAGAGTGGGGTAACATCTCACAGCAAGACCTGGCAAATATGGTGCAGTACTTAATGCAGCTAGTGGCCACACCAAATACTGACTTACTTTTGATTTTGACCCCCCCTTTGTTCAGGGACACATCAAGGGACACATTCAATTTGTTAGTCACATGTCTGTGGAACTTGTTCATTTCTCAGTTGTTGAATCTTATGTTCATATTAATATTTACATGTTAATTTTGCTTTAAATAAACGCAGTTGACAGTGAGAGGACGTTTCCTTTTTTGCCGAGTTCACACACACACACACACTTTATTTAATATATGTCAAATTTGGTTGGACTGTGCCAATTCACACTTTCCACAAACCTTATTCCTGTTCAGGCAGTATATCTGACGGTGCGGCTTTCGGACATTGTAAATGCATGTTGGATTCCATCTAAAGACATACGTGAGCTAACATTTTTAATTCAAAGACAACGGGAACATGCATTGCTTGCCGACAACCAATATTTTAGCAAAAATTGTGTGTGTAACAGGTTAGTTAACCTCTAGGCTACCTGACTAACATCCGGTGAAATTGCGGAGCGCAAAGATTCTAAATACACCATTCGTAATATTAAACATTCTTGTAAATACATGAATCTTACATCATTTAAAAGCTTAACTTCTAGGGGCCTCCGGGGTGGCGCAGTGGTCTAGGGCACTGCATCGCAGCGCTAGCTGCACCACCAGAGACTCTGGGTTCGCGCTCAGGCTCTGTTGCAGCCGGCCGCAACCGGGAGGTCCGTGGGGCGACGCACAATTGGCCTAGCGTCTTCCGGGTTAGGGAGGGTTTGGCCGGTAGGGATATCATTGACTCCTGTGGAGGGCCGGGTGCAGTGCGCGCTAACCAAGGGAGCCAGGTGCAGTGCGGCTTGGTTGGGTTTCGGAGGACGCATGGCTTTCGACCTTCGTCTCTCCCGAGCCCGTACGGGAGTTGTAGCGATGAGACAAGATAGTAATTACTATCAATTGGATACCACGAAAATTGGGGAGAAAAGGGGGTAAAAAAAAGCTTAACTTCTTGTGTTTGTTTGCGCGTACGTATTTTCCCTGTGCCTAATAAAGCACTACTCAGTACTTTGCCTCCTGCTCCTGACTCCGCACCCACTACGCTTAAGTGCGTCACAGAAGCCCGCACCACCCGAATGGAGTCAGCAGGAGCCACGGCCACCCCCCTTCCCTCGATGGAGGAACGCGTCCTCCACCATCCTCCATCGGATTGGGCCGATGGGAGAGGAGTGGTCTCCGGCTCCTCTGATGAGTCAACCTACTCCTCCGGCGGCGTCCGGCTCCGGCGCACTTCGTCTTGCGCCCCCGAGGGAGAACGATGGAGCGGCGGCTGGGTGCCAGGGGTTTTTACTCCAGCTCGAGTTGTACCTGGCTACCGTGAGGCCGACTCCCTCGGGGGAGGAGAGTGTGAGCGTCCTCGTCTCCTGCCTGACAGGCCGAGCTCTGGAGTGGGCCAATGCTGTCTGGAATGGCCCAGACTCGGCGAGGGATCATCCCGAGCGACTATTCCACCTTAGGCAGGAGACGAGGTGCGCGCAGGACTTTGAATGACAGGGCCCTGGTGGACCGTTACCGGTGCAGCCTCCGGGAGGACGTTACCTCACTACCTCAGTTCTGAAGCTTCTCTATTCCGTTTGTTTTGTAACCTAATAGCAAGTTTACCCAGGATCGGATCCACTCTTTGCATCTGTGGACTACATCTCTACGTTGTTCTTCGTGGCCTTTCTCCGCTGGAAATCTGTTTGCAGATTGGATTGTCTGACCAACTACAACCTTTTTGTATACGGTATTTCAGTTGTTTTGGTGTGATGTATACCGTGATGATTTATGTAGTTGTGTGGTAAAATAATTGTATGATTGATACTGGGTTTACGCTACACTTGTATGAACGGACAAACATTGCGTGACTAAGGTCACTTGAGTTCCCTGAACTATTTTAGGCCCGAGGTACAGGACTTTTCTGGAAGAACCAGAACTCATGTGTGTGTAATCATTTATGTTGGTAATACAACCCACGCAAAAGAATACCGTTGTTTTGAAGTTATTTCAAGGGTTTATGAAGTGTATTTCCATCCTGACTTTAACATGAGTCCTTTGTATTGGTGTAGATTTGACGGACCAGATGGGACTCATTTCCTCCCAAACCAAAAGGAGAAACCAATATTTTCTCTGGTAGGCACAACCTACCTGGCACCCCTATAAACAATAACCTCAAGTCAAAACCATTACAATCTACACTCCAGTCTGGGCAATAGGAGATTCCAGCAGTCCTTCAATGTCCCATTCGGTCACCACTGGAGGCTGAGTTTTTATTAACTGAAGCGCCCTTAATTTAAATGGGGCTAGTTCTCTTCTCAGGTTGCCAAGATGCACTGTTTCTTTTTAATGCTGAAACAGAAAAAACAAGACATGTATGAGGGTTTGATTCTGGTTAAGCAGTTGAACAAACACAATTAGGACTTTTAAAAAATGTATTAAAGCTAAAACATCGAGCATTCATGTACCGCAAGAGCTGGGCATTTTTTTTTGGGGGGGGGGGGAATGGGGCAGTGTGTTCTGATTTTGCCTCTCACCGAGGCCAGAATGATGGCTCTCTCCATCGTGTTCATCACTTTGTGGACATAACTTCGCTGACAACTGAGGCAACACATTGTTGAGGAGAAATATAAAAATGTTGGCTCGCTAGCTACCATTACGTGTTATCTTATCCGTATATCTCAGAGCCATTTGCTTGGCTAGTTACAGCCTAATGTTAGCTAGCTAACATTGAACCTTGTTGGTTAGCTACCTGCAGATTCATGCAGGGTAGCAAAGTCATGAGTTTGGATTATGGTTAATTGTTTACCTAGCTAGCTACATATTTTAACAAGACTCCACTATGCAAGTAACCATTTCGGGTGCGTTTCTTAAATTCAGTCTGGCCATCTACTCTGCCCCCACATGACTAGCATCCACCTGCAAGGTAAATCCACGAGAGGCGCAGCCAGCACAAGTTGAGGTAAGCAACCTCTTTGCATCTTGAGAAGACCATACGTAAACAGCCTTAGCGTTCAGCAAATCTGTCAAGGGCGACCACAGTAGAGAAGTTCCTACAAAAACGACGGTAATAACCAATCATTCCCAAGAAACGCATCAGTTCCTTTTTAGTAGTTGGAAAATCATCAATAGCTACCACTTTAGCCCGAACAGGACGCACTTCACCCTGCCCAACCACCTTTCCAAGGTATGTAACGGTCGCCTGAGCAAACTCACATTTAGCCAGATTGAGCGTGAGGCGACCCGCAGCTTGGCTCGCCTCACAGGCTTGAATACGGGATAGATGTTCTTCCCAAGTATCTGCATATATCACTACATCGTCCAGATAAACAGCGCACCCGGCCATACCGGCGACAACCCTGTTCATAAGTCGCTGAAAAGTGACAGGTGCATTACGCAGGCCAAAACTCATAACTGAATACGAGTACAGACCAGAGGGTGTAATAAAGGCAGAGATTTCACATGCCCTACTCGTCAGTGGCACCTGACAATAGCCATTTAACAGGTCAACTTAGCTGCGCAGACTTGATCAACGCAGTCCTCCATCCGAGGAAGAGGAAATTAATCTGGCTTAGTGACACTGTTTATCTTACGGTAGTCCGTACAAAATCTGTTTGTCCCATCCGGTTTACTGACCAAGATACAGGGAGAAGCCCAGCTGGAGAAAGAAGGCTCTGCTATCTCACTCTACAGCATGTACCTGACCTCAGCATCCAGACAATGCGGTTTCTCTGAAGAAACTCTATAGAACCCCTGACGAGTGGGGTCAGCGTCTCCAATGTCAATATCACGTTCTACTAAGTTTGTAGGTGTATCAGAAAACAAACCTGGAAATCTCTGAATCAGACCAACCATCTCTTTCCGCCCATCAACAGATGAGCAAGAAGGCTAAAATATCCAGTGTTTTTGAATTTTTCAATCTACAATTGTCGGGACCAGGAACATCTTCCTCATGCATGGACCTAGCATGACAAGAACCCAGGGAAATAACGGTATTGGCCAAAATAACAGGTTTACTGTCCTCTGAACAGTGGGAGTCTACAGTCTCAGAGGAACGTGCATAATAGGGTTTTAACAAATCTACATGGCACAGTTGGTGTGCTTTTCTCCGTTCTGGAGTGGCAACTAGATAGTTTTGCTCAGTGTACTGACGCACCACCGTATATGGACCTTGGCTGTGTGTTTCGGGTCGTTGTCATGCTGGAAGACCCAGCCACGACCCATCTTCAATGCTCTTACTGAGGGAAGGAGGTTGAGATACATGGCCCCATCCATCCTCCCCTCAATACGGTGCAGTCGTCCTGTCCCCTTTGCAGAAAAGCATCCCCAAAGAATGATGTTTCCACCTCCATGCTTCACGGTTGGGATGGTGTTCTTGGGGTTGTACTCATCCTTCTTCTTCCTCCAAATACGGTGAGTGTAGTTTAGACCAAAAAGCTCTATTTTTGTCTCAGACCACATGACCTTCTCCCATTCCTCCTCTGGATCATCCAGATGGTCATTGGCAAACTTCAGACGGGCCTGGACATGCGTTGGCTTGAGCAGGGGGACCTTGTGTGCGCTGCAGGATTTTAAACCATGACGGCGTAGTGTGTTACTAATGGTTTTCTTTGAGACTGTGGTCCCAGCTCTCTTCGGGTCATTGACCAGGTCCTGCCGCGTAGTTCTGAGCTGATCCCTCACCTTCCTCATGATCATTGATGCCCCACGAGGTGAGATCTTGCATGGAGCCCCAGATCTTGAACTTCTTCCATTTTCTAATAATTGCGCCAACAGTTGTTGCCTTCTCACCAAGCTGCTTGCCTATTGTCCTGTAGCCCATCCCAGCCTTGTGCAGATCTACAATTTTATCCCTGATGTCCTTACACAGCTCTCTGGTCTTGGCCATTGTACATTTAAATCTTTGCTGCCCTCAAACCAAGGAATTTCTCCCTTTTTTCTAACAGTTTGAATTTAGGTGGGTTCCGCCTCATTCTGTCACGATCGTTGAAAGGAGTAGACCAAAGCGCAGCATTCCACATATTTTAATAAACAAACTCACAAACGAAACGTGAAGCTACTGGTGTGCACTCAGGCAACTAAATGTAGACAAGATCCCATGAATAACCATGGGGAAATGGCTACCTAAATACGATAAACAGCTGCCTCTGATTGGGAACCATATCAGGCCACCATAGAAATACAAAACACCTAGATGACCCACCCAAGTCACTATCACGCCCCAACCAACACAGAGAATAAACAGCTTACTATGGTCAGGGCGTGACTCATTCATTCACATAAAAAGTCATTTTTACTTTTGCGGACAATTTAATATTTTTGAAACATTTCTGACCCGGCCAAAATTCCAAGCACTTCCCAATTGTTTGTGCAGTTCAAGTCTGCAGACATTTGCTCATCTCCCGTCAGAACAGGATCTGCCCGCATTGCAGTCATTGTTGTTTTCGTTACTAATAATAACTTCGGAAATGTGTGTGTTTATTACGTTGTAAAAGTTTCTGTATGTCGTTTCTATTGTAGCGTACTGTATATGTGTATAACCTTTATGGTGTTATATTCAATCGTGCTTATGCAGCTAGCTACCTTCTATCAGCTCTGTAAAACAATGCTAATTGCGTCAGAAGTATTACCTTGTTGTATTTTGAAGCTACATGGCCTTATGACTCCCAAGTGGCGCAGCGGTCAACGGCACAGCACCTCAGTGCTATAGACGTCACTACAGACTCTCTGGTTCAAATCAAGGTTGCGTTTCTATCAAAGTAAGTGCCTTATTACGTTATAATAGTTTCCTTCTGCTGTAGCTCACTGTGTGTATATATTCCTTATAACCGGACACGTGAGGTAACGTTACTCATTTTATAACCAATCTTGCTTAGGTAGCTAGTTACATTCTTCCATTAGCTCTGTAAAACAATGCTAGTTGCATCAGAAGTATTAGCTTGTGTTGTATTTTGAAGACACCCTGGTTCGAATCCAGGCTGCATCACAATTTGGCCATCATTGTTAAATGACTTGCCTAGTTCAATAAATGAAAAATGACCATGGGTTTGTTTATTTGGTCTATTCAGCATAGCTCTGTTCTGCCCTGCCTTGCCCCCTTGTGGAGCTCAAGTTAGTGATTTTTGTCAAATCCTTATAGTTTAATAATTCCTCTTCTGTACTTTCAGAAACCAAATATTTGCCAATGACTGGACATCTTTGTAGCTGCAGATTGAGGCCAGATTTTGTATGATAACGTACACTCCTTAAATGTTACTGGAGGAAAACAGGCCAATATGTAATAGTCGTCTATTTTATTGCAGTATTGGTAGTTGGTTCACTAGAGGACAAAAAAAACTGAATATGCATAACCCATATTTAATATTCATGCAGTGACTGAACTGCATTTCCACCCCCCACCGCATAGTATCATGACAGGTCACCTGTCAGGTCAGTCAGTCACTTATTGCTGCAGATGTGCTCAATAGTGCTTGAGCATGTGATACTCCTCAAAGCATGGTGAAATACATAGAGGTGTATCACAAGCTAAACACATGTATTTTGTCATCTTCCTCTGCTAACTTCGGTGCCAGACAGGCAGACTTTGCAGGGAAAATGCCGTGCAGTGAAGCGTAGGGGATTGTCCGTAGCAGAACGACCCCCAGTGGATGGGCGTGGTGCTCCTCCAACAGCTCATGAGGTTCTCTCTGTACTTTTGGTAGGTAATTACTTTACCTTTGGGGGAGTGGGGAGGATGAGGCAGATATTGTCACTAATGGATTTGTATGTGAACTGTACATCAAATTACAAAAATACCTTAGTTGGCGGTGAACTATGCTGCCGTTGAGGACAGCAGTGTCGATCAGATGGAAAAATATCTTCTTATACCACTTGGTCGTTGTTACGAATCCCTTTGGCCCGACAATCTAGGGGGGATGGTAATGGGACCCGTAACACAACTCATGCAAATTATTATAGTGACAACGTAACAGTGAGAACAAAAATAACCACAGACAACTAAATTACTACCGTCAAACACTCAAGGTTTATTTAAAAACACACGGTAATGGGGGGAGCAGGAAAAGGGGCTGAGCGGGACCCAAGGAATGAAAGAATAATCCAAAAACACCCCTAAGCTAGACTAGCCTACTTCACAAACAGCTAACTAACTAACCAAAAATACAGGGGGTGGTCCGCCCAGTTCTAACTAGTGTTTATATAACAAAGTTTACCTACGGGTAGTGTATGCCCAAGGGCGACTTGTCTGGTTACCCCCTTTTCCCACCATCACTCAAACACCATAACCAAAACAATACTCACAGGTGGGGACAAAGTGACATGTAGCTGCAAAACACACAAGCGATCTACAGACAGAAGGCATGTTACAAAGAGATTGAGCTGGGGAGAAAACTGACAGGGGTTTTAAACCAAGGGAAAGGGACTGTGATTGGGTAAGGGAAAAGGAGCAGGTGTCTTCCGATTAGCGACTGATTGATGACTGATTGGGGAATGATTATTGTCACCTGTGAGTAGGGGAGAAGGAGAGAAAAGAAATACACACAGGATACACACAGAACACTTGTATCCGTAACAGTCGTTTTCCGAGTGCATTCCACAAAGCTGTTTATCATGTCCTGCCTTATCCACGGCCCCCATTTTGAGGTTATAGTCAAGCACACAGTCTGGTTTTGTAACGTCAGGAGAATGATGGGTGTAGTCAGGCGCAGAGAGCAGAAGTTTCACGGGAACAAACGCTTTAATGTCCATAGTCAACAGGAACAGGTACAAAAGGGGTGACGCCAAAACACAGGCGCAAACACAACCCAAAGACCACTGTTAAATAAACTGGACAGCGAAAACCCAAAATCAATAATACACCTACGTACAATGACAACCAATAAGCCCGCACAAACACTAGCAGGCGAAACGAAACTAAATAGTACACCTCCCAAAACCCCAACAAGGAACAGGTGAAAACAATTAGACAGACATAAACGAAAAGGAAAAAGGGATCGGTGGCAGCTAGTAGACCGGCGACGACGACCGCCGAGCGCCACCCGAACGGGAAGGGGAGCCACCTTCGGTAGTATTCGTGACAGGTTTGATCTTTCTCTCTCCCGTCAGGTGGTCCGACATGGTTGCTGTATGGACAGTGGAGAGGACGTCTCATGTCATACCACTTTACTGCCAGCTGTTGACCGTTCTCCTGGAACTCCACCTCCCCTCTCTGCATCCGAATGCCGGCATCCCCTTCCTGTTCAACCTGACTGCCACAGGAGAGCAGATGCTGGAAGAGTGTGGGACTGCTGTACCAATTGTCCACGTACAAAGTGTGTCCCTTGCCGAGATGAGGAGCCAGCATGGTCATCACCACAGACCCGGATACCCCAAGCCCTTCATAATGTTGGATGTCAGTGGTGGACCCTGTGTAAACTATAATGTCCTGGACAAATCCTGTCTTCACGTCGCACATGACAAAGAACTTGACTCCAAACCTGTGCCTTTTGGAGGGAATATATTGACGGAACGCCAGCCTACCTTTCCATAACATCAGGGACTCATCAATGCATAGGTCCTTGTATGGCACAAAGAACATTTATTTTGTATAACGGGTCACTTAGGTTGGCAGTAGCATTGTTGACGAAATGCAGGCATCGCAGCAGAACTAGGAAGCGGTCTTGGGAAAAGAGGGTGGCAAAGAAGGGAGCTGCAAACATAGGATCTGTGCTCCAGTATTCTCTTAGAGTTCTTCTTTACTATCCCAATGAGGCCTGTCACCAGGAAGGTATACATTTCACTAATTGTGGTTGTCACCCATTTAGCGAGGTTCCCCCTCACACTTCTCCTGTAGCTCCAAGGCATAGCGATTGGTCTCCTCTACTATGTTTCCCACCAGCTCCTGTCAGAAACAACTTGAAGCACTCTGCCTCAGTTGGAAATGGCAAGGGGCGTTGCACTCCAGACTGGGACTCGGCAGCAAACAGCAGGGCCAGGAGGGGTGAAATGACTGGCAGCCTTCCAGCTACTACAGAACTCCTGTACTGCCTCCATCACCACCAGCATCTTCAAAGGGACCTGGTACTTCGTCAGTGGAACCTCAGATTCAGGGTTCTCAATGGCTACAAGGTTGCGGGGCAGCTCCTCACTTTCAGACTCATTGTCAGAATTTGTGAGTTGTCCTTTGGAAAGGAATGCTAATGCTACATACATAAACAACAACACTGAATGGCTCAGAGTGGGAGTGAATGTGCCACTTGTATCAATAAATCACTCAAATGTTGTGGTAATTATTTACTGTTTTATTCATTTTCAATTCTAGGTGACATCATGCATTCCGATTCTTGCATAGATTGTACAGGGCACATAGTGTGTGTAAAATACTTTTTTGAAAGTTGTACTGATTATGATGAGCTAAGCTAATTCCAGCTGTGTTGACATTCTGGGTTTCACCAAACATGTTACTCACCTCATTTTTTGAGGACTTCCGGAAATGAATGACGCACACACCCCTTCAACATACATACTATAAACAGACCAAACTCATCTCATCTTCGGTTTCTGTGAGGAAAAAATGCATGGCTGCGCGATTTCTAGAAAGTGTTTACCTAATTATTTCGATCAATGGTGAGCTCACCCGTGATGTAATTGCTATTAGCTTATTCATATTGTAGTTTGTCAGCCGAGAGTTAGAAAATAAGACTGCTTATGTTGGGTCAATCTTTCCTCAGTTAGCGCTAGGACAAATGTAGCCTACATTTTTCCGGTTAGGATGATTGTGTTATGCTCTATATACACAATTATGTGAATATCTGAACATTGCATCTATAAATAAACTGCTCACATTCTGGACATAACTTTGTAAGGACTGTAAATAGTTTCTAAAAAAGCTGATTGGTGAGTCATTCGAAACTGGCCGTTCTAAATGAGCGTTCTAATCACATGGGTGTGATTGTACGAGTCAGGGACCACTGTAGAACGATCACACCCGTGTGAAAGGTTTAACAGACTGGAGCGGATAGGCAGCAGGAAACCTAGTGGTCTGACACATTACAGTGAACAGGTAACTACTACCCTTTTTAGAACCAGGCAGAGGACCAACAGAGCCAACCTTTTGAGTATCTGATTATTGACTGAGTACAGGAATAGGAAACAGTGCTACCAGCTTGATTAGGTTTACCAGTTAATTGACAGGTGTGACGAACTCAAACATCCCTCTTTAGCCTAGGCCAAAAGAAATGTCTTAATATGCGATTGTAGGTTTTCCTCACACCAGCTCACAAAGCTTAACTGGTACAACAACCTGACTAATTGCCTCCCCCATAAAACTACCATGAGACACCCACTTTCTCATCAAAATAGCCGTGGGCGACATCAACCAACTGTTCCACAGGCACAATTTGGTCAAGCAACTCTCCTAATGTGGGGTCAGTCCATTGTGCATTGATTAGATCGGAGCAGGATAACAGGGAAAGCAGTGACAGACTTCTTTGTGGTATTCTCGTTATCCGGCGCACTGACCAGGTCGCCATGGCTCAGAACGCGTCACTGCACACGCAGAGAACACCTCTGGGGAATCTCTGCGCACTCATCAGTAATCCCTACAAATGACAGCTTAGTGGAAACCACTAGAGATGGAAACAGGTCATACGCGCTCACCAGCCAAGTTATTCCCAAGGATAACGTTGATACCCTCAATAGGCAACAAAGGATGCACTCCCACAACAACCTCACCTTTCACCAGTCCATGCAATGTAACTGAGTGTTCAAACCTATTCCCCGAATCAGTCTCAGCAGAGAAGGGTAACACAAATGATTCAGAGGCACCTGTGTCTCTCAGGATCTTCACTGGCACTAGTTTCTTACTTCCTAACAGACACAAAACCCTCCGTAATGAAAGGTAAATAGTCTGGGTCAATATGGACTTTCACATGCCCCTGGGCATGAGACAATGTGTCAGGAGTGAACTGATGTGGAACAGGCGCAGCTAACACCATAGGCTTAGATTTAACGTAAGCACATGTACTGAATTTAGCCCTGAGAACCGGACATTTGTTTTTCCAATGACCTGAACCTTGACAGTAGTGACACTCTTGACCAAAGTCAGCTTTACCACGGGAGTCAAGCTCAACCCTAGTTGAATGAAACTCTGCCCATGAACCAAAGTATCTCGGTGAGTGAGGCCTAAATCACTCCGAACGCCCCCACTCGCTCTGCAAAGACACTTGTCCGCCAAAACCGCAGCTTCAGCGACAGTCTTTACTTTTCGTTTGTTAATGTACGTGGCTATACGATCAGGGATTGTGTCCTTAAACTGCTCTAACAATCAGATCACACAGCACTTGGAAAGTCATAACACCAGTGATTAAACTGAAGATAATTCTCACGTAAACTTAACATGAGTCTGCTTATCATCCCTTTTTAAAGTTTTAAATCGTTGGCGGTAAGCCTCAGGAACCAATTCGTAACAGCCATTTTAACATTATCAACAACTGTTCTTTAGTACATAGTTCTAACAGTTCCTCTGATGGAAAGCGAATGGACTTATAAGACGCCATAGTCACACATCTCGCTCTTCCCCTCTGCTGAGCACACCACAACCAGAGAAATGACAATCACACTGGGCACCACAGAAGAGAGATATGGAGCTTCCCCAAAACCTTTAGTAACTCAACCCTAGTCTTCGTGCGGGTGGGTGATTATGCACTGTAGCCCGCTGGCAAGGAAATAAACTCCACAGCCACAGATGTGCCTCCGAGACTACTTTTTTGTGTGGTGTCTGGACTGAGCAAACAAAATAACCATGCCCAACGTATTCCAAAGTGAAACACGTCGCTAAGCCTAAAAAAGGCTATAGCTCCGGGTAGCTAGTGTCACTACCCTACCCAAATCTCCCACTGAGGTACACAGCCGATTGTACTCACCACCTCGGCCCAATGTCCCAACAGCGAGTAGAGCAAGAGTCTCCAGCCTGGGCACGGGCTGGGAAACTAACCAATGTACTTTCTCCAACGCAGCACACAACTATCCACCGCAGTGGCAAGTTTACCAAACAAAGGCAACCAGTACTGGGCACCAAACATTACAACTCAAGCTAACAAAAGATGCAAACAAAGCACCTACAGAGTTTAACATTAACTCCACACATAGTAGTAAGCCGAATTACACTAGTATTAGTCCTTCATAATGCCAAAATGTCAGGGAACCAACCTTATGATCCCGGACGAGCCCCCACTTGTCACGAACCGGCTCAAAGTTTGTTACAAAAGGGAGACGAGGAATAATAAACTAAATACAATTAACAATGGTGCGTGTAATCAGTAGCTTAAATGAGGGTTTGCATCATCAATGTGATAATGCGGGGTGTATGCCACAACCAAACTAAGTGTGTCTGCATGGAGAGTCTCCTCAATGAATGGGGAAGAGGTGCATTTATCTTGGGACACACCCGAGCCCAGGTGTGTCCCACTCCGCCCACCTATTAAGGAAAACGAGAGCAAAGAGAAAGAATTTTGGCAGACAGAGTGGGAGGGTTGTCACACCTGCGTTGCCAAACACAACAGTGGTAGGCCTGATCACTGACAAGACGGCCTACAGGGAGGTCAGAGAACTGGCAGTGTGGTGCCAGGACAACAACCTCTCCCTCAATGTGAGCAAGACAAAGGAGCTGATCGCCCTGCCTTAAATCCACGAACAGGCCCCGATTAACATCAACGAGGCTGTAGTGGAGCGGGTCTAGAGTTTCAAGTTCCTTGATATCCACATCAACGAACTATCATGGTCCAAACATACCAAGACAGTTGTGAAGAGGGCACGACCAAACCTTTTCCCCCTCAGGAGACTGAAAAGAGTTGGCATGGTTCCCCAGATCCTCAAAAGGTTCTACAGCTGCACCACCGCCTGGTATGGCAACTGCAGAGGGTAGTGTCGAACGGCCCAGTATATCACTGGGGCCAAGATTCCTGCCATCCAGGACCTACAGTTGAAGTCGGAAGTTTACATACTTTGGTTGGAGTCATTAACTCGTTTTGCAACCACTCCACAAATTCTTCTTAACAAACTAGTTTTGGCAAGTCGGTTAGGACATCTACTTTGTGCATGACACATCATTTTTCCAACAATTGTTTAGACAGATTACTTCACTTATAATTCACTAACACAATTCCAGTGGGTCAGAAGATTGCATACACTAAGTTGACTGTGCCTTTTAACAGCTTGGAAAATTCCAGAAAATGATGTCATGGCTTTAGAAGCTTCTGATAGGCTAATTGACATCAGTTGAGTCAATAGGTGTACCTGTGGATGTATTTCAAGGCCTACCTTCAAACTCAGTGTTTCTTTGCTTGACATCATGGGAAAATCAAAAGAAATCAGCCAAGACCTCAGAAAAAAAATTGTAGACCTCCACAAGTCTGGTTCATCCTTGGGAGCAATTTCCAATAGCCTGAAGGTACCACGTTCATCTGTACAAACAATAGTATGCAAGTATAAACACCATGGGACCACGCATTCTGTCTCCTAGAGATGAATGTACTTTGGTGCGTCTACTTGGTAAATATTTTTTTAGAAAATATATTTTCTTGAACTGCACTGTTGGTTCAGGACTTTTAAGTAAGCATTTCACAGTGATGTCTACACTTGTATTCGGGCGCATGTGACAGTTTGATTTGAACACCATATAATTAGCAAAAATACATAAGTAAATAAATTGTTCAACCGAAGATCACCAGGAGGAAAACATTGAGATCTTAAAGGGATAATCCACCCTAACAAATATAAATCATGAAACTCCTGTCAATTTGGTTTAAGCCTATGTTCTATCAGTGGGTAAAAAATGTTTACTTCTAAGTGGTCTGCCTGTGAAAATCATTAAATCGTGTAGGAACATAGCTACTATATAATTGGCACTGTAGTTAGGGTATTATACATTTCATAATGCTTTTAAACGATTACTTGCACTCCAGATTGCCAAATCAGCCAATATACGGTATGGTCATACTTGTCTAGAACACATCCATCTGTTTTATATCATCCTGCAAATTATTCACCTCCGTTTCTCCTTCAAGTAACATGTCGCAATGCGCCGTGTCTGTAGGAAACGATAGTTACCGGAGTGTAACTCCAGTTCTATGAGTGGAGCGGAGCCCCATAGGGGAGCTCTGTTCCTAGTGGTTTACCCCGCTGCCTAGGCAGCGAACAGCCTGAGAAAAAAATGATGCACACACCTGCAGCCAATAGGAGTACAGGTGTCCCTATATAAGGGGACACTCCCCCTCAATCAGCCTCCCGAAAAATTATCTTCAGCGAGACTGGGGGTCGGCAGGGCCTTAAGCCCTATGGGGCTCCGCTCCACTCATAGAACTGGAGTTACACTCCGGTAACTATCGTTCTACATCGTGGAGCTCCGCCCCATAGGGGAGCTCTGCTCCTAGTGGTTTAAGGCGGAGCGAAACGCTCCCAAAATGTACTCCCTGCCGAGCCAAAAACTTTCCACTTAAGAAAAGGTCAGCTCAGCAATGGCTGCGACCAAATCCCACAGTACTGCAATTTATAGTGAACCACACTAAATTACAATGTACTGTGTCTTTGATCTAATCCGCTCACTCAGTCTAAAGGCAAAGCCAATGACTAGTGAGCAGATCATAGAATATGAGTCATACTAAATGCACCACAGATAGATGAACTCAACTCTATTGATATACAGATTGGTCTAATAGTACTGTAATACCCATTACAGAACTATATCCCTAATCCCTCTGCCCAACACAGTCATAGACTGGTGGGCAAGATATAACACATGACTCATGTCCTGCAGTCCTTCTAATAAAGGATAAAAAACGGACCTGATGGAAACCCTGTCCATTAATCCTGTGTTTCCCGCCTTAATTCTAGCCTGCACGTCAGCAAAGAAGACATGCTCACTGCTTTCTCAGTGTGCGCCACACTCAATGCATAGGCAGAGCCAATGATTCGTGGGCAGACGATAGAATTTTGGCCAACTATTCTGCCTCAACAGATAGATGAAGCCTCAATATTCCCTCAACTTTAGTGACCGGTCTAATAGTCAGGTAACACTAGGTTACAGTACTATTTCCCAGCACAATGACACACTGGTGGCAGTCTAGACATTCCCTGTTGTATTGACAGTGTCAAACAAAGGTCATGTTACACGTGTGTGTGTGTGTGTGTGTCTCTCTCTTCTGTCAAAAAAGGAGCGGACCTAATGGGAACACATCTCATTAGTCCTGCAACCTTTCTTAACTCAAGTTCTGCCCTCAACTACGCTGAGTACAGAACGAGCTAGAGAGTTAGACGACACGTCCAACAGGTAGAATCGGATAAAAGGAGACGGTGACGACCACGACGCCGCTGCACAAATATCCTCTACCCCCAGTTCCTCTGAAAAGTGCCGTAGACGCCGCTACTCCACGAGTGGAGTGGGCTCTTACGCCATGAGGCATTGGTCGCCCTGCCGCCTCATAAGCCGTCTCAATGCCTTCGCAAAGCCAATGAGACAGCCGCTGTTTCGAAAGTGGTCTACCCAGTGCGTTAGCACCGTGACACACAAACAACTGAGGTGATGACCTAATCATCGCCGTGCGCTGTACGTAGCACGCGCACCGGGCACAGGCGATGAAGTCTCTCCTCTCTCCGCTCCTCATGAGGAGGGGGGGAGAAAGCCCATAGCTCAACAGTCTGCGACCTGTATGAGCTCTTAATAACCTTCGGCGTAAATGCCGGGTTAGGACGTAACACCGCTCTGCTCAAGTCGCCGTTTATGGCAAGGCAGTCGGGTCTCGTCGAAAGAGCACACAAATCACTGACACGCTTGTCTGTAGTCAAGGCAAGCAACAGTGCCGTCTTCAGAGACAACATCTTGAGGGGAATTTGATTCAATGGTTCGAACGGCATCTCAGAGCGCCTCGAGTACCAACGTTAAATCCCACTGTGGTAGCGTGGCTCTAGCCACTGGCCTAAGCCGCCTCGTCCCCAATAGAAACAGTGTCTCTGTCAAACCCCTCATGACAAGCTGAAATCGCTGCCGCGAACACCTTAATGGTGGCGGGTGAGCGCTGCTTGTCAAACATGAACTGTAGGAAAGAGAGCACACTCTCAACCTGACAGCACACGGGGTCCACATTCTCTGTGGCGCACCATTGTGAAAACATGTTCCATCTACTGGCATAAGTCCTGTATGTGGAACTGGCACGTGAGCCCTGTATGGTTCTGATTACCGAATCAGATAACCCACGGCGCTCTAACCTGTCCCTCTCAGGAGCCAGACCTTCAGTGGCTGGCCGATTAGAGGCAAATGCTCTATCATGCCTGCCGCCTGAGACATCGCGTCCTGTCGATGTGGAATTGGCCATGATGGCGCAATCGACATTTGAATCATCTCCGCGTACCACGGAGCCCCTGGGCGGTCGGGGGCTATCAATATGATTGACAGCCCTCCTGTTCTCACACGGGCTAGCAGTGGGAGAATGCAGGACAGCGGTGGAAATGCGTACAGGAGAACCTCCGGCCACTGGTGCGCAAAAGCGTCTATCCCTAGTGGCGGTTCGTCCTGGGCTCGTAGAGAAAACCATAGGGGACATTGCGCGTTCACACGTGACGCGAACAGGTCCACCTCGGCTCTCCCGAACCGTTCCCATATTTGGAGAACAACATCGGGGTGCAGTCGCCACTCGTCGTCTCGGGGACCCCCTCGAGACATGAGGTCTGCTCCGATATTCTGACAGCCTGGAATGTGCGCTGCTGTCAACGAGCGAAGGTACTCGTGAGCCCACAGCCACAATTCCTCCGCCAACCGGTGGAGTGCAGGAGACCTGACTCCCCCTTGACGATTTATATAGGCTACTGTCGTTCTGTTGTCTGACCAAACCAGCACGTCGTGTCCCCGTAGGGTGGACATGAAGTGGGTCAGAACCAGTAGAACCGTTTCCAATTCCAGGAGGTTGATGTGACGTCCCGATTGGGACCACACACCTCCGACTGCTCGAGCCTGACATGTCCCTCCCCATCCAGTCAGACAAGCATCTGTGTACACTGGAATGTAGGATGACACCCTGCCTATTGCGACCCCTTGTGCCATTACGCACGGGTCTCTCCAATAGTTCAGGTCCGCTCTGAGCGAGAGGGGAACTGTCAACAACCGACAACGGTGCCTCACTGGGTCCAGTCGTAGTTGAGCAAACCATCGCTGTGTTTTGCGCATGTGCAAAAGTCCCAGCGGAACCACGGAGTGGGCAGACGACATGAGACCCAAAAGTGTCATGACGGAATGCGCCGTCATCATGTGATTCGGATAAAACCTTCTCAGGGCTAACAAGGCAGCCCGCCGAGGATCCGAAATTCGCGCCCTCATATTCACAGTGTCTATCTGTAATCCCAGATAGACAATCTGCTGACTGGGCCAAGGCGCACTCTTTTTCCAATTCACAGCGAACCCCAGACGCGTGAGGTGAATCACTGTCTGTGTCGTGTGTGTGTGATCGCCAGCTCTGCTGACATGGCCAAAACCAGTAGGTCGTCTAGGTAGGCTAATAGCCTTATCCCCTGACGGCGCAACGGCTCCAATGCCGCCTCCACACATTTGGAAAACGTGCGAGGTGCCAGGGAGTACCCGAATGGCATTCTCGCATACTCGTACACCACCCCTTGAAAGGCGAAACGCAGAAACTTCCTGTGACGCGGAAGTACCGGCACATGAAAGTATGCGTCCTTTAGATCTATGCTTACACAAAAATTTCTGTTGTGAATACATTCCAGTAGACGTTTTGTCGTGAGCATTCGGAAAGGCCGTTTGGCTACGCTCTCGTTGAGAGTGCGTAAATCCAATATCGGCCTCACATCGTCTTTTTTGGCACTAGGAAATAGGGCGAATATAGCCCGCTGTTCCTTTGCTCCTGGGGAACTACTGTGACCGCCTCCTTCGCCAAAAGTTCCGTAATCTCTTTCACGAGCGGCTACTTTCTCTGGCGTCTTCATCACCCGGGGGTGGAGTTCGATGGAATTGAATGGCATAACCCTTCTCCAGCTTCCGACTTAGCCAGGAGGAGAGGGTGCAGCTTCGCTGCCACTCCCAAAAGTGCTCTGAGAGCGGGAGAGCGCGAAGCTGTGGTACAGACAGTAGGAAGGACCTGTATTCCTCTATGGCCCAAGCCGCCGCTGTCTCCCAACACTGAAGTGGTGGGACAGCCCAAGGTGGGCCCCTACGAAAGGGGGAGGGAACACTAGCGCGTTCTGTGAGAATCGGGGGTGCCGACACTTCGGTTATGCATGTAACCTTGTGGTTCCAGCCCTCCGTGAACTCAGCACGGGTCTGCGCTACACTAATTGAGGCGCTGGCCTGAATTAGTGCGCCGTCTCTCAATAGCGACTGTTTCATCGGCCCACTATGGGGTTGTGTACACAGGCTGCTATTAAAACTCCTTTCTACTTCACTCCTCAGTGTGTAGTGTTGGGTTTTTATGAGGTATAGCATGACGGCTCATTACGAGCGTCCGTCTTGCTTTCCCCTTTCCATTCCCACTCACAACGGCCCTCTGTGTGTACTCAGCTCCGCAATGGGCTGAGCTACACACAAGGTGGTGAGAGGAAGAGAGAGAGATAGAGCGAGGAGGAATCTGAGCGGTCTCAGTTTTGTTTTGGAAAAGAGGTTCTCTTGTGACAAAGTCAGATGGAACACATTCTTTATTAAACACAGACACAACAACTCCTCCATCCCTTTGCAGGGGTGGGGGATGAACAGTGGGCGCCCTCACATGAAGTGCAGCGCTCTCTCCCGTCCTCTCCCCCTCGTCCCGTCATGGCCGTCGCCTCTTCTGACTGCCTCTCGGCTGCCAGGGCGACGAAATAAACGAGGTCTCTCTCGTCGGTTTCACCGCTGCCTTCTCTGGTGCTGCCGGAGGGGCCGGGCCCGCTCTAGGCACTCCAGGTGCGGCTGCTCGACGGGCTCTCCGTCTGGCCGTAGACCCTGGTCTACTGGAGACGGTGGAGCGATGGGGATCTTTCGTAGCTGTTCTAGAGCCTCCTGCCAAAGGCAGGTGTCTAGCCAGCTGCTTTCTCTCCTCCTCAAGCTTCCCAAAATGCGCCGTCGCATCAGTGACGGCGGCTCCAAAGAGACCGCTGTCAGAGATGGGGGCGTTCAATAGGGCGGCTTTGTCGGTCTCCTTCATAGCCGTCAAAGACAGCCAGAGGTGTCGTTCCATTACCACCGAAGTGGCCATAGATCTCCCCGCACATACAGCCGATGCCTGTGTGAGATGGAGAATGGCGCCGGAAATCTTTGACGCTTCCTCCATCTCCTCTCCTGACAGCCCCTCTCTACCCGTGGTCAGACGGGATAGAGAGGCTACCAAGAGGGCAATATTATTCGCTGCTGCTACAGCCTGTGTACTAAGAACAAAGGACTTCTCAGCCAGCTGTGCTGTGAGACGGTCCTTAGTCGTCGGTAAAGTGGGTCTCTTGGCAGACGGCCAAGAGCTCGAACCTGGCACGAGGTACGCCGCTAGGGCGGCCTCGAGCTTAGGGATCTCTTGAGGCCGTTGTCTGTCAACGTTAGTGAATGGAATATATGCCTTCACCGGCGCTCTGGCCGTCAAAGGCGTTTCCCATGCACCCTCCACATACTTGGCGAGCGAGGGCATGGTCGGTGCCAAAAGTACCGCTGCCCGTCTTGGTCTGGAATAGGGGCCGCCCACCATTAAATCCACTTCCGAAACGGAGGGAATGGGGGGCAGTGTAATTTCCAGCCTGCTCGCAGCCCGCTCAATGAGCCCTGTAAAAAAGAGCGCAGAGAGGCTACTGCGTAGGAGGGGGCTGCTGAAAATTCAGAGCCCGTCTCATCCTCGCCTAAGGATGAGAAAATCACCTCTCAATAGGGAGGGGGTTCTTTCCAACCTCGGTCGGTAGACTGGATTTTATCGGAGAATAATCCAGACACTTCCCAACATCCTCATCCTCTCTAGAGGCGCTGTCATCATATGACGCCTCAGAGTCTGAGGCTATCATAGAAATCACATCCTCGAGAGGGAAATCCTCATTGAAAAATGCCCATCGCTGTTTCCTCTCCTTTAAAGAAAGGAGTGAACAGCTAGCGCATTCCGGAGGATCTGTGAGGCCAGAAAGGAGTGAACAGCTAGCCCCTAGCGTGCTTTGCACCTAAGCACACAAAACAAAGTTCGTGCTGGTCCAAAGCCGCCATAGTGGAGCAGCGACACTGAGCTCTTAAAAGAGCTTTTGGGGGTGGAAAATTGCTCATTGAAGGACGACGTCAACAACAGGATATCGACGACGGGTTCGTCCTGAGATTCTTCTCTTCTAGGCTTCTTCAGTCCAGTCCTGTCGCTGAAGATAATGGGAGGCTGATTGAGGGGAAGCGTCCCCTTATATAGGGACACCTGTACTCCTATTGGCTGCAGGTGTGTGCATCATTTTTTTCTCAGGCTATTCGCTGCCTAGGCAGCGGGGTAAACCACTACCACGATGTAGAACAGATAGGAATTCCATTGGGCATGGAGAAGCACCCCACCCAACTGACTGTCGACCAATCACATTAACGGTGTCATCCTGCGACAAATGGTTGCTAAACTAATCTCCATGCAATCCGATTCTAATGGAGTTTCCCATCTCAAAATTATCTCTGTGGGAAAGCAGCGTGACATTGTTTTATATAGTAGCCCAGTGACAGAGACGAACTGCAAGTTGAACTCAGTGAGAGACTACTAAATTGACAGTGCAGTTTTAGGCAATTTTACAGCTAGCTTGCTAACTACTTCACATGCTGATATTGACTTTGGTATTATTGTGTGTAGCAACCTAGCTAGCCAGTCAGCCCAGTGAGAGAAAGAACATTGCATTGTGGGTTTTGTAGTCTACTTGAGCTGCAACAGACTTTCGAATCTTATGACAAAATATTGTTTTCACAGTGTTAGGAATTACTGGTTTGGGCTGGATTTCCCTTTAATCTTGCTAGTTACCTGGGTTTGAAACCATAGCAACATGGCCACTTAACCTATTTGTATTCCCATTAGAAATGAAATTGGACTGGAATAATCAACTTTAAATAGACTTCAGATGGAGAACTAAAATGGTTGAAGTTTGACCGTTTACAAAACGAGTGTTACAAACGTATTTTAAACCGAGCACACCACTGCCTGGCATACTGCCATATCCAGGCATTTTAGCTAGGTGAGGCATCTGCAAGGGACGGCAGATACAGATTTTGAGAATAGTGGAAAGAACTAGGAAAACAGGTTCTTGATTAAAACGTATATCAGAACGGCTGCACTCATAACTTGTGCAACCCATTTTGGCCATTCCATACTTGCCAAAAAAAGCACCTCCTGATATTTTGAATGACCTTGGCATTCCCTGCACATGGGATCATTCAAGCATGCTGGAACAGAAGAGGCCTCAAAACCTCTGGAAAGGGGAGAATGGAGGGTCCACAAGGCTGAACGCTGATCAATGGAGCCTTGTGGAAAAGCTAGTCGAAGCACTGACACCTATTGAGGTTACGCTAGAGCTGAGCCACTGAGTCCTCAGCATCTTGCGTTATTCCGAGCTTGTGTTTTTTTAGGACGTAAATCAGCTTTAATATTCCAGTTAGATTGTAGCTTCCATAATTTCCAATCGGGGAATCAGGACTAGGCAGGAGATGTTGGAGAACCTGATGAGGCCGATTTTGAATGAGTCGAAATGTGTGGTTATTGCTTGTCTCTTGCTATATGAGCCATGCTTTCTCCTCTACGAATACTCTCGCCAAGGCATGGCTAAAAGAAGAGGTTTACCAAGGAGAGCCAGTTGCTACACAGGTGGAAGGGGATAACCAGGCCAGAGGACACCGAGACTGGAGGAGAAAAAAAATGGCCACGGAGAGAACAAGGGTCAGTCTTGGGGGTCTGATTGATAGAATGTACCAGGCTCTACTTGGATCCAGTAAGAGTGGAGTTGAAGACTTGAGAGGCGCAACTATCTCAAAGAGCCTGTGACAATCCTGTACACCTCATTGGACGCCACTTCCCAAAAAATGTCCCTCAGACCACCCTGCAAAAGCAAAGCACAAGGAGACATTGCAAGGTCTGTCTATCATCTACCCACTGACCAAAACAACAGAAGATGATCAAGTATGTGAGAGCCTTGTAACACAGCCCTGTGTGCAGTCTCTTGCTTTGGCAAGTACCACAGCATCAAGCACTAAGTGGAAAATATAGGCCGATAGTGGCTGATATAGCTGATTGACCTATGAACTGTATATAATGACAGAGGAGAACTAAAATCACAAATATGCAAAAAGAAGACCGTAGGAAGCCTCAGCCTGCTCGCTCCTCTTGCAAGAAAATTCCTCTGTCCTTCTCAGTTCCAAGTGAATGGGTCTGATCTACGAGAAGAAAAGGAGCAGACTCAGGAAAATGCATTATAATCTGGTGCTCCTCAACTGGGACTATTAAAACCTATCCTGTTTAGAGGTAGGCAATCAATCACATGGTCAACAAAATAAATGGTCCTCTTTTAAATTCAAGATGTTGAAAGGATGTTCTGGTCAGTGATTAGTCAGATTTAGTTTTTTTCAATGTTTAGCCCTCAAACCTGTCATAGGGTTCATTTTCTGTTGTCAAAAAATAAAATACATTTCCCCCTGGTGGGATAATAAAGTTGCTCTGAATCTAACTCAAATCTTACATGCTGTCCACACCGCTCGTTGCAAAATAAATGTACACATACATGTTATTCAATCATTGCACCCACACGGCTCACATCTGCGTAGCCAAGTGCTGAAATAGAACTTGGGTTTATTTGTGACGTGCTGCAAGTCCCGCCTCTCCCATCTCCTCATTGGTCTTTAGGAGTATATACCCACGTGCCATCTCCTCATTGGTCTATAGGAGCATATACCCACGTGGGTGATTGAAAGATGAACTGAGGTCCACACTCCAGTTCAGTTGGTGGTGGTAATGCACCTTAAGTTGGTTGCCAATCGCCATATAAAGTCAGAAGAAGCCTGGAGGAGAGATTAATAGAACCAACTTTTACCCTTTTATCTGTGGATTAATTGTCGGAGTAGAGGACCTTGTGCATTTCAGGTAAAATAACAAGCCAATGTTTATATTCCAGGACAAATTAGCTAGCTAAATTGGCATAAATGTTTAATGCTTTTCGACCTGTCACCAAATTAAAATAAACTCAGCAAAAAACAGGACCGTCTTTCAAAGATAATTAGTAAAATTCCAAACTTCACATATCTTCATTGTATAGGGTTTAAACACTTTCCCATGCTTGTTCAATGAACCATAAACAATTAATGAACATGCACCTGTGGAACGGTCGTTAAGACGCTTACAGGCGGTAGGCAATTAAGGTCACAGTTATGAAAACTTAGGACACTAAAGAGGCCTTTCTACTGACTCCTGAAAAACACCAAAAGAAAGATGCCCAGGGTCCCTGCTAATCTGCGTGAACGTGCCTTAGGCATGCTGCAAGGAGGCATGCAGATGTGGCCAGGGAAATAAATTGCAATGTCCGTACTGTGACACGCCTAAGACAGCGCTACAGGGAGACAGGACAGACAGCTGATCGTCATACCACGTGTAACACCTGCACAGGACCGGTACATCCAAACATCACACCTGCGGGGCAGGTACAGGATGGCAACAACAACTGCCCGAGTTACACTAGGAACGCACAATCCCTCCATCAGTGCTCAGACTGTCCGCAATAGGCTGAGAGAGGCTGGACTGAGGGCTTGTAGGCCTGTTATAAGGCAGGTCCTCACCAGACATCACCGGCAACAACGTCGGCTACGGGCACAAACCCACCATCGCTGGACCAGACAGGACTGGCAAAAAGTGCTCTTCACCGAAGAGTCACGGTTTTGTCTCACCAGGGGTGATGGTCGGATTTGCGTTTATCGTTGAAAGAATGAGCGTTACACCGAGGCCTGTACTCTGGAGCGGGATCGATTTGGAGGTGGAGGGCCCGTCATGGTCTGGGGCGGTGTATCACAGCATCATCGGACTGAGCTTGTTGCAGGCAATCTCAATGCTGTGCTTTACAGGGAAGACATCCTCCTCCCTCATGTGGTACCCTTTCCTGTAGGCTCATACTGACATGCATACTCCAGCATGACAATGCCACCAGCCATACTGCTCGTTCTGTGCATGATTTCCTGCAAGACAGGAATGTCAGTGTTCTGCCATGGCCAGCGACGAGTCCGGATCTCAATCCCATTGAGCACGTCTGGGACCTGTTGGATCGGAGGGTGAGGGCTAGGGAGGGCCATTCCCCCCAGAAACGTCCTGGAACTAGCAGGTGCCTTGGTGGAAGAGTCGGGTAACATCTCACAGCAAGAACTGGCAAATCTGGTGCAGTCCATGAGGAGATTAAGTACTGCAGTACTTAATGCAGCTGGTGGCCACCATATACTGACTGACTTTTGATTTTGACCCTCCCCCCTTTGTTCAGGGACACATTCAATTTCTGTTAGTCACATGTCTGTGAAACTTTTATGTTCATACAAATATTTACACATGTTAAGTTTGCTAAAAATAAAAGCAGCTGAAAGTGAGAGTACGTTTCTTTTTTTGCTGAGTTCAGTTGGTTGTGTTCATTTTTGATATTTCATCCTGAGTGTCCCGACCGCGTGGGTTGACAAAATCAACATACGTGCGAGCGGTATGTCATAATCTCCTTCCTCACTGCCGTGTTTTTAAAGACCATAAATCATGCGCTATGGTTATATTCAGTATGTATGCAAGCTTTATGGGTGTTTTGATATGAATATGAAATTCGTGGTTAATGTTTTAAGGACTCAGAAAACATTCACATGAAGAACAGACACACACACTTGAATTACAAAGGGAAGGACTGTTAATGGCTTCTAGGTGGAAAAGTCAGACAATGGCTATTTGAAGAATGCAATTAATTGCTGTTTTGACCTTCTCCCTCTATAGCACCTGCTGGCTCGACCTCTGAATGCTCAGCTATGAAAAGCCAACTGACAATTACTCCTGAGGTGCTCACCTGTTGCACCCTGTGTAACCACTGTGATTATTATATGACCTTACTTGTCAACTATGAAGGTTTAAACATATTGAAGAATGATCTGAAGAGGACTGGCCACCCCTCAAACCTTGGTTCCATATTAGATTTCATCCTAGGTTCCTGCTTTTTCTAGAGTTGTTTTCCTAGCCACCTTGCTATTTTGGGTTTTAGGCTGGGTTTTCCGTACAAGTACTTTGTGACAACTGCTGATGTAAAAACTAAAGATCTTTAGACAGAGACACTGGGAGATGGGACACAAGTACAGGATGAGGATTTAATAATAAATAGACATGAACCTAAACAAGACCAGTGTCTGGACAAGAGAAACAAAACACCAATGCAGACACAGGAATGAAACTGAGGAAGTGACAGATATAGGGGAGGCAATCAATGACGTGATGGAGTCCAGGTGAGTCCGATGAAGCGCTGGTGCGCATAACGATGGTGACAGGTGTGCGTAATGATGAGCATTCTGGCAGACGTGATCAAAAAAGGCTGTATAAATAAATGTGATTGGTTGAATTGGCCTCCAATGTGAATTTGAAAAGCAATTCCATTTAGATGTGGTGCAGCAAAGCCATGTACATACATTGATGAATCTGGCAACAATACCGCTATCTACTGACCAAATACTGAATCCTTTAGTATTTGGTCCAAAACATTCACAACAAAGTAAATGCAGTTGAAGTCGGAAGTTTACATACGCCTTTGCAAATATATTTAAACTCAGTTTTAAACAATTCCTGACTTTTAATCCTAGTAAAAATTCCCTGTTTTAGGTCAGAATCACCACTTTATTTTAAGGATGTGAAATGTCAGAATAAGTGATTTTATTTCAGCTTTTATTTCTTTCATCACATTCCCAGTGCATCAAGTTTATATACACTCAATTAGTATTTGGGAGCATTGCCTTTAAATTGTTTAACTTGGGTCCAACATTTCGGGTAGCCTTCCACAAGCTTCCCACAATAAGTTGGGTGAATTTTGGCTCCTGACAGAGCTGGTGTAACTGAGTCAGGTTTGTAGGCCTCCTTGCTCGCTCACGCTTTTTCAGTTCTGCCCACAAATTTTCTATAGGATTGAGTTCAGGGCTTTGTGATGGCCACTTCAATACCTTGACTTTGTTGTCCTTAAGCCATTTTGCCACAACTTTGGAAGTATACTTGGGGTCATTGTCCATTTGGAAGACCCATTTGCGACCAAGCTTTAACTTCCTGACTGATGTTGTCATTATGGCCAAACAGTTATAGTTTTGTTTCATCAGACCAGAGAACATTTCTCCAAAAAGTACGATCTTTGTCCCCATGTGCAGTTGCAAACCGTAGTCTGGCTTTTTTATGGCGGTTTTGGAGCAGTGGCTTCTTCCTTGTTGAGCGGCCTTTCAGGTTATGTCGATATAGGACTCGTTTTACTGTGGATATAGATACTTTTGTACCCATTTCCTCCAGCATCTTCACAAGGTCCTTTTGCTGTTGTTGTGTGATTGATTTGCACTTTCATCTCTAGGAGACAGAAGGCGTCTCCTTCCTGAGCGGTATGACGGCTGCTTAGTCCCGTGGTGTTTATACTTGCGTACTATTGTTTGTGCAGATGAACGTGGTACCTTCAGGCATTTGGAAATTGCTCCCAAGGATGAACCAGACTTGTGGAGGTCTACAATTTTTTTCTGAGGTCTTGGCTGATTTCTTTTGATTTTCCCATGATGTCAAGCAGAGGCACTGAGTTTGAGGGTAGGCCTTGAAATACATCTGCAGGTACACCTCCAATTGACCCAAATGATTCTAAGCCATAGCACAGTCAACTTAGTTTATTTAAACTTCTGACCCACTGGAATTGTAATTGAAATAATCTGTCCGTAAATAATTGTTGGGAAAATTACTTGTGTCATGCACAAAGTAGATGTCCTAACCGACTTGCCAAAACTATAGTTTGTCTACAAGACATTTGTGGAATTGTTGAAACACTTAGGTTGGAGTCATTAAAACTAGTTTATGTAAACTTCCGACTTCAACTGTACATGACTTAACTACTTTGCATAATGCTCAGTTTACGACACTAAGAAATCATACATTTATGTAAATATTAAAGCTGCATTGCGTATTACTGGTTCCAATTGATTCTGGTTGGTTGTAATGTTTATGAAAACTTACACTACACAACTTTTTTTTTGCTGATGGACAATCCTGTCAAACTTTCATAACACATTAATTAACATTGGCTGCAGTATTCCGAACTTACTAGGTGGTCATGCAATAAACGTTTTGGATAATTCCCCTTAAATGAATTCTTTAAATCAAATCAAATTGTAACGGCTCTCGTTGGTGGTAGAAAGAGTAGACCCAAAGGTGCGGACTCCGGCCGCAAACATGAACCTATAGGGGAGGGTCCGGGTGGGCATCTACTCTCGTTGGGGGCTCCGGTGCGGGACGCAAACCACGCTCCGCTTGAGGTTCCCCCCACTTCGGTGGCGCCTCTGGTGCAGGGATCGTCGTCGGGGACTCCAGGCTAGGAACCCCCCTGTAAGCGCCGGACCGGGGACCGTCGCTGGAGGCTCCTTTCCCTGGCTCGTCGCTGGAGGCTTCGGACCATGGATCATCACAGGAGGTCTGGAGCGCAGAGCTGGCACAACCCGTCCTGGCTCATTTTAGCCCGGCAAGTGCGGGGCGCTGGCACAGGACGCACTGGGCTGTGAAGGCGCCCTGGATACACAGTGCGCAGAGCCGGCGCAGGATATCCTGGACCGAAGACACGCACCGGAGACCAGGAGCGCTGAGCCGGCACAACCCGTCCTGGCTGAATGCCCACTTCTGAATGGATCTTCTGTAACGGCTCTCGTTGGTGGTAGAAAGAGTAGACCAAGGCGCAGCGTGGAAAGTGTTCATGATTTTAATTCCAAAAAACACTCAAAATAACAAACTAGAAAACGAAAACACACAGTTCTGTCAGGCAACAGTAACTAAACAGAAAACAAGATCCCACAACCGAATGGTGGGAAAAAGGGCTGCCTAAGTATGATCCCCAATCAGAGACAACGATAGACAGCTGCCTCTGATTGGGAACCACACTCGGCCAAAAACACAGAAACAGAAAGCATAGAATTTCCCACCCGAGTCACACCCTGACCTAACCGAGAATAATAAGGATCTCTAAGGTCAGGACGTGACACAAATTGTATTTGCCAAATACAACAGACCTTACAGTGAAATGCTTACTTACAAGCCCTTAACCAACAATGCAGTTGAAAACTACAAAAAAAGAAAAGTAAATCATTACAGAGCGTCAGTAAAATAACAATAGCGAGGGGATACCGGTATATATACAGGGGATACCGGTACAGAGAATGTGCGGGAGCACTGGTTAGTCGGGTAGTCTTATGGCTTGGGGGTAGAATCTGTTTAATAGCCTCTTGGACCTAGACATGGCGCTCCGGTACCACTTGCCATGCGGTAGCAGAGAGAACTGTAGCTGTGGCTCCACTGGCAATACCAGCCTAGTAATGCTGAAGCCCCCGAAGGGAAAATGAAAACCTTCTCCATGGTTAAAGGGTAAGTGTTCCCCCCTGAAAAAAGGGGGACATTAAAGTCCAAAAGTAACACTTGTTGGAGAACACAATAATCTTAAATTAAATCCCAAACTACTTTCACTTATCTATTACATTCTTAGGGGGCACATGGAAGAATAAGGCTACAAAATGCTGTCCCACAGTTGAGAGTGATTAGGTGATGTGTTACTTCAATGATTATGGTTTTGCATCTAACCTTCCACCTCCAGCAGCCAGTCCCTCCAGAAACATATGACTCTGCTCTCTATTGCTCTTTGATTGGTACCAGGTGGGGAGAGCTCTGCTTTAAAGCGAGAAGCTATGTCTTTGGCCAAAAGAGGTTTCTCAGCGTTGATGAAAACCTCTCTGAAGAGGCTTGAATGTCTATTCATGTAAGGCAGGAGACCTAGACACTCCAGACCCTCTTTGAATCTATAAAGTAAAAAAAAGTCTTTGAATTTAGCTAAACTTGAGATTCCTTAGATATATGGAAACTCACCACTCGAGAGCATCCCATATCCTGCTTTCTAAATAGAACTTTGTGGCTGACTCCACCAGGGCATCCAGCTCCAATGTACGAATGTATCGCACTGGACCCAACATGACCACTTCCTGTGCCTCGTCAACAGTTTGTGCTAACTGGATCTCAGATTGTTTATTGAACTGTGTTTTGGGACAAATTAGCAAAACAATAAACTGATTATCACTACCCTTAAAAAGATTGACTGCCAAGAAAAATAAACCAAATCCATGTGGAAAAGTTCTCAACTACAACCCAAATTTTTTCAAACTTAGTGCAAATTAACAGTAACATAACATCCATCACAGTATAAAGTTACTTACCTTCTCCAACTTCTCTCTGAAGTCATATTACACAATTTCTTTCAGTTCTGGCACAGGAGGTTGTAGGCCACACACTTGCCTGTATAGCCTCTCTGAAAAAATGTGGCTCTACGCCCCCATGTACCAGACAGCAATCATGCGGCCCACCTGCTTGTATACGCCATCATAGAGTGCTGTCACACAGAAGACAAACAGTAAATAAAGGATGTATAGGTGGAGGGGAGGCCACAATAAGTGGTATAGGTGGAGGGGGGGCCACAATAAGTGGTATAGGTGGAGGGGGGCCACAATAAGTGGTATAGGTGGAGGGGGGCCACAGGAAGTGGTATAGGTGGAGGGGAGGCCACAATAAGTGGTATAGGTGGAGGGAGGCCACAATAAGTGGTATAGGTGGAGGGGAGGCCACAATAAGTGGTATAGGTGGAGGGGAGGCCACAATAAGTGGTATAGGTGGAGGGGAGGCCACAATAAGTGGTATAGGTGGAGGGGGGCCACAGGAAGTGGTATAGGTGGAGGGGAGGCCACAATAAGTGGTATAGGTGGAGGGAGGCCACAATAAGTGGTATAGGTGGAGGGGAGGCCACAATAAGTGGTATAGGTGGAGGGAGGCCACAATAAGTGGTATAGGTGGAGGGGGGCCACAGGAAGTGGTATAGGTGGAGGGGAGGCCACAATAAGTGGTATAGGTGGAGGGAGGCCACAATAAGTGGTATAGGTGGAGGGGGGCCACAGGAAGTGGTATAGGTGGAGGGGGGCCACAATAAGTGGTATAGGTGGAGGGGAGGCCACAATAAGTGGTATAGGTGGAGGGGGGCCACAATAAGTGGTATAGGTGGAGGGGAGGCCACAATAAGTGGTATAGGTGGAGGGGGGCCACAATAAGTGGTATAGGTGGAGGGGGGCCACAATAAGTGGTATAGGTGGAGGGGGGCCACAATAAGTGGTATAGGTGGAGGGGGGCCACAATAAGTGGTATAGGTGGAGGGGAGGCCACAGGAAGTGGTATAGGTGGAGGGGGGCCCACAGGAAGTGGTGCAGAAGATGGGGTGCCACAGGAATAGGTGTTGCCATAAGTGTACGCCACGGCACAGCCGAAGGGGGGGCGCCAACCCAGACAGGAAGATCATGGCAGTGACTCAACCCACTCAAGTGATGCACCCCTCCTAGGGACGGCATGGAAGAGTAGTAGTGAGCCAGTGACTCAGCCCCCGTAATAGGGTTAGAGGCAGAGAATCCCAGTGGAGAGAGGGGAACCGGCCAGGCAGAGACAGCAAGGGTGGTTCGTCGCTCCAGAGCCTTTCCGTTCAACTTCACACTCCTGGGCCAGACTACACTCAATCATATGACCTACTGAAGAGATGAGTCTTCAGTAAAGACTTAAAGGCTGAGACCGAGTCTGCGTCTCTCACATGGGTAGGCAGACCATTCCATAAAATTGGAGCTCTATAGGAGAAAGCCCTGCCTCCAGCTGTTTGCTTAGAAATTCTAGGGACAATTAGGAGGTCTGCGTCTTGTGACCGTAGCGTACGTGTAGGTATGTACGGCAGGACCAAATCGGAACGATAGGTAGGAGCAAGCCCATGTAATGCTTTGTAGGTTAGCAGTAAAACCTTGAAATCAACCCTTGCCTTAACAGGAAGCCAGTGTAGGGAGGCTAGCACTGGAGTAATATGATCAAATTTTGTGGTTCTAGTCAGGATTCTAGCAGCCGTATTTAGCACTAATTTAAGTTTATTTAGTGCTTTATCCAGGTAGCCGGAAAGTAGAGCATTGTAGTAGTCTAACCTAGAAGTAACAAAAGCATGGATTAATTTTTCTGCATCATTTTTGGACAAAGTTTCAGATTTTTGCAATGTTACATAGATGGAAAAAAGCTGTCCTTGAAACAGTCTTGATCTGTTCGTCAAAAGAGAGATCAGGGTCCAGAGTAACACCGAGGTCCTTCACAGTTATATTTGAGACAACTGCCAATCATAATGTGATTGCGTTCTGAATATGATTTACAGAGAACAAAAAATGGCTGCATGCATCACTCACTATAGAATGTAATCAATGTGTAGGTCAAGAAGACATTTTAAGGATGCATGTAGCTCTATTTTTTTTTAAATAATATTTTCAATATGTATTACATTCAACAAGCAGTGTTTCCTCCTCCCTGGTCCGTTCTAACTCTGGAGGGAACGCCATATCTGGAGACAGCATTCATGAAGCAATCCATTACAGTGCTGCTGCGATTGTTGCTGGAAGCACGGAGAAACACGAGGCGGCTGTACCCATCAATGCCACCATGTATGACTATCCTCCACCTAAATCAGAAAACACAGCACTGGTTGATACAAAAGCTGAAGTCACATTAAATATACAAACATCAACATCGTCTGTTACCACTTAAATGCTGCATCAGGTTCCTGCAGTATATAACAAAGCAGCAGACCAAAGATTAAATTAACATCCAAAATGTGGAACAATGTTAATGAACAGTCTACCGCGGATCACAACTATAAGTACTTCTGTTAGCCGTCTAAATGCTACAACAAGGGTTTGTTCTAGACTGTTTCCTGCAACGGAAGATGTGCGATTACGATATCTATTTCAATTGGAAAAAATAACCACGTTTATCTTGATGAGTCAAGAGGACAGACTCTCCTGTTGTTCACACTTCGGCACAAATGTTTTTGCGTCCGTATTGTAACGGTTTTGACTTGAGGTTATTATTTATAGGGGTGCCAGGTAGGTTGTGCCTACCAGAGAAAACATTGGTTTCTCCTTTTGGTTTGGGAGGAAATGAGTCCCATCTGGTCCGTCAAGTCTACACCAATAGAAAGGACTTATGTAAAAGTCAGGATGGAAATACACTTTTCATGAACTTCAAAAACAACTGTATTCTTTTGCGTGAGTTATATTGCCAACATAAATGATCACACACATAACAATATAACAAATAATGAGCTCTGGTTCCTCCAGAAATGTCCTGTACCTCGGGCCTAAAGAGTCCAGCCCGGTAAAGAAGTTCAGGGACTCAAGTGACCTTTGTCACGCAATGTTTGTCCGTTCATTCAAGTGTAGCGTAAACCCAGTATTAATCATACAATCAAAATAACAATTATTTTACCACACAACTATAAAGCCTATCAAATACTAATACGTCCTGAAATACCGTATACAAAAAGGTTGTGGTTGGTCAGTCAGACAATACAATCCGCCAACAGATCTCCAGCGGAGAAAGGCCACGAAGAACAACGGAGAGGTGTAGTCCACGGACACAAAGAGTGTATCCGATCCTGGGTAAAACTTGCTATTAGGTTACAAAACACACTTTTGAAGGCAACAAAACAAACGGAAGAGAGAAGCTTCGGAACTGAGGGTTAAACACATCCTCATTCACGTCTCCATCACAACCCCACTTTTGGGCAGCTGATGTTGGCTATTTAATTGGTAATTAAAGGGGAAGCGCCCTATTGGAAGGAGAGGCACTATTTAATTGGGAATTAAAGGGGAAGCGCCCTATTGGAAGGAGAAGCACTGAGACGGTTCAGAAAAATTCAGGGCCGTCACAGTATGTCCTCAATATAAGCATGTTTGATAGAATATCTGCATCGTGAAATTAACAATCACAGAAGTAGCAGAAACACAATAAACCAATTATTATCCACATGAGTGACATATGGTATCAAGGGCCATTGCTTACTGAACTGTTAGTTGATATACAATTTGAGATGTTACAATGTACAACTTCTCACCAGTGATATAGATAATTGTGTCCATCACAAAGATACCTTATCAGCTTGTGGTTTCCATCAAGGTGCCATAACGAGTTTGCCGCCCTCGGGTTAACACGAAGCATGCTGTCCCTCACTCTGCGCCTCTGCACCCAGAGCCCTTAATTGTGATCGAACAGCCTCCGGTCCACATTTGTCCTTCCCAGCCACCAAGTCCTTCATCTTTTCATCCAGTGCCAAGTCTGACATGTCAGAATATAACGGTGCAGGTGACAGATTGTTAATTTTTTCCAGACACTTCAATGGACAGGGATAAGATAATGCATATTGTCACGGCTCCTCCTCCAGTGCAGGGGGTGGTTCCTCCTGCAGGCAGAGGAGGGTCGTTAGTGATTGGAGCCACCTGGGCTCAGGGTATAAAACTGCTTACTAATCACCTCTTTTGGTCTCTCTCTCTCTGCTCCTCCAGGTATGCTCATGATTTGTTTGTTCCTTTGTAGTTTTGCATAGTTTTCACTCAGTCATGTTCACACACACATATTCACGCATCCATGCACTTTACATACACCTTACATCATGATACTACCACACCTCATTCCTTTTTTACTCTAAAAGGTTCTTCCTCTTCTTTCACTACATTCTCTTCTTTCAATGTTATGGCATCTTCCTCCTTTTTGATAATGAAAGCTTCTACCTCCTCCTCTTCCACTTTGACAACCTCTTTCCCATCTTCCTCTTTCACTGTAATATCATCCTCTTCTTCTTTCAATGTGATAGCTTCCTCTTCCTCCTTTTTCATCCTTAAAGCTTCTTCCTCTCCTTTCACCAGAACTTCTTTTTTCCGTAGAGCTTAGTGAACTTATGCTCCGGTCGATTAGCCTAGTGCATTATCAATTTACCACATTTGCTAATTTAACAAGCAAATTACGTTTAAATGAACTAGTAGATAAGTAAACAGAATTATATTCAAAACACTAAGAGTAAAATACACAAGATTGGTCTAAAGCACTTCAATGTTTCGGTTTTTAGGTTCGCTAGCAAATTCCAAAGGCCTCGGCAGAAGTTTAAGTCTGGAGGACTTAAAGGACCGGTTAATGCTAATACCTGTCGCTACTGTTTAGTTGAAGGACATTGGTGGGCTATTCCCTTGATTTATTTGCAGTAAAAACTTAAATGTAATATGTTTCATTGTTGTTTCATTGTTCATCCTGTCCTTGAACCCAGATTGCCAGCAGGTGAGTTGTGTTTTTTTGAGCATTTGTAATAGTTGTATTGGTTGAGGAAAATGTCTTCCATTTTGAGTAGTTTTGTTCAAGCTCCTTCAGAGGTAGCCTTAGAGTTGTGTACTAAGGAGCAGTTAATTGAAATTGCTGAACATTATCAGATTGAGATTGTTGATAAAAAAATTAAAGAGACTGTTTAAACTAGCTTAAAGCAGGGTCTTAGGGAAATGGGTGTTTTTGGCGGTCAGTCTGCTAGTAGTGAGGGTGCAAGTTTTCAGTCTAGCCCTTCATTAACTTTTGAGCAGCAGAGGGAACTGTTGCAAATGCAATTAGAGAGAGCGATTGAGAAATGCTAATAGACCGGAAAGACTACCACAGTTTGATGTTTCACAGAATCTTCATTTGTTGCCTAAATTTGATGAGTCAGATCCAGACACATACTTTACTTTATTTGAGCGTATTGCGGAAGCTAGAGCTTGGTCAGATTTGGACATGACTATGTTGTTGCAATGTGTACTTACAGGTAAAGCACGTGAGGCTTTTGCAGCACTGAGTGTAGCTGACAGTAAAGTTTATGCTAAAGTTAAATCAGCAGTTTTTAAGGTCTACGAGCTTGTGCCAGAGGCATATCGTCAACGTTTTCGTTACAGGAAAAAGTTAGATTCACAAACCTATTCTGAGTTTGTTTGTGATTTGACTTCTGCATTTAATCGTTGGTATACAGCTTCTGAAGTTAGTACTTTTGAGGTCTGTCTAATTTGATTGTGTTAGAACAGTTCAAAAATTCTGTGTCTGACCAGGTTGCTACATACATGAATGAACGTAAAGTTAAGTCTCCAAGTGATGCAGCCATCCTTGCAGATGAGTACAGGCTAACACATAAAAGCCCTTTTGAGTCAAACAGTGACATGTACCATGAAAATAACTTTACTCCTAGGAATAGTAGGTCACCTTTTTGGGGGGGCTTCTTTCCAAAGGCCTCAGCAGAAGTTTGGGTCTGGAGGACTTAAAGCACCGGTTAATGCTAATACCTGTCGCTACTGTTTAGTTGAAGGACATTGGAAGAAAGATTGTCCTCTGCTTAAATCAAAACAGTCAGGTCAAGTTAAACCTGCTATGATGGCAGCTCCTGTTACAGCCTCTGACCACCAGGGTGAGCTGTGTCAGCCACTAGTTGAGTTTGATTCTCAGTCTTCCCGCTGTGATTTTTCAGCCTTTATTTCAGATGGTGTAGTGTCCCTGGTAGATTGCAACCAGAATGTTAAAATCAAGATCCTAAGAGACACTGGAGCTTTAGATTATTTTATTCTGGAATCTGTTTTGCCGTTCTCTAAAGAGTCTGATACTGGCCGTTGTGTAATGGTATGTGGTATGGGTTTAGTTCCATTCTCTTGTCCTTTACATGAAGTTACCCTAAAATGTGGTCTAGTGGAGGGTGATGTAGATGTTGGGGTTAGACCCCAGTTGCCAGTAGAGGGAGTACACATGATTTTGGGGAATGACTTGGCAGGTAGTAAGGTGTGGGCAGATGGCAAACTAAACATCTGTAAGAAGCAACCTTCAGTGCCACCTGCAAGGGAATCTCCGGATCAGAACTGTGTGTCTCCTGAGGTATTTCCAGTTTGTGCGGTTACCCGCGCAGCCTCTTGTAAGGAGATTGAGAGTAAGCCAGAAAGTCTTGAGTTGCCAGTCAAACTCCAGACAGAACAGTTGACTAGTTCTAGAGATTCATTGATGGCTGAGCAAAAGGCTGATACTACTTTGGCTGATCTGTTTGATAAAGTGGTTCCTGATTCAGTGGTGAGGAATAGTGCTCAGTGTTATTTTCTTCTTGATGGGCTGTTGGTCAGGAAATGGGTTCCACACTATGATCAGGGTCTAGGAGAACCAGTCTTTCAAATAGTTGTACCTACTACTTTGCGAAATAAAGTGTTGCAAACTTCACATGGTGATGTGGCAGGTCATATGGGTGTTCGTAAAACTTATGATTGCATACTTCGTTGTTTTTTCTGGCCACGTTTAAAGCGGGATGTATCTCAGTTTATTAAATCTTGTCATACGTGTCAGCGCACAAGTAAGCCAAACCAGGTCTTACAAGGTATGTTGAAAAACTCCCAGACTTTGCAAAACCTTGGGGTTTTGGTAGATCATTTAGACTCTGAGAAACGTGATGAATTGTTAGCTCTTATTAGAAACTACCCTGTTTTGTTTTCTGACGCTCCATCACAAACCCACTTAATTGAACATGATATAGACATCGGAGATGCTAAGCCTATCAAACAGATTTTATCATGTATCTGAGGAGAAGAGACTGAAACTGGAAACAAAGATGCAGTCTATGTTGGACAATGGTATTGCGGAGCCATGTTGTTCAAATTGGGCTTCACCCTGTCTTTTGGTCAAAAAGTCTGATTCCACTTTCAGACCTTGCACTGATTATAGAAAAGTTAACAATGAGAACTCAAAATGTGAGTTTGCCAAAGCTACAGTCACATACCTAGGCAAGGTTGTTGGTCAGGGATTTGTCTGTCCTGTGGAAGCCAAGGTTCAGGCTGTGAAGCAGTTCCCACAGCCCTCCACAAAGAAAGAACTGATGCGCTTCCTGGGAATGGCGGGGTACTACCGTGCTTTTTGTAACTACTTTTCGGTAGTAGTGTCCCCCCTGACAATCTGTTGAAGGCCAAGGCTGAATTTATCTGGTCCACCCAGTGTCAAGAGGCATTTGATGCAGTTAAGACTCTTTTGTGTTTGGCACCTGTGTTGGCAGCACCAAATTTTGGGAAACCTTTCAAATTGCAGGTAGACGCCTGTCAAATCGGTGCTGGGGCTGTGCTTCTCCAGGAGAATGACGACAAGGTTGAGTGTCCAGTCAGTTTCTTCTCCCGAAAATTTTATAAGTATCAGAAAAACTATTCTGTAATTGAAAAGGAGGCTTTAGGTCTCATTTGGGCTTTACAGCACTTCGAGGTCTATGTTGGTTCTGGTTTGACCCCTTTAACTGTGGTCACTGACCACAACCCACTTGTTTTTCTGAGGTCCCTGCAAAACCCCAACCAGTGCCTGATGCGTTGGACTTTGTTCTTGCAACCATTCAACCTTGATATTAGGCACATTAGTGGTAAGGATAATATCATTGCTGATGCTCTGTCCCGTGCTCCTTTAACCTAGCTTGTATCTTTTCTCTGCTGACCCCTACGGGCTGTCTGCGCCTCTTTTCTCTTAAATTGCTCCCCAGGTACCAGGGCTGCTGAGTTTGAGGGGCGGACAGTCAGCTGGGGGACAGGGGGCTACTGCTAGGAGCCGGGATTGGTATCTTTTTTTTGTTTATTTGGTTTTTGGGGAAATTTGAATTATTTTGAATATGTTGGAGGAAGTTGGGTTGAGGGTGGGACCCTCATTTTAAGGAGGGGGGTGTCACGGCTCCTCCTCTGCCGTGCAGGGGGTGGTTCCTCCTGCAGGCAGAGGAGGGTCGTTAGTGATTGGAGCCACCTGGGCTCAGGGTATAAAACTGCTTACTAATCACCTCTTTCTGTCTCTCTCTCACAAGCCGGCTCATAGCCTGTGACAAAAATGAGGGGACACGAACAACAGGTATAGGCCAATTTAAAAGTGTTCTTTATTATAAACAAACTATTAACTTAAACTAAGAAAAAGGAATGAGGTGTGGAAGTATCATGATGTAAGGTGTATGTAAAGTGCATGGATGCGTGGATATGTGTGTGTGAACATGACTGAGTGAAAACTAGGCAAAACTACAAAGGAACAAACAAATCATGAGCATACCTGGAGGAGCAGAGAGAGAGATGTTACATCATTGTCATTTTAAAGTCCTGTCTTGATTGTAGTCATTCTAAATTGTTTGATTGATAAGAAACTGGAAACCATGCATCTAAAGTTTATAGCATTACTCCCAAGCACAACTGACCTTAGATGACATTTGACTGTCGATCGGGACACATGTAGAATATCTGCCATCTGAGACACACTGAAAGCACAGGACATCAGAAACCTCAGGTGCTCTTGACTAATGGCATAACAAGGTGCTCCTCTCCAAGTCCGAGGAGCCTGGTAACCGGAACTGGCTGTAACAATAATACTGTGTTTAGGCTACTTAATGTATTGTGACACAGCCCACCCCCTCATTCCAAAAACACTTTTAAACACCACAAATTGTGGCCAAGTAATGTTTTTATAATATTATATTATAATAATACATTTATAATATTGGATTTTAAAGCCAAGGCATAAATAGGAATGTTGACCAAGAACGAATAGAATGGGCAGCAGGAGAACGAAGAGTGAAAACAACGACAAAACAAACGGTAAACCCAACCTGTCACGCCCTGGCCTTAGTATTCTTTGTTTTCTTAATTATTTTAGTTAGGTCAGGGTGTGACATGGGGAATGTATGTGTTTTTTGTAGTGTCTAGGGTGGTTGTAAAGTTTAGGGGGTTTATTAGAGTAGTTGGGTTTATGTTTAGTATAGAAGTCTAGCTGTGTCTATGGTTGAGTGTAGGTATCTAGGAAAGTCTATGGTTGCCTGAATTGGGTCTCAATTAGAGACAGCTGGTTATTGTTGTCTCTGATTGGGAGCCATATTTAAGGCAACCATAGGCTTTAGCTGTTTGTGGGGAATTGTCTATGTCGAAGTGTTTTGTGTCAGCACTTATGTTTGTATAGCTTCACGGTCGTCTGTTTTGTTGGTTTGTTTTGTTTTTCCTTCTTATAATAAAAAGAAGATGTATTTTTCACGCGCTGCGCCTTGGTCCTCCCTCAGTCCCTTTGACGATCGTGACACAACCACATTTATCAGCCTCCCCCTACAGTAAACACAACCACATTTATCAGCCTCCCCCTACAGTAAACACAACCACATTTATCAGCCTCCCCCTACAGTAAACACAACCACATTTATCAGCCTCCCCCTACAGTAAACACAACCACATTTATCAGCCTCCCCCTACAGTAAACACAACCACATTTATCAGCCTCCCCCTACAGTAAACACAACCACACACTACATTTATCAGCCTCCCCCTACAGTAAACCAAACCACACCCAACATTTATCAGCCTCCCCCTACAGTAAACCCAACCACACCCAACATTTATCAGCCTCCCCCTACAGTAAACCCAACTACACCCAACATTTATCAGCCTCCCCCTACAGTAAACCCAACCACACCCAACATTTATCAGCCTCCCCCTACAGTAAACCCAACCACACCCAACATTTATCAGCCTCCCCCTACAGTAAACCCAACCACAACCAACATTTATCAGCCTCCCCCTACAGTAAACCCAACCACAACCAACATTTATCAGCCTCCCCCTACAGTAAACCCAACCACATTTATCAGCCTCCCCCTACAGTAAACCCAACCACATTTATCAGCCTCCCCCTACAGTAAACCAAACCACACCCAACATTTATCAGCCTCCCCCTACAGTAAACCAAACCACACCCAACATTTATCAGCCTCCCCCTACAGTAAACCCAACCACAACCAACATTTATCAGCCTCCCCTTACAGTAAACCCAACCACATTTATCAGCCTCCCCCTACAGTAAACCCAACCACACCCAACATTTATCAGCCTCCCCCTACAGTAAACCAAACCACACCCAACATTTATCAGCCTCCCCCTACAGTAAACCCAACCACACCCAACATTTATCAGCCTCCCCCTACAGTAAACCCAACCACACCCAACATTTATCAGCCTCCCCCTACAGTAAACCCAACCACACCCAACATTTATCAGCCTCCCCCTAGAGTAAACCCAACCACACCCAACATTTATCAGCCTCCCCCTACAGTAAACCCAACCACACCCAACATTTATCAGCCTCCCCCTAGCCCCTCTGCATGGTTTCCATTCTGCAAGACGACAGTTTTGTGAAAATAGAGACCATGGATGGGACTGAGATACCTGTTCAAACAGTGCCATAGTACTAACGTTAACATTCCTGGTTTATGTCTTAAGTAGGCTTAGATGAAATATCCATATTTCAAAGGGTATTCAAAATGAATATCTGTGCTGTTGGAAAGCTGATATGTTGTAGATATTAGCAAAGTTTTTACAGGGTTGTCCTAGGTCAAATGAGCTTTATAAATGTTTTCATGCTAGCGCGGCAAAGGCTAGGTAGCATTGAAATTATAGCTAGCCAGCCAGCCAGCCTGCCTGAAGTTTTAGACCGTCAGTTGTTGTTTTGCTTAAAACTACAAAAACTTGTTTGACGTCAGTACTCCTCGATAATAAGTCACCTTTATGTGACTAGCAGGGCTGTACGGCGCCGTTCACTGTGGCTATGGCCGGGGTGTGCGGCTAAGGAACGTTAACAAGCGAACTAGTAACTCATTTTGCAGTCCAACCATTTAAATACCAGCATTCATTACAACAAAATATATATTCTACATATACTAGCTAAGTATAAAATACTCCCTTGGCCTAATGAGACTTACAATATTAGCGACACATAGGCCTAAGTTACTTACACTGCTGTCTCAGTGTCTGAGCCTCCAACATAACTGCAAAGCACTACACAAATCCGTCCTCCGTGTTAGCTAGCAGATCAACTTTATGATTAAGTATTTAACAATAATCAACCTTGTTAAGGTGGACCGAAGGGCATTAAGTGCAGGATTATCGGAGAGCAGAAGCCGAGTGCAGCCATTTAGGGTCTGTTTGCAGCGGCGAGAAGGAACTTCCTTATCCATCTTCACTTGTGGTGTTGTTGCCTCAAACTGACTGTACACCAATTTAATGAAAGGAGGAGGTAGGGAAATTAGCATATTAAAGTATGCGTTAAGTTAGCGTGTGTAGGTGTATATTTAGCAGCTGTAGGAGTTAATTTGACATGTGCAGGACTGCTTGCAGCTGTTTATTTAGCACATTTGCACGCGCTTATTTGACGTGTGTAGGCGTTCATTTAGTGCCTGCACCTGCTTACTTTACAAACGCAGCATTAAAAATATTGAGTTTTGACCACGTGCTTTAAGACCCAAACGGCGTTCCATAGAGAGAGGCGTCTGTGGCGCATGTCCTGGCTCTTCTTCTCCCACACATCCATCCTTTGGTAGGATTCACGGAGTAACACAGCAATGTTGTTAAGGAGAGCAAACAGTGACCCACTTGTTAAGACAATTTCAGTTGTTGTCAGACAAACCAGATTATGGACATGTGCATAGAATCATACATGCACTTGATTGGGGCACTTTGAGGGTAACAGAGTAGACAAGCCCTTATATTTTCCCTGCCTATTGGATGCTCCATCCGTAGCATTGACAATGCATTTGCTCATGTCTAATTTTAGTTTATCCACTCCATCTGTCAACAACTGGACAAAGTACTGTCTTGTACAACATCTGTCACATATCTCACAATGACAGAGCACTGGTCTTGAGAAGTTATGTCCTGAGTTGTGTCGATCTGGACAGAGAACATTCCAGCTTGCTCCATTTCACATCAAATCAAAGTTTATTTGTCATGTGCGTCGAATACAACAGGTGTAGACCTTACAGTGAAATGCTTACTTACAGGCTCTAACCAATAGTGCGAAAAAAAGGTGTGTGTGTGTAAGTAAAGAAATAAAACAACAGTTAAAAGAAATGTGAAAATAACAGTAGCAAGGCTATATACAGACACCGGTTAGTCAGGCTTATTGAGGTAGTATGTACATGTAGATATGGTTAAAGTGACTATGCATATATGATGAGCAGAGAGTAGCAGTAGCGATAAAAGAGGGGTTGGCGGGTGGTGGGACACAATGCAGATAGCCCGGTTATGTAACGCTCATCGTTGGAATGAGGTGAGGACCAAAGCGCAGCGTGGTAAGTGTTCATTATATTTATTAAACATAGAACACTAAACTAAATAACAAAGGAGAACGAAACGCAACAGTTCTGTAAGGTAACATCCACTACACAGAAAATAATCACCCACAAAACACAATGAAAAACAGGGTACCTAAATATGGCTCCCAATCAGAGACAACGACTGACACCTGCCTCTGATTGGGAACCATACTAGGCCAAACACATAGAAAAGGACAATAGAACAAAACATAGAAAAAACAACAGAATGCCCACCCCAACTCACACCCTGAGCAAACTAAAATAAAGACATAACAAAGGAACTAAGGTCAGAACGTGACAGGTTAGCCAATGTGCGGGAGCACTGGTTGGTCGGGCCAATTGAGGTAGTATGTACATGAATGTATAGTTAAAGTGACTATGCATATATGATAAACAGAGAGTAGCAGCAGCGTAAAAGAGGGGTTGGGGGGGGGCACACAATGCAAATAGTCCGGGTAACCATTTGGTTACCTGTTCAGGATTCTTATGGCTTGGGGGTAAAAACTGTTGAGAAGCCATTTTGTCCTAGACTTGGCACTCCAGTATCGCTTGCCATGCAGTAGTAGAGAGAACAGTCTATGACTGGGGTGAATGGGGTCTTTGACAATTTTTAGGGCCTTCCTCTGGCACGCCTGGTGTAGAGGTCCTGGATGGCAGGCAGCTTTGCCCCAGTGATGTACTGGGCCGTACGCACTACCCTCATGAAGTGCCTTGCGGTCGGAGGCCGAGCAATTGCCGTACCAGGCAGTGATGCAACCGGTCAGGATACTCTCGTTGTTGCAGTTGTAGAACCTTTTGAGGATCTCAGGACCCATGCCAAATCTTTTTAGTTTCCTGAGGGGGAAAGGCTTTGTCGTGCCCTCTTCACAATTGTCTTAGTGTGTTTGGACCATTCTAGTTTGTTGTTGATGTGGACACCAAGGAACTTGAAGCTCTCAACCTGCTCCACTACAGCCCCGTCGATGAGAATGGGGGCGTGCTTGGTGCTCCTTTTCCTGTTGTCCACAATCATCTCCTTAGTTACGTTGAGGGATAGGTTGTTATTCTGGCACCACCCAGCCAGGTCTCTGACCTCCTCCCTATAGGCTGTCTCGTCGTTGTCGGTGATCAGGCCTACCACTGTTGTGTCGTCTACAAACTTAATGATGGTGTTGGAGTCGTGCCTGGCCAGGGAGTACAGGAGGGGACTGAGCACGCACCCCCGGGGAGCTCCAGTGTGGCAGATGTTGCTACCTACTGTAAGAAATTGTAGTAGACACTGGAAACTGGTTTTAACAAACTTCTCAACACAAGCTATACTTGACACAACAGGCACCCATCCCCCTCTTTTCCCCACACATGTTGTTCTCATCAGATAACAGCCACAGACCCACACACACAACTCTCCCCCATGAACAGGCATCTGCTAAAACAACCCCACACACACTATATTCAAGGTTGGGACTCAAGACAAAGAACTATGTTAAGAGCCAATGGAACGTCGACACCAGGCCCGAACAGGACTACCCACGTCCCAGATCGACCAATCAGAAGGCCAGACTACTAGATCAACCTACTTCATTCATTGTATAATGAACTGCACAATATGTTTTCGGGTCTCTTTTCCGACGATTCCATACGAGTCAGACAGAACGGGACCGTGCAGCACGCTTTGCCAGATATCTTTACCATTGAATAAACTGCCTTATTATACAATATCCACCTAGTCCTATGTCTCAACTTGATCTCCTGTCTCCAGTAAATGTTTTATCAACACTACCCTCACCACCTGGGGGCAGCCCGTCAGGAAGTCCAGGATCCAGTTGCAGAGGGAGGTGTTTAGTCCCAGGTTCCTTAGCTTAGTGATGAGCTTTGAGGGTATTATGGTGTTGAACGCTGAGCTGTAGTCAATGAATAGCATTCACAAATAGGTGTTCCTTTTGTCCGGGTGGAAAAGGGCGGTGTGGAGTGCAATAGAGATTACATCATCTGTGGATCTGGTTGGGCGGTATGCAAATTTGAGTGGGTTTAGGGTTTCTGGGATAATGTTGGTGTTGATGTGAGCCATTATCAGCCTTTCAAAGCACTTCATGGCTACGGACATGAGTGCTACGGGTCTGTGGTCATTTAGGCAGGTTGCCTTTATGTTCTCAGGCACAGGGACTATGGTGGTCTGTTTGAAACATGTTAGTATTACAGACTCAATCAGGGACATGTTGAAAATGTCAGTGAAGACACCTGCCAGTTGGTCAGCACATGCCCGGAGCACACGTCCTGATAATCCATCTGGCCCAGCAGCCTTGTGTGTGTTGACCTGTTTAAAGGTCTTACTCACGTCGGCTACGGAGAGCGTGATCACACAGTCGTCCAGAACAGCTGATGCTCTCATGCATGCCTCAGTGTTGCTTGCCTCGAAGCGAGCATAGAAGTGATTTAGCTCGTCTGGTAGGCTCGTGTCACTGGGCAGCTCGCGGCTGTGCTTCCCTTTGTAGTCTGTAATAGTTTGCAAGCCCTGCCACATCCGACGAGCGTCAGAGCCGGTGTAGTATGATTAAATATTAGCCAAGTATTGACGCTTTGCCTGTTTGATGGGTCGTCGCAGGGCATAGAGGGATTTCTTGTAAGCTGCCGGGTTAGAGTCCCGCACCTTGAAAGCGGCAGCTCTACCCTTTAGCTCAGTGCGAATGTTGCCTGTAATCCATGGCTTCTGGTTGGGGTATGTACGTACAGTCACTGTGGGGACGACGTCCTCGATGCACTTATTGATAAAGCCAGTGACTGATGTGGTGTACTCCTCAATGCCATCGGAAGAATCCCGGAACATGTTCCAGTCTGTGATAGCAAAACAGTCCTGTAGTTTAGCATCTGCTTCATCTGACCACTTTTTTATAGACCACTGGTGCTTCCTGCTTTAATTTTTTGCTTGTAAGCAGGATTCAGGAGGATAGAGTTGTGGTCGGATTTACCAAATGGAGGGCGAGGGAGAGCTTTGTACACGCCTCTGTGTGTGGAGTACAGGTGATCTTGAATTTTTTTCCCTCTGGTTGCACATTGAACATATTGATAGAGATTTGGTAGAACTGATTTAAGTCGACTTGACATGGTCTCTTGGGTAATGACTGTGTTGACAGGAGTGTGATTAGAGAACCTCTGCCTCTTGTCTCAGACTGATGTAGGTTCTTGCTTTTCTCAATGCATTTGGTGAGATGTTCTTTCAAGCAGACGTCATACTTTCCCAGCAGTATTATCATCTCTAAGAAATGACTGTGATCGATACTGGTGTCCTCTAATGTATACGCAGACTCAGACTGCATCCCCCTGTAACTGAGTCACATCTTGCCAATGACTTTCTCTACGACACGTTCCTTCTCCTGCGTACCTGCTCTCTGTGGACAGACACCTGACTGCCACTGAGCAGACTTTGAATGTCTGCTTGGGAGGACCTTAAAAAGTATGCCTCAGCACTACTTCAGTGCATGTTGCTCTTCTCATGCTCTTCTACCCTTTGGTGAACATGTTTCCAATCCGTCATTCCACCCATAAAAATACTGCTGTCAGTAGGCTTCGCAAATGCCATACAAATTGACTTGGGTCTCTTGAAATAATCAAAAGTTGATCTGGCATCCTGGCCTTCCCTGACTCTCTTCCACTGAAACTGGACTGGGCCTGTCATCAACATCAATGCTCACTTCCACTGAAACTGGACTGGACCTATCATCAACCTGGATATGAATAAAATAATATATCAATTAACTAATAAAGGCCCAAATCTGCCCAAAAATGTTGAATGCAAATATACCTCCAGTCTGTGGCTTACGGTTTTATAATGTAGACATTCACCAATAAATACACTATACACACATTACTTGAACAAACACAGCATCATACGTTTGATGAGAAGTATAAAAAATTGTCTCTGCATGTTGCCTTGTTTATTATTCATGAACTTAATGAGTTAAATAACGTATGATATACAGGCTAATGATTCTGCCTGCCTTTCAGTAGGAACTAAGTGATTTATCTCTTCCACTGACTACAGTTATTAACGGTCTGAAATTACACTTGTCATCATCATCCCCACGTGTGATTAATGTCACTAGAACTATGGTTTTACCCCCTCATCTTACTTCATCAGACAGGCACTGACACTTAAAACTGGTCTGAGACCTGCTCCGTTTCTAAGTCCATTTGTTTTAATGAGTTAACCACCGTAGCAGAGTTAATCATGAGAGCCAAACTGATACTTTTACCTAAAGTCAATTTACGGAAAGAACTTTGACATTCTTTCAGACATATCCAGAAACCTGTAAAGTTTGAATAGCTTGTTTTCTACAAGCCTTACTGAGAAAGTGTCAGACATTCTTTTTACGAGTGATTTCCCAGCTCTTCCAAGAGCTGTTAACTCACTTTACATTAAGTGCAGCGATCAGGAAAGACAGTTCAAAGTGTGCCGCTGTCCCTGGGAGGTGTACTCAAGACAGTGGGGCCAGCCAGGAAGGGCCTGAAGACACCAAACAGGCTGCAGAGGTGGAGACATAATAGGAAATACGTCAACTGAAGATATTAAGGAAATCTGACGTCGAGGTGTGGGAATAACATAATTATTTAAATTCAAGTGCAAAGAGTTAAATAAAGCACACAATAATATACACTGCTCAAAAAAATAAAGGGAACACTAAAATAACACATCCTAGATCTGAATGAATGAAATATTCTTATTAAATACTTTTTTCTTTACATAGTTGAATGTGCTGACAACAAAATCACACAAAAATTATCAATGGAAATCAAATTTATCAATCCATGGAGGTCTGGATTTGGAGTCACACTCAAAATGAAAGTGGAAAACCACACTACAGGCTGATCCAACTTTGATGTAATGTCCTTAAAACAAGTCAAAATGAGGCTCAGTAGTGTGTGTGGCCTCCACGTGCCTGTATGACCTCCCTACAACGCCTGGGCATGCTCCTGATGAGGTGGCGGATGGTCTCCTGAGGGATCTCCTCCCAGACCTGGACTAAAGCATCCGCCAACTCCTGGACAGTCTGTGGTGCAACGTGGCGTTGGTGGATGGAGCGAGACATGATGTCCCAGATGTGCTCAATTGGATTCAGGTCTGGGGAACGGGCGGGCCAGTCCATAGCATCAATGCCTTCCTCTTGCAGGAACTGCTGACACACTCCAGCCACATGAGGTCTAGCATTGTCTTGCATTAGGAGGAACCCAGGGCCAACCGCACCAGCATATGGTCTCACGATCTCATCTCGGTACCTAATGGCAGTCAGGCTACCTCTGGCGAGCCCATGGAGGGCTGTGCGGCCCCACAAAGAAATGGTGTTCTCTGGCAAATGCCAAACGTCCTGCACGGTGTTGGGCTGTAAGCACAACCCCCACCTGTGGACGTCGGGCCCTCATACCACCCTCATGGAGTCTGTTTCTGATCGTTTGAGCAGACACATGCACATTTGTGGCCTGCTGGAGGTCATTTTGCAGGGCTCTGGCAGTGCTCCTCCTGCTCTTTCTTGCACAAAGGCGGAGGTAGCGGTCCTGCTGGTGGGTTGTTGCCCTCCTACGGCCTCCTCCACGTCTCCTGATGTACTGGCCTGTCTCCTGGTAGCGCCTCCATGCTCTGAACACTACGCTGACAGACACAGCAAACCTTCTTGCCACAGCTCGCATTGATGTGCCATCCTGGATGAGCTGCACTACCTGAGCCACTTGTGTGGGTTGTAGACTCCGTCTCATGCTACCACTAGAGTGAAAGCACCGCCAGCATTCAAAAGTGACCAAAACATCAGCCAGGAAGCATAGGAACTGAGAAGTGGTCTGTGGTCACCACCTGCAGAACCACTCCTTTATTGGGGTGTCTTGCTAATTGCCTATAATTTCCACCTGTTGTCTATTCCATTTGTACAACAGCATGTGAAATTTATTGTCAATCGGTGTTGCTTCCTAAGTGGACAGTTTGATTTCACAGAAGTGTGATTGACTTGGAGTTACATTGTGTTGTTTAAGTGTTCCCTTTATTTTTTTGAGCAGTGTATATATATGGAGATAAGTAAACGATATCTTGATCTGAAATTAAAGAGGTGCAACTACATTGAGGAAGATGAATTATCTGAATTGAAAAATTAAATAGTTTCTTGGTAGTTTCGTGGTATCCAATCGCTAGTAATTACTATCTTGTCTCATCGCTACAACTCCCGTACGGGCTCGGGAGAGACGAAGGTCGAAAGCCATGCGTCCTCCGAAGCACAACCCAACCAAGCCGCACTGCTTCTTAACACAGCGCGCCTCCAACCCAGAAGCCAGCCGCACCAATGTGTCGGAGGAAACACTGTGCACCTGGCCCCCTTAGTTAGCGCGCACTGCGCCCGGCCCGCCACAGGAGTCGCTGGGGCGCGATGAGACAAGGATATCCCTACCGGCCAAACCCTCCCTAACCCGGTGTCACGAATCCCGCTTCCTGAGTCTGGGTTTGCCTGTGTGTCTGTCCTGGAGGGTGTTTCAGGTGTCCTGGAACGCACCCTGTCTGGTTGCCGGGCGAATTAGCTCATTGGGAGATTGATTTCACCCGCACCTGTTTCCCGTCAGTAATCTGCACACCTGTCCTGATCATCATCTCTACCCTTCAAAAGCTCTGACCTGACTTCCATTCCCTGCCGGATCGTTAGCCATGAACAGTATGTTGTGCCTGAGTACCAGACTCCAGTTGGATAGTATTTGTTTTGTTGTTTTCATTTACGTATTGCTTGCCTTGAACTTACCTCCGTTTGTTTTGTCTTCAGTTACTCACCTGGATCATTCACTCCATTCCCGCCTGGTTGACAGAGGATTCTGCTACTACATTGGATTCACCTATTTCCTCTCATCTACTCACCACCGCTGCCCGCTACGCCATCTGGATATATCTACCTTTTCACTGTAAATAAATACTCACCTTCTTCCTACGCTCCTTGTCCTGGTCTGCTTCTGGGTTCGATCTTGAAAGATCGTGACAGAACGATCCGGCCAGTAATGAACCCAGCGGACCTGGACTCCGTTTGCCATGCCATTACCCTGCAGGAGAAGAAATTGGGACAACACAATACGGCGCTACAGGAGATAGCGAGTTCGATCCAGAATTTATCTGCTAGCTTGACACAAGTCCAGGATCAGCTCAGTTTGCAGGTGATTCATTCACCACCGGTTTCACCCATCTCACCTGCCGTGTCTGAAGCGTTTCCATTTCGTGAACCCAAGGTACCGACGCCTGATAAATATGAAGGGGATTTGGGAAAATGCCGTTCGTTTCTTATGCAGTGTGGGTTAGTGTTTGATCTACAGCCCCATTCTTACGCCACTGACAAGGCTAGGATAGCCTTGGTTATTGAACTGTTGCGTGGAAGAGCTCTGGAATGGGCTTCAGCCGTTTGGGAACGACAGGGAACCTGCACGGCTTCATATCAGGAGTTCACGGGAGAGATGAGGAAGCTTTTTGATCATCCAGTCCGAGGTAAGGACGCAGCTAAACGTTTGTTCTCTCTTCGCCAAGGAGATCGCAGTGTGGCAGATTTTATGATTGAGTTCAGGACATTGGCTGTGGAGAGTGGTTGGAATGAGGAGTCACTACAAGCGGTTTTTTACAAGGGGTTGTCAGATGAACTTAAGGATGAGCTGATTTCTTATCCAGAGCCTAGTGACTTAGACAGCTTGGTCGCTTTATCTATTCGGGTTGATAATAGAGTCCGAGAGAGAAGGAGGGAGAAGCAGTGGGGTCTATCCAATCAATCTGTAACTCGGTTACCATTCGGTTCAGGAGGTGAACCAGGACGTATTGATCGTTATTCTCCACACGGGATTAGTGGAGGAGTCTTGCCACCAGATTCTGAACCAATGCAAGTGGGGCGACACGGGCTAACTAAGGAGGAGCGCCAACGTAGACGTGAGACCAATAGCTCTTTCTACTGTGGTAGATCGGGACATTACAACTCCGCTTGTCCACAGCGCCCGTTAAACTGCCCGGCTCGCTAAATTTGGGAGGAATTTTAGCGAGCCAGTTTCAATCTCTCAAGGATCTTGTCAGACCCCGTTTTCCTGCGACCCTTATGAATAAGGATCAGAGTTTTGACCTGAACGCTTTTATCGATTCAGGTGCCGATGGCAACTTTATGGATGCCGACTTGGTGGAACAGCTGGGGCTTTCCAAGGAGCAATTGCCGGAAGCCATTGAAGCAACCACTCTGAACGGCAGTAGTCTGGCACGGATCACTTTGAGGACTGAACCGGTTAAGATGTTGGTGTCGGGAAATCATTCAGAGTTTATCTCTTTCTTCATTTTGTCCTCGCCCCATGTTCCTCTGGTTCTTGGTTACCCCTGGCTGAAGGAACACAATCCCTCGTTTGATTGGGTGACAGGGAAGGTAACTAGTTGGAACATTGAGTGTCATGCTAACTGCCTTAGGACTGCCTGTTCTCCTGCTGTTTCCAGTCAGGTCAGTGACTCTGCTCCTCCTGATTTGTCCCTGGTTCCAGAAACATATCACGAGTTGGGTGAGGTATTCAGTAAACAGAAGGCTCTGTCTCTTCCTCCCCACCGACCTTATGATTGTGCGATTAATCTGTTTCCTGGATCTGCCTTTCCCAAGGGACGGTTATACAGTATCTCTCGACCGGAACGTGAGGCCTTGGAGACCTACATCAAGGAGTCTCTAGCTACAGGTCTCATTCGGCCATCGTCATCACCTTTGGGAGCAGGATTTTTTTTTGTGAGCAAGAAGGATGGTTCTCTTCGACCGTGTATTGATTATCGGGGTTTGAATGAGATTACGGTTAAGAACAAGTATCCCCTGCCCTTGATGAGCTCGGCTTTCGATTCCTTACAGGGTGCTACGGTTTTTACGAAGCTTGATTTACGTAATGCTTATCATTTGGTTCGGATCAAGGAGGGGGACGAGTGGTTGACTGGGTTCAATACTCCGATGGGACATTTTGAGTACCAGGTGATGCCGTTTGGACTGACCAACGCTCCGGCGGTGTTCCAAAGTATGGTGAATGACGTTTTGAGAGATATGATTGGTATTTTTGTGTTCGTTTACCTGGATGATATCCTCATCTTCTCAAAGGAGCTTTCTAGCCACGTTCTGCATGTCAAGCAGGTCCTGCAGCGGTTATTGGAGAACCGTCTGTTCGTGAAGGCGGAGAAGTGTGATTTTCACGCCCATACAACGTCCTTCCTCGGGTACATCATATCCAGGGGAGAGATCAAGATGGACCAAGAGAAGGTTCGGGCGGTTCGGGATTGGGTCCAGCCCGGTACAAGATTGCAGCTCCAGAGATTCCTGGGGTTTGCGAATTTTTATCGGAGGTTTATCCGTGACTACAGCCGGGTGGCTGCACCTTTAACTGCCCTGACGTCTTGCACCAGAAAGTTCTGTTGGACTCCTGAGGCAGACCGAGCATTTCTGGACTTGAAGAGCCGATTCACCAACGCCCCGATTCTCTCTCAACCTGACACTTCCCGTCAGTTCGTTGTGGAAGTGGATGCTTCTGATGTGGGTGTGGGCGCCATCCTGTCCCAGCGTAGCTCCACTGACGGTAAACTCCATCCCTGCGCTTTCTACTCTGGTCGTCTTTCTCCAGCTGAAAGAAACTACGATGTGGGTAACCGGGAGCTTCTCGCTGTGAAGCTTGCCTTGGAGGAGTGGCGGCACTGGTTGGAGGGAGCGGAGCAACCGTTTGTGGTCTGGACTGACCACAAGAATCTGGCTTACGTACAATCGGCTAAACGTCTCAACGCCCGTCAGGCTAGGTGGGCCTTGTTTTTTGGACGTTTCAATTTTTCCCTGACGTTCCGACCTGGGTCTAAGAACGGGAAGGCGGACGCCCTGTCCCGGATGTTCTCTAAGACGGAGGAGAGTGGGGTCAAGACTGAGACGATTCTTCCCCAGAATGTTGTCGTGGGAGCCGTTACATGGAGGATGTGATGGCGGCCCTTCGGACGCAGCCCGGCCCCGGTAACGGTCCACCCGGTCGGTTGTTCGTACCCGAGTCGGTCCGTTCTGCTGTCCTTCAGTGGTCCCACGCCAGCAAGATAGCTTGTCACCCTGGCGTTGCTCGGACTATGGCACTACTGCGCAGACGTTTTTGGTGGCCTGCCATGGGAGAAGATACCCGGAGGTTTGTTGCCGCATGTCCTGTTTGTGCCCAGAACAAGAGTACCAATCGGCCCAGCTCTGGGCTTCTTCACCCCCTACCTATTCCTCGGCGACCTTGGTCGCATCTGGCCCTGGATTTTGTCACGGGATTGCCCCCTTCTGTTGGGAACACGGTCATTCTGACCATTGTGGACAGATTCAGCAAGTTTGCTCATTTTGTTCCTCTCTCCAAGCTTCCATCGGCTACGGAGACGTCCGAGATCCTGGTCAGGGAGGTTTTCAGGGTTCACGGATTGCCCAGTGACATTGTGTCTGACCGTGGTCCTCAGTTTACCTCTGCTGTCTGGAAATCCTTCTGTTTGGCCATTGGAGCTACAGTCAGTCTCACTTCTGGATTTCACCCACAATCTAATGGTCAAGCGGAGAGAGCCAACCAGAAGATGGAGTCCACGCTGCGTTGTCTTGTCTCCTCTGATCCCACCTCTTGGTCATCTCAATTACCCTGGGTTGAGTATGCCCATAATACCCTTCCTTCATCTGCCACTGGGATGTCCCCCTTCCAATGCCTTTACGGATACCAACCTCCTTTGTTTCCTTCTCAGGAGAGGGATCTCTCGGTTCCCTCTGTCCAGACCCATATTCGTCGTTGCCACCGGACCTGGCATCGGGCCAGGAAGGCTCTCCTTAGAGTTTCTGACCGGTATCAGATACAGGCGAACCGTCGCCGTATTCCTGCCCCAGCTTATACGGTTGGAGATAAGGTTTGGTTGGCTACACGGGATCTTCCTCTACGGACGGAGTCAAGGAAGTTGTCACCTAAGTTCATTGGTCCGTTTGTAGTGGAGAGAATCATAAATCCTGTGGTGGTTCGACTCAAGTTGCCTGCAACACTTAGAGTGCATCCCACTTTTCATGTCTCCTGTCTCAAGCCGGTTCACCTCAGTCCTCTGTTGCCTCCTCCTCCTCGTCCTCCTCCTCCTCGGATGATCGGAGGTGGTCCTGTCTACACGGTGCGCCGCATCATGGACTCCAGACGGCGGGGTCGAGGGTACCAGTTTCTAGTGGACTGGGAAGGATATGGTCCAGAGGAGAGGAGTTGGATTCCTCGGCGACAGATTCTGGATGACGACCTGATTCGTGACTTCTACCGCCTCCATCCTGGCGCTCCAGGTAGTCCGCCCGGTGGCGTTCGTCGGAGGGGGGGTACTGTCACGAATCCCGCTTCCTGAGTCTGGGTTTGCCTGTGTGTCTGTCCTGGAGGGTGTTTCAGGTGTCCTGGAACGCACCCTGTCTGGTTGCCGGGCGAATTAGCTCATTGGGAGATTGATTTCACCCGCACCTGTTTCCCGTCAGTAATCTGCACACCTGTCCTGATCATCATCTCTACCCTTCAAAAGCTCTGACCTGACTTCCATTCCCTGCCGGATCGTTAGCCATGAACAGTATGTTGTGCCTGAGTACCAGACTCCAGTTGGATAGTATTTGTTTTGTTGTTTTCATTTACGTATTGCTTGCCTTGAACTTACCTCCGTTTGTTTTGTCTTCAGTTACTCACCTGGATCATTCACTCCATTCCCGCCTGGTTGACAGAGGATTCTGCTACTACATTGGATTCACCTATTTCCTCTCATCTACTCACCACCGCTGCCCGCTACGCCATCTGGATATATCTACCTTTTCACTGTAAATAAATACTCACCTTCTTCCTACGCTCCTTGTCCTGGTCTGCTTCTGGGTTCGATCTTGAAAGATCGTGACACCCGGACGACGCTAGGCCAATTGAGCCTGGGCGCGAACCCAGAGACTCTGGTGGCACAGCTAGCAGCCGGTTTGGGTTCCGTGTTAGCCATGCTGCAAGGAGGCATGAGGACTGCAGATGTGGCCAGGGCAATAAATTGCAATGTACGTACTGTGAGACACCTAAGACAGCGCTACAGGGAGACGGGACGGACAGCTGATCGTCCTCGCAGTGGCAGACCACGTGTAACAACACCTGCACAGGATCGGTACATCCGAACATCACACCTGCGGGACAGATATAGGATGGCAACAACAAATGCTCGAGTTACACCAGGAATGCACAATCCCTCCATCAGTGCTCAGACTGTCCGCAATAGGCTGAGCGAGGCTGGACTGTGGGCTTGTAGGCCTGTTATAAGGCAGGTCCTCTTAAAAATAAAGGAGAGCCGCACACTCTAGGAGCTCAGATGCAAAAATATTTAATTTACCAACGTGATTTACCAATCACAGACACTGCGGGATGACTCGTTTATATTCCCGCAGTGTCTGTGATTGTACCCTGATGAAGACAGCTTGCCTGTCGAAACTTTGGTAAATTAAATATTTTTGCATCTGAGCTCCTAGAGTGTGCGGCTCTCCTTTATTTTTAAGTTTTCTACTCCGCTAGCCAGCACCTCGCCTAAATAGGTGTGCGTTTCTTTTTCTTCTAGATTATAAGGCAGGTCCTCACCAGACATCACCGGCAACAATGTCACCTATGGGCACAAACCCACCGTCGCTGGACCAGACAGGACTGGCAAAAAGTGCTCTTCACTGACGAGTCGCGGTTTTGTCTCACCAGGGGTGATGGTCGGATTCATATTTATCGTCGAAGGAATGAGCGTTACACCGAGGCCTGTACTCTGGAGCGGGATCGATTTGGAGGTGGAGGGTTCTCACAGCATCATCGGACTGAGCTTGTTGTCATTGCAGGCAATCTCAATGCTGTGCGTTACAGGGAAGACATCCTCCTCCTTCATGTGGTACCCTTCCTGCTGGCTCATCCTGACATGACCCTCCAGCATGACAATGCCACCAGCCATACTGCTCGTTATGTGCGTGATTTCCTGCAGACAGGAATGTCAGTGTTCTACCATGGTCAGCGAAGAGCCCGGATCTCAATCCCATTGAGCACGTCTGGGACCTGTTGGATCAGAGGGTGAGGGCTAGGGCCATTCCCCCCAGAAATGTCCGGGAACTTGCAGATGCCTTGGTGGAAGATTGGGGTAGCATTTCACAGCAAGAACTGGCAAATCTGGTGCAGTCCATGAGGAGGAGATGCACTGTAGTACTTAGTATCTGGTGTGGCCACCAGCTGCATTGACTGTTACTTTTGATTTTGACCCCCCCACCTTTGTTCAGAGACACATTATTCAATTTCTGTTAGCCACATGGCTGTGGAACTTGTTCAGTTTATGTCTGTTGAATCTTATGTTCATACAAATATTTACACATGTTAAGTTTGCTGAAAATAAACGCAGTTGACAGTGAAGAGGACGTTTCTTGCTGAGTTTATGCACATCGTTTTACCATGGGCTGATTACAATGCTTGACAGTAAACAAAAACAGACAGTGCCATGGCACCTTTTGGACTTGAAATCCAGTCACACCTCATACCTTTTTCCCTCCTTGCACACACAGACCATGATCCAGTACATATGAACCAGAGAAGGAATGGATCATTAATAAATGTTTTGAATTTGTATAATATGAAATGCTTTTCCTCTTGATGAAAGTTATACACATGTAACAGTATAACTTTAGTACGTCCCCTCGCCCCGACACGGGCGCGAACCAGGGACCCTCTGCACACATCAACAACGGTCGCCCACGAAGCATCGTTACCCATCGCTCCACAAAGGCCGCGGCCCTTGCAGAGCAAGGTGCAACCCTACTTCTAGGTTTCCGAGCAAGTGACGTAACTGATTGAAATGCTACTAGCGCGTACCCGCTAACTAGCTAGCCATTTCACATCCGTTACACTCACCCCCCTTTCAACCTCCTCCTTTTCCGCAGCAACCAGTGATCCGGGTCAACAGCATCAATGTAACAGTATAACTTTACGTCGTCCCCTCGCCCCGACCCGGGCGCAAACCAGGGACCCTCTGCACACATCAACAACGGTTGCCCACGAAGCATCGTTACCCATCGCTCCACAAAGGCTGAGGCCCTTGCAGAGCAAGGTGCAACCCTACTTCTAGGTTTCCGAGCAAGTGACGTAACTGATTGAAATGCTACTAGCGCGTACCCGCTAACTAGCTAGCCATTTCACATCCGTTACACACACAACATGTATTTGTGCCATTCGAATTAATAAGGCTCTTTTAGAAGAGACATGATACTGTAAATGTTTATTTGTTCATGTACTATATATAACATCATTGATTAATTCATTAGTTAGTTATGTCATAATACAGACACACAGGCCTGCATGCATGAGACACACAAACACTAAAAGGGTAGAACAATTAGTGATAATTACCCATAACCAAGAGAAGGCTCTCACCTCACTCCCGAAATATGACTCTTAGTCAAGTGCATCCTGACTTCTACAGCAAGCCAACAGATAGCCGTGTCTATTTGTTTGTGGCGTCCTGTCTTTGTCCGCTCTGCTGCCCTGCCGAGAGAGAAATAAATCGTCCATTATGGACGACATTAAAGTGTCTGTGACAAGCATATGTCAACAGTGACGCATTAATCAATCTTAATGGCCACCGCTGCTGTTGCACTAATTATTATTTCTGGAACTCTCTAATGACTGGAACCTTCCTAGACTGCAGGGTTCTGCAGTTATGTCTCCCTGCTATACAAGAACTGAGACTGGCTGTGTAACCTTTTATTCGTTAGATATATTTTATTAGGTAGCATATTATTTTATTAGTTAGCATATATTGTGAGAAATTACCCATACGTGTGAATTGCAAGATGTGTGTCTCTCTCTCTCTCTAACTTTATCCTCTCTCTTTCTCACTAACTCCCCCTCTAAAAAAGACTCTGGTTGTGGATCCTTGGGAGGTCCTAAGGTCGCTATCCTCTTTTCCTTTCAGGAAGACAAGAAGATCAGTCTATGTGGTGTGTTAAGTGTGATTTGAATGTAGCCGAAAGTACATGACAGTTTGATAGTTGGCATGATAGTTCTGCAAAAACATGTTAATTCATACTCCAATCTGTGTGTCCTAACAAAGTAAAGCTCTACTGCCACCTAGTGGCTGTGTTAACACATACCCGTACACCAAAGCAAAGTTTTTTTTTTGGTCTGTACACAGTTTTCAAATCAAATTATATTTGTCACATGCGCTGAATAAAACCGGAAAATACCTTACCGTGAAATGCTTAATTACAAGCCCTAAATAAACTACAGTAAAAAAAAATGGAACAAGAAAATTACATAACAATAACGAGGCTATATACTGTATGGGGATACCAGTACTGAGTCAGACTATGCATAGATAATAGACGAGTAGCAGCAGTGTAAAAACAACAAAGATGTTTACAGATGTTATCGCAGGTTCAGTGAAATGCTTTTGTTTCTAGCTCCAACAATGCAGCAATATCTAGCAATACAATAACAATACACACATAATACAAAAAGAAAGAACAAGAAATGTAGACATATCTGAGCCCGGAATAAAAATATGTACAGTATGTGAAAGGTGTGTGTATAGACAGTATATGAATAGAAAAGGTGTGTACAGACAGTATATGAGTATAGAGGTGTGTATAGACCAGGGCTCTCCAACCCTGTTCCTGGAGAGGTAGGTTCTTGTAGGTTTTTGCTCCAACCCTAATGTAGCGCACCTGATTTCTAATAATTAGCTAGTTGATGATAAGAATCAGGTTAGTTACAACTGGAGTTGGAGTGAAAACCTACAGTGGGTAAAACAGAATGTAAACATTATTAAAGTGACCATTTGTTCAATGACTGTATGTACATAGGGCAGGAGTCTCTATGGTGAAGGGTAGGTAGAGTACCGGGTGGTAGCCCACTAGTGACAGTGTCTAACGTTCAGAGCAGGGTACGCCTTACACTCAAACAAAGATTATCAATTATATTGACAAGATAGTTGACTGACCGTTCCCACTATTCCACGTTGGTTCAACGTAATTTCGTTCAAATTACACGGAAACAACGTTGATTCCACCAGGTGTGTGCCCAGTGGGTTCTAATAATGGAAACATATGTCTGCAAAGGTGGACAAGGCAAAATCAGGTAGGAACATTCTAGCCAACGAGAGAGAGAGAGAGAGCCGATAAGTGCGTGAACAACTGACACAACTCCGATATAAAATATTTTTTCTCAAAGATGCCGGAATGCCACGTGTGTCCACTTATATCATTACATTTCTAACACCCTAATCATTACGAAACTTCTGTTCAATCAAATAAGCCTCACATCGCAAATTAGCAATTACATTTTTTGTTGTAGACCAAATTCGACACTCATAGATTCCCATACAAAAACAAAAATCCCCATTTGGTCTGCTAAACGCGGTATTGTCGCGCGCACAGCTTTTTGGGCTGGAGTTGAACATCTTACTTTACCTTTGACTCAAATCAAAGAACAGTGAAGAGAATATGGCCTATTCATTGTTCTTTGATTTGGGTGTACCGGTGTGTGTTAAATCAGCCACTAGGTGACAGTAAAGCTTTAGTTGTTAGGCAACATGAGAGCAGTGTTTCATAATCCTGGTCCACGGGACCCCAAAGGGGTGCATATTTTGATAGGGCTAAAAAATAAAATGTGCACCCCTTTGTGTCCCCAAGACCAGGATCAAGAAACACTGCAGTAGACAGATCAGGGCCACGTTCAAAGGTTCTCTAATGTTGCAGATAGAAATGTCATGAATAGAGCCTGATTTCTTGTTCCATGTCGGAGAGGCATGTTTGTTCTATATACGGGTAGTTGTTCTATATAACATATTTATATCTGAACTGTCCAAAACGTGTCCTGCTGAACGCGCCCCAGAGTATGAATGAACATACAGTATCATAATCAAATGTCATTGTCATTGTGATGTCAAGGTACTTCCGCCGGCAGGTACCCTAGAGGTTAACAGCGTTGAGCCAGTAATTGAACGGTTGCTGGTTTGAGTCCCTGAGCCGACTGGGTGAAAAATCTGTCAATGTGCCCTTGAGCAAGGCACTTAACCCTAAGTTATCCTGTAAATGACTAAAATGTACATTTAAATCACACTACAGGCCCGGGACTACTGAAATATAAAATGTCTTTAGTCACCTTGTTTACACTGTTCTTTTGTCTTCTTCTATGGCTGACGAAAGACACAAGATAATGTGTGACTGTCTGTGTGTGGCTGGGATAGGTAACTTCTCTGGAGAATCGTTACAGTTTTTTGTGGTTATTGGTCTGAAAAGGTCTTCATTATAATTTTCACCTCATTAATTAATTATTAACTACATTTATTTATTATAACAATGTCAGTGACTAGAAATTTCAGTTTTTTTTTCTTGTTCCTCTTTGGGGTTTTATGTCTGTGTGCAAACCAAACCAGAGACGGTATAGAAACCTTATTCAAATGTGCCCTTTTATTTTTAATGATTTCTTATTTGAATACCGGAAGTTACGTTTAAAAAAGGAAGAAAGAAGGAAACGCATCCACGAACAAAGCTCACATAATTGTATTTTGAGTCCAAGTATACTGGCACTGAAAGCTCGAAATGCGAAAACACCATATTCTGATTGAAGAAGGTATGGTTGCTGTGGCCTTCTCTTTGGTGTTGTCAACATTTCTCGGCTAGTTAGCTAGTGTATTGAATTAAAAACGTGAGGGACTGTAGCTAGCTAGCTAGCTATTAGACAGTTTAGCCACACGTTGTAAAAGATGTGCCACAAACAAAAACGTAGCTGGTTAGCTGAACAAAGTAATTGCATTTTCACATGAAAATAGCACTTGATTTTCTATGTAATATAGTAGCTCGTTTTCAAGGAATGACATTATATGAAGAAAAAAATATATACTTTGCTAAAACTTTGGAAGCTATAGAATAACAAGGATACTTGACAGTGTTATCAAAGAGGACAGGGTTTTTGTTATCCAAATAACTGAATGTGTGCCTGCAGTAGGTCCCCCTATCATCTCTGTTATCCAAATAACTGAATGTGTGCCTGTTGTAAGTCCCTCTCTGCCCTATAATATCAGTTTTCCAAATAAGTGAATTTGTCCCTTCTGTAGGTCCCTCAAGCTGGATAACAGAGATTAACTGAATTTGTCTGCAGAAGTTCCCTATCATCTCTGTTATCCAGCTAACCGAATTTGTCTGCTGTAGGTCCCCCTATCATCTTTGTTATCCAGCTAACTGAATTTGTGTCTGCTGTAGGTCTCCCTCTCCCCCTACCATCTCTGCGTCTGTTGGTTCCTCCACTGCGGCTGGTGTCTGCAGCTCTATGGCAAGTTGTTCAGCAGAGAGACATAATGGACTACGGGTTGGTGGAGGAGTTTGTCACCACTGTGTTGGAAATAGTTCCTGATATGATGAGTTACAGGGAGAGAGTCCAACTCATCATGGGGCTCCGAGCACAGGTGAGAGATGGTGCTGATGGGTGTAGAGGGAGGGGCCAGAATTCCTCAACTCTCATCTCCCGACCTGTATTCATTAGTGTGTACACCGTAGTACCGTACCGTATTCTGAGGCTTTTTAAACACAAACCCTTACGGGTGGCAGGTAGCCTGGTGGGTTAGGGGCTTTGGGCCAGTAACCGAATCACCAAGCCCACTAGGTATGAGCAAGGCAATTAACCCTAAGGGGCGTCTCAGGGCGAGTGGGATATGCAAAAAACACATTTCCATTTTACACCTCACACTTGTACAGGCCTCTTGCACATACAGTGGAACAGGACTATATACACACACCCTAATAATAATCATTTAAACATCAGCTATCTGAGCAGCTAACCGATCGCTGCAGCTGTACATAGTCCATCTGTAAATAGCCCACCCAATCTACCTACCTCATCCCCATATTGTTTTTATTTACTTTTCTGCTCTTTTGCACACCAGTATCTCTACTTGCTCATCTATCACTCCAGTGTTAATCTGCTAAATTGTAATTACTTCGCTACTATGGCCTATTTATTGCCTTACCACCTCACGCCATTTGCACACACTGTGTATATAGACTTTCTTTTTTTCTATTGTGTTATTGACTGTACGCTTGTTTATTCCATGTGTAACTCTGTGTTGTTTGTCACAATGCTTTGCTTTATCTTGTCCAGGTCACAGTTGTGAATGAGAACTTGTTCTCAACTAGCCTACCTGGTTAAATAAATGTGAAATTCAAAATAAATTGCTGCTTTTAGTGTCTGTTTTTATGGTGTATTTATTGGTGCTGTATTGGCTTGTGCAATCAAATTTCCCCTCTGTGGGATGAATGAAGTACCATCTTGTTTTTGCAACAAAAAATACTTTCTTATTAGATGTGTGTTTCAGCCCATTTGCTTTCGAGTGAATACACTCCCGATGTCAATATACTGTTTCTATTTTTGTTGGCCCACCCACCAGTCCAATTTTAATTGCATTCATAACAAATTGAACTTTTACTTCATCAGCTGGTTCTGGAGTTGTGTCGCTCTGATCACCTAGCCAACCCTGAGACCATTCAGCCACACCTGAACAGGATGAACACCTGTATCATCACTCATAGTGACAAGGAGGTTAGTACTACCCAGTAACAGATCAAGACTTGTAACGCTGCTACTTAGTTGAATTTATTGACTGAGCTATCCATACTTGCTGTAGATTTCAGATCCTGAGATGGAGGCATCAGAATTAACTTTCCGGAAGCTGATTCAAACTCTGCTGGAAGACCCAGTTGAGAAAGAACACTTCTTTCAGGTCAGTGTTGTAACTTAAAGCTGCTGATAACTAAGGGGCAATTTATTTTACGAGGCAGGTGTAAATAATTGTCTAAATCAGAAAGTACTGAATATCCTCTACTTGTTTCTTAGAATATTTTTCCAGAGGAATTTGGCCCCAAGTATGACTCCACACTGCAGACTCTGGTGTGGGAGTTCCTCTCCAGGCTGGAGAAGCTGCTTCCAGCACCAACCCTTCAACAGGTACCATGCTAACATCTTATTACCTTCATCAGCATACTGTCATACATGTTGTTTAACAATTGCATATGTTATAATATAAATTGGGATACATTGGTCTTTTTAAAAGCCATTCTCTTCCCATTAGACTGCATCTTGGTTCCTACCTGATCCCTCTGTCTTGGAGGAGTGTGTGCAGTGTGTATCCCACCCTCAGCCTTTGAAGACCCTTCTCCAGCACCACAACAACACATGTGGACATGTAGACACCAATGGTAGGAGAAATAGACTGGACAGGAAATAATGTTATCAGAAAGCCTATAACATTTCCATGTTTGGCTTTAATATTGACTTTTCTTCTTCAACTGTCCCTAGCTCTGTCTTCCGGTGACAATCAGATCCTCGCGTCAATGTCTCTCACTTCCTTAGTGATAGATGAAGCCGTCACTGACCAAGCTGACCCAGAGGTCCAATCGGAACCTGAGCAGGAATGTATGAGTCCTGTCTCATCTGACAATGAGCCAAAGATGGCCTCTTTGTTGGAACACATGGAGAGTGAACTGTTGCATTTTAATAAAGAGGTGAAGCCTGCTTTTTTGGAGGTAGCATGTAGACACAAGAAAACAACAGCGAAAAACAATACATCTTTTCACCACCTTCACACTGACAGTGGGCTGAAAATCCAAGGAAAAGCCCACAGCAGCCAACATGAAGTGCAGGACATTTCTAGTTTATCTACTTCCTGTCGGCTCCGTCAGCCCAAAGTGCTGCTACACAGACTTGACATTACTGATATGAAGAGACCTCTGACACAGGTAGCAGCAACACCGAGGAGAGAGAGGCTTCAGATTGGCAAAGTGGGATCCCAAGGACAGAGAAGAGGACAGGTCATATCACGAAAGAGTGAGAGGAATATCAATGAAGAGTCCTCTGATGGTCAACCTCAGTATTCTCTGGTCCCTGACCCATCCCCTACCTCAGAGCAGCCTAAAAGAAGCAAGCGTGTCAAAATATGCTCCTTGTGTAGAAAGACTTTCAGCGAAGCAAAGGATTTGACGGCACACATGAGATCTCACAATGAGCAGAGCCCTTACAAGTGCACCCAGTGTGGACAAGACTTTGAACACCATGAGGACTTACAGAAACATCAGCAGAATGTGTGTGAGGAGGCAGCTCAACCAGAAGAGGACAACATGTCTACGACATCTTTTAAGGAGGATGACATGTCTATGACATCTGTGGAGGATGATTGGACAGAGATATCCCACCCCCATGACACTTTACCTCGGAACAAAAGAGGTCCCTATGTTCATCACACACCAAAAGCTTTCCAGCCTTCCAAAGCCAGACAAATATGCCATGTGTGTCACAAGACTCTTTGTAATGTATTTATGCTGAGAAGGCACCTGAAATCCGTTCATGGTCTGCGCCCCTACAAGTGCTACAACTGTGAGGCAAGTTTTGGGAATAATCCTAGTTTGAAGAAACATGTTAAAGAGTGCTTGAAGACGAAGAAACGCCACCCTTGCTCTCTGTGCGGTGTGACCTTTGAGCGTTCAGAGGGGAACCAACAGCAGTTCATAGCTGCAGTAAAAAATGGTACAGTGATACCCCAGACCTCCAGTTCTACACCACAGAATGCAACAGCCTTCAGTGCTCTGCCTGTTCTGATACAGTCCTCCAGTAATTACAGAACATGTCTTCTGTGTAATGAAACTTTCGATACTGCAGCGAACTTGAGAATACACCTAAAATGTCAACATGTTGTACATCCTTACCCATGCATCAATTGTGGGGAAAGTTTCCCAAGCATATCGGATCTGCGGATACACAAGTGTTCAGGTCAAAACATTCCAGACTCCAGAAAGTGTCCGGGGTGCAGGAATAGGACCTCTCAATCCACACCGCAGCACTTAAAGATAAGTCAGGAAGTGAACCTTAGACACCAGACAGAAAGGCCACTAGTTGCAGCAGAAAACGAGATGGCGATCCCGCAGTCCTGCAACACAGATGTTTACTACTCAAATGACTTGCAGCAATGCCAGCCAAAGGAGTGTGAGATTAACGTTCAGAGAGGACAGCAAGACTGGAGTGAGGCAGTTGATCCAAACCAGCATCCAGAGGAGGTTGATCCAAACCAGCATCCAGAGGAGGTTGATCCAAACCAGCATCCAGAGGAGGTTGATCCAGCGGACAGAAGCAGTTCTCTGGTTCCAATGGAGGATGGGACAGAGATTCCCCAGAGCCAAAGCACGTCATCCGAGAACCCAACAACTTCCAAAGCTCCTCCCACTGGCGTGATTTTAAATTCTAGAACATGTCTGGTGTGCTATAAGACATTCTTTAACAGAGCAAGCTTGCTTCAACATCGGAGACGTCACTCACAGGGTCAGGGACCCCACACATGCGCCATATGTTCAAGGAGCTTTGGTCGAGCTTTCGACTTGACGAGACATCAGGCCAGGAAAACAGGTTGTGGGTCAATGCACCGTAATCTGGTTGTACATGAGAATGCTCCTACAGTAGTGAAACCGGTCTTCTCTTGCCCCCGTTGTCAGGAATGGTTCACGAGCGAAAATAAACTGGAAACACACATGCTATGTCACACAGGGGAAGGGTTCACATGTAGGTTTTGCGGCAAGATGTTTGCTAAACAATATAAATTATACATCCATGTTCGTTCGCATATTGACAGACCTCATCTATGTGATGCATGTGGTAAGGATTTCAGAACTAAGTATGCATTGAAAGTGCACACGCGTGTACACACAGGAGAACGACCATTCTCTTGCCCAGATTGTGGCAAAAGATGTTCTTCGAAGGGTAATCTGAAGGCCCATCAACAGAGTCATACAGGAGAACGTCCATTTGCGTGCCCTCTCTGTAAAGTACGCTGTCGCATAAAGTCGCAACTAAAAGTACACATTTTAACTCACACAGGGGAGAGGCCTCATAAGTGTTTGGCTTGTGGGAAGACTTTTCAACTGAAACTTTTGTTGAGAAAACATCAGTTAGCTTCGTGTTCTTAGTTGTCTTTGACTCCCAGGATGTACATGTTTTTTTGTATACTTTGTTTTTATTGTAGGATCACAAAGAAAGTACAAATAAAGTAAAATAAAAGAACAAAAAAGATCTGGCAGTTACAGTGCACTTCATATCTTCATCATCATATTAGTTACATTAGCATCTTTGAATTAGACCTTCTCCAAGTATGAAACCCATTTCTCCCAGTATTCCTGACCTCTCCTGTTGAGTTCTTAAAGCAAAGGGCATACGCTCCATGTGGTGTATTTCTTCTACAATGTCTATCCATTGTGTCACTGTGGGAGGGTCTTTTTGTAGCCATTTCCTAGTGATAGCCTTTTTACTGGCTGCCAGTAGGAGCTTCAAGAGGTACTTTTCTCTATTGTGTAAGTTATCTGGTATTTCACCCAAGTACAAAGAAATGAATGTTTGTTCTATGTCAAATCCCATTATTTTTCCAATGTTAGATCTTATTTCTCCCCAGTAAGTTTCGATTGCGGGGCAGGACCAAAAGATATGAGAGTGGTCCGCCCTCAATAGACCGCATTCTCTCCAACAAGGGTGTGGTGAGCCAGTCTGTTTTGATTTCAGTTTAGGTGTTATGAAGAAACGTATAGCATTCTCTCCAACAAGGGTGTGGTGAGCCAGTCTGTTTTGATTTCAGTTTAGGTGTTATGAAGAAACGTATAGCATTCTTCCAACAGGATTCTCCATGACCTTGAGTTGGTGGAGCTTTGTTGAGTCTCTAATATGTTCAACCATGTTTCATCAGTTATTTCAATGTTAAGTTCCTCCTCCCATTTCTGTTTAATATAGTTTGTAGAATGTTTCTTTGAAGCTTGAATACACAAGTAGAGATTTGAAATCATTTTTTTGTTACTCCCCAAGTTGTATGCGTTAGTGAATACTTGGATTAATTTTGGAGGTGCTCGAGGGTCAGTCACTTTTATCGATGTACACGTTTAAGTGTTCGATTTCATTCGTCAAGATTCACCACGTTACCAGCTCGTAACTAGGTGTAAATTGTAATCCATACTGTAGCCTTCTCCTTTTGCTACAGTAAGGTCATTCTGAACACTTTATTCTCTTTTGAATGTACATGTTAAAGAAAATGTCAAATATGCAGGATGATTTTTTTTCCCACTAAGAATTGATTAGCACAACAGCCCATTGTGAAAATCCTTTATAAATGGCAAATGTTAAAAATAAACGGTGCAATTATTACGCGTGGCGGTTGTCCTCCCCCTTTGTTTCTCCTTCAGCTGATCTTATTCAAAGATCACCATGGCATACCCAGCTATGTTTAGCTATAAAGTTTTTACCCATGTGAGCACCCTATATATATATATATATATTTCTTTAAGTTCAGGATGTTTTTGTTCACTTACACCTCAAGAAAAATAATCCATGCAGTGTTCATGATTTTATAATGCCCTTCTGGTTCAAATTCTGAATGTGTTTCTCAGAGTATAGATTTCTTTATAAAATACAAATGTAATCATTGCAGAACATATTACGGTACCTTGAGAATAAAATGATAAAAGCAACTGATAAATTGAGATGAACTCAGTGTTCCCCTCAAAGTATTTATTAAAATTAATTTAACCAACGACATGATCGATGAATTACAATATTCTGGAGGAAGGATCCTTTTTTACAATTAAAATAATCTTAACCTCGATATTCCCAGAAGGAATATTTTGTTAACTTTGCTCCAGTTTAGCATTAGCAATAGTTGAGTACAAAAATGGCATTGATCTAAGCAGCATAGCCTCCCTAAAATCCCATTAACCATTTGGGCGACCTAATTCTTTAAGAGCCAGTGGATTAAGGCAATGTTGTGTCTAGGCATACAGTAATGGCTGATTTATATAAGTCAATGATGTTAACAAGTATCCTACCAGTCACATCGATTAGGAGGATAGGCACTAATATCTCATTAAGGCAGTTGGGTGAGGCTAGCAGCAACTATGGCTTCACAAATCTGGTTGAAGCACCAGAGTCCCCCACCATTTCTATTCACAGCCATAAACACACACAGATCTAATTTCTAAAAGTTTTGTTTTGTATTTTAAGATGTTAATCCTTTCCAGAGTGGGTAGTTGAGATGAATGAGCTTCATGTCACTGTGGAGTCTCCTGACGCGATCCACGTCCTCATCTGAGAGGGAGAACCCAAAGACCTGAGGAGACAACACTTATGAGTGACATCACTCTCAGAGAAAACAGTCCTCCCCAGATCTCAATGGTATTTTAAATTGAGACACGGCCATTCATTTTCTACTTAGTTACCTCTTAACTAAGCAGCCATTCACATACTGAACAGAGTACATACACACCAACTAAAAGCGAGCCAAGATATAGGGGCAGCCAAATATACACATGAAATCAGATGAAAGGGTTTGTGAAGCAAAATGAGAAAAGCGAATACGTTGTATGCAAATATGATTAATGATAATCAAAGATCCTGAATCGGGGATACATTTTGTAGGGTGGAAGACTGCAAGCCAGGGAAAAAAGACCAGAAAGGAAGAGTGGGGGGGGGTGTGAAAGAGTGGCTGAGAATGATTTAGTTACTAAATAAAGTTAGCAGAGCTTCAGCTCTTTACTCTTCTATCCATAGAGGCAAGGCATGCTTGTGAGAAGCAGTGATGGTGAACACATGCTGCACCTGTGTCACTCCACACATGTGGGATCCCAGCTCACGTGTCTCCCATCATGCAAACTGCCCAGTGCCGCCATGTCTTTCCCCTCCAGTTGGAACCCAAAGACCTAGGAGTGGGAGGAGCCAGGACCAGCAGGGGGGAGGGGTGGAAGTTGAGTGGACAAACATGGTGGTTTGATAGATGATACGTGTCCTTTTAGCTGGGGCAGGACTCTGACAGGATCCATTCTTGAGCTTGTGATTATCATTTGACATTTGAGTCAAAGTAACAGTACACCCAAATGTCCCTTTTCAGCCTTCACAGACTCACGTTGGCATTGATTACCCCAAAACAATGGGGTTCTCTTAGAGCCTATTTCAACTCAGACGATTAGGGTGAACTGTCTTTTTAATATTAGATTGATCTAGATCTACTTCAACACATGCTCAAACAGAACTCAACTAAAACACACACACAATTCCCTTATTCTGTCTTGTAAATAAATCCAACTCACTTGACAGTTTTCCAGGATCCTCTCGTTTTTGGTGGACTTGGGAATGGTGACAACTCCATTCTGAGAAGGAAGGGGGACAAAGCACGCCATTAAAGATGTACATTTTCAGTGTCTTAATGTAAGTGTATAATTATGACAATGTATTTTCATAAGAATGAGTAACTGTATGGAACTTTCACTCTCAAACATCCCCTTACCAATCATATCCAGCCTGAGCAATGAAGCAAACAGAGCAGCTGCATCCGCAAACGTATGTTTTTGCACCCCCACTTTTTTACTAGAAAAGTATCATGATCCATTGGGTAATTTGTAATTTTCAACAATTAGAAATATTTTTCGGCTAGTTTGTATATATATATTTTTTAGATATGTCCATTTAATATATTATACAATAATTAACATATTACATTCCCCCCCCGTCGCCTCAAGATGAATGGTTTCGCCCATTGAAAAGTTTTGCTTCCCTTCTGCAGCCACTGTTTTGGTTCAGTGCAGTTAGAAAACACTAGCTGCACCACTGGTGTTTAAATGAAAAGGCACCTGCAAAAGAAAATTAGTTAATTTTTTTTTCTTTCTGCTATTACATTTGTATCGTTGATTCTTGTCCGATGCGCTCAGGGTGTTGCTACATATCATTTGAGAGGCGTGCACCACGAGCACATTTTGTCATTTCACTTTGTCTGTCAGAACCATGATGAGCACGGGCACGTCTGATTAGGCTTCTCTGTAGCCCCTGGGAGAATCTCAATTGCTCGTATCCGCTCTCGTGGCCTCCTCAAACCCACTGGAATAGAAGGTCAGGGGGGATAACAAAAGTAATTTGAGAACCGTGCTCCCGACGCCTTTTCGACACGGGTATAAGGCCATCTCCCGTCTTCCTTTCGGGCAATTCTGACCATGAATCCCTTTTGCTCCTCCCCTCCTACAAACAAAGACACGAGGGAGGTTCCGCTGGTCAGACCAATCATAATCCATACTCTAAGACTGTTTTGATCACATGGACTGGAATATGTTCCGGGTCGCCTCTGGGGATAACATCAATGAATACACTGACTCAGTCACCGGATTCTTTAAAAAAAAATCATAGATCTGACACTGATGATGTCTTTCAAAACTTAAACGAATCAAAACCCGGGAAACTGAAGGAGATGCTGCTTCTAAACACAGCAAGGTGACCGGGGACAATTGTATGGTTAAACAGTACAAATAGACCCACGCGGATCAATCAAGATGTATGGGGACAAAGTGGAGGAGTAATTCAGTGGGTCGGATACGAAGCGTATGTGGCAGGGGCTTCTAAAAATCACGGATTACAAAAAGAAAGCCAGTCAAATTGCAGACACCAACACTGCCCTACCGGATGAGCTGAAACACCTTTTTCTCACGCTTTGAGCAAAACGACTCTGAGCTGCAGAGGAGAGGCCCTGAAGACAAGGGCTACAAGCTTACGGTCTCCACAGAGGACCAATGGAAGTCATTCAAAATATGTTTTCCCTCGCAAGGCTGCCGGCCCAGACGGCATTCCTAGCTGCGCCCTCAGAGGATGTGCAGACCAGCTAGCGGTTGTGTTTACGGACATTTTAAATCTCTCTCTAGCTCAGGCCGGTATCCCTACCTGCTTCAAGATGTCCACAATCATCCCCGTCCCCAAGATAGGGAAAGTAACTGAACGATTACCGACCCGTAGCACTCACTTCCGTCATCAGGAAGTGCTTCCAGAGGCTAGTCAAAGACCACATCACGTCCCTTCCTGACACACTCGCCCTCTCCAATTCGCCTACCGCCCGACAGATCCACGGATGACACAATCGCCACTGCACTGCACACTGCCCTCACCCACCTGGAGAAGAGGAATGCATATGTGAGAATGCTGTTCATCGACTACAGCTCGGCCTTCAATACCATAGTGCCCTCTAAGCTCACGGCCCTGGGACTGAACACCTCCCTATGCAACAGGGGTCCTGGACTTCCTGACGGGCCACCCCCCAGGTGGTGAAGGTAGGCAACATTACCACTTCCACACTGATCCTCAACACAGGGGCCTCACAAGGGTGTCCTCAGGCCCCTCCTGTATACCCACCACTCCGTGACTTTACAGAATTACAACTCCATCATCAAGTTTGCTGACGACACGACAGTAGTAGGCCCGATTACCAACAGCGACAAGACCACCTACAGGGAGGCAGTAGGCTTGGTGCCAGGTAAACGACCTCTCCCTCAACAGAACAATGCAGCTGATTGTTGACTTCAGGAAGAACCAGGCTGGGAACGCCCCCCATCCTCATCAACAGGGCCGCCGTGGAGACAGTCAAAAACGTCAAGTTCATCGGGGTACACATCTCTGAGGAGCTGAAATGGTCAAACCACACAGACACGGTGGTGAAGAAGGCACGACAGCAACTCTTCAACCTCAGGAGGCTGAAGAAATGTGTCCTGTCCCCGAGGGCCTTCACAGTGTTCTACAGGAGCACCATCAGGGCATTCTGTCGGGCTGCATCACAGCCTTGTACGGCAACTCCACCGCCGCTGACCTCAAGGCACTACAGAGGGTGGTACGCTCAGCTAAACGCCTCTTTGGGTGCACACTGCCTGCTCTCCAGGACATATACATCACCAGGTGTCGCAGGAAGGCCAAGAAGAACATCAGAGGCCTCAAATCTATGAGAATGTATTTTTCTCCCCAAGCCGTTTTACAAGTATTTAACACCATTCTGCATATTTTTCTTTTTTTTTTACATCTATTTTCCCAAGATCAAATCGGTTAAACTACATTATTAAAATGTTTTAAGTCTGTCACAAAATGAACAGTCCTGGCTGAGCCCCATACGCTTTGCGGTTACAATGTAGCCAAGCTGTGTCTGGATGCGCCTATGCGCAAAAGGATATTTGTACCTTTGATAAAAAAGCTCTGCTTTACTTGGTAAGTAATATAGACCAAATAAACCATTTCTACCCTCGTTGCATCAAATATTACTACGGAGTGTTCATGGTGACAGCACTTCAAAACCCCCCAAAAATCCATGTCGGAGTTAGAGATAGGTATGAATCTCGACGGACGGAAAAATACTTTTCAAATACGGTAAAAGTATTTGGTGGCTGGCTGCCCAAATGGGCAAGTGACATTTTGTCCCTGAACAAAATTGATATACTGTATATTTTGTCTTGAAGACAAAAGAAGCTTTGACTCTAGTCTTCCATTTGTAGGCCTACATGTGCAGTTGCGGAGCACAACAAGAAAAAAAGAAGCCAAGCATCACGTAGTTCTTCTCCCCAAATTCCCTTTCCCCTCTGTCTCACTCACTCTGTGTTCTGACCGCTCTCTCTACACGTGTCCTGAGTGAGCACACAAGCTTCCGTTAGGCCTACAGAATTACATGCCTAGAAAAACGTATCTAAACTGAACAAAAATAAACATAAACTGCAACAATTTCTAAGATTTTACTGAGTTACAGTTCATATAAGGAAATCAGTCAATTTAAATACACTGCTCAAAAAAATAAAGGGAACACTTAAACAACACAATGTAACTCCAAGTCAATCACACTTCTGTGAAATCAAACTGTCCACTTAGGAAGCAACAATGATTGACAATAAATTTCACATGCTGTTGTGCAAATAAAATAGACAACGGGTGGAAATTATAGGCAATTAGCAAGACACCCCCAATAAAGGAGTGGTTCTGCAGGTGGTGACCACAGACCACTTCTCCAGTTCCTATGCTTCCTGGCTGATGTTTTGGTCACTTTTGAATGCTGGCGGTGCTTTCACTCTAGTGGTAGCATGAGACAGAGTCTACAACCCACACAAGTGGCTCAGGTAGTGCAGCTCATCCAGGATGGCACATCAATGCGAGCTGTGGCAAGAAGGCTTGCTGTGTCTGTCAGCGTAGTGTCCAGAGCATGGAGGCGCTACCAGGAGACAGGCCAGTACATCAGCAGACGTGGAGGAGGCCGTAGGAGGGCAACAACCCAGCAGCAGGACCGCTACCTCCGCCTTTGTACAAGAAGGAGCAGGAGGAGCACTGCCAGAGCCCTGCAAAATGACCTCCAGCAGGCCACAAATGTGCATGTGTCTGCTCAAACGGTCAGAAACAGACTCCATGAGGGTGGTATGAGGGCCCGACGTCCACAGGTGGGGGTTGTGCTTACAGCCCAACACCGTGCAGGACGTTTGGCATTTGCCAGAGAACACCAAGATTGGCAAATTCGCCACTGGCGCCCTGTGCTCTTCAGATGAAAGCAGGTTCACACTGAGCACGTGACAGACGTGACAGTCTGGAGACGCCGTGGAGAACGTTCTGCTGCCTGCAACATCCTCCAGCATGACCGGTTTGGCAGTGGGTCAGTCATGGTGTGGGCTCGCCAGAGGTAGCCTGACTGCCATTAGGTACCGAGATGAGATCCTCAGACCCCTTGTGAGACCATATGCTGGTGCGGTTGGCCCTGGGTTCCTCCTAATGCAAGACAATGCTAGACCTCATGTGGCTGGAATGTGTCAGCAGTTCCTGCAAGAGGAAAGCATTGATGCTATGGGCTGGCCCGCCCGTTCCCCAGACCTGAATCCAATTGAGCACATCTGGGACATCATGTCTCGCTCCATCCACCAACGCCACGTTGCACCACAGACTGTCCAGGAGTTGGCGGATGCTTTAGTCCAGGTCTGGGAGGAGATCCCTCAGGAGACCATCCGCCACCTCATCAGGAGCATGCCCAGGCGTTGTAGGGAGGTCATACAGGCACGTGGAGGCCACACACACTACTGAGCCTCATTTTTACTTGTTTTAAGGACATTACATCAAAGTTGGATCAGCCTGTAGTTTGGTTTTCCACTTTAATTTTGAGTGTGACTCCAAATCCAGACCTCCATGGGTTGATAAATTTGATTTCCATTGATAATTTGTGTGTGATTTTGTTGTCAGCACATTCAACTATGTAAAGAAAAAAGTATTTAATAAGAATATTTCATTCATTCAGATCTAGGATGTGTTATTTTAGTGTTCCCTTTATTTTTTTGAGCAGTGTATATTCATTAGGCCCTAATCTATGAATTTCACATGACTGGGAATATAAATAAGCATATTTTGGTCCCAGATACCTTAAAGAAAAAGTAGGGTGTGGATCAGAAAGCAGATGGTTATCTGGTGTGACCACTATTTGCTCCATGCAGCATGACACATCTCCTTCCCATCGAGTTGATCAGTCTGTTGATTGTGGCCTGTGGAATGTTGACCCACTCCTCTTCAATGGCTGTGCGAAGTTGCTGGATATTGTCGGGAACTGAAACACACTGTCGTCAACGTTGATCCAGAGCATTCCAAACATGATCAATGGGTGACTTGTCTGGTGAGTATGCAGGCCATGGAAGAACTGGGACATTTGCAGCATCCAGGAATTGTATACAGATCCATAAAACATGCGGCTGTGCATTATCATGCTGAAACATGAGGTGATGGCGGCGGATGAACAGCGCGACAACGGGCCTCAGGATCTCGTCACGGTAACTCTATGCATTCAAACTGCCATTGCAAAAAATGCAATTGTGTTCAATGTCCGTAGCTTATTCCTGCCCATACCATAACCCCACCGCCACCATGGGGCACTCTGTTCACAACGTTGACATCAGCAAACCGCTCGCCCACACAACGCTATATGAACGTGGTCTGCGGTTGTGAGGACGGTTGGATGTACTGCTAAATTATTTTTTCTTTTTTTTACGTTGGAGGCGGCTTATGGTATATAAATGAACACTCCATTCTCTGGCAGACATTCCTGCAGTCAACATGCAAATTGCACGCTCCCTCAAAACTTGAGACATCTGTGGCATTGTCTTATGTGACACAGCTGCACATTTTAGAGTGGCCTTATTGTTCCCAGCACAAGGTGCACCTGTGTAATGATCATACTGTTTAATCAGCATATTGATATGCCACACCTGTCAGGTGGATGGATTATCTTGGCAAAGATAAATAAGCTTTTTCTGCATATGGAACATTTCTGGGATCTTTTATTTCAGCTTGTGAAACATGGGACCAACACTTTACATGTTGCGCTTATATTTTTGTTCAGTGTAACTGATGGGATACACAAGCTACATTCCTTGCCAAATGAGGACTCAAAATGGACTGGTTGATTGAAGTTGGGAAATATGTGTTCCAACAACAAGCTGCAGTTTTGCAATAATTGTATTGCTTAAAATGTTCCGCTTAGGCTATTTTGCAAACTGCTAGTGCCATATAGAATTGGTTATAACCCTCCCCCCCTTAAACATAGACAGGTTCCACACTGAAAATATGCAAAAACAGTTTGCTAAAGACATACATATTTTCATCAGAATCATTAAGCCTGTGCCCTACTCAACAGATTTTGTGGCCATATCACCAGGCAGTATTCAAATGTGGAATTGTCCATTTAGCAAGAACAGGCAGGAAACTAAATCAAACATCTGTATATTGAAAAGACTGATTTTGGTTTATAACCCTGAATTTTTGTTTTATTTCAACTAGCCAAATTGAGCCCACATATTCTCTTTGAGAATAACTGCTCTAGACCAGAGATGCGCATCACTTCACACTGGCAACTTTTTATATATTGGGGAAATATTCTGTTCCATTTTATTCTGTTATATTACATCATGATTTTTACTATAAAATAGGTATGTCTTGACTGTGATAAGGGACTCAGGGGAAATAAAAGCGTCTTGTCTGTTAAATAAACAAAACTATGCCATTACACAGCCATAGGTTTCTACAAGCGCCACCGCTGAGGATACAGCCTTTATGAAGATTGTGTTCCATCATATAATGTAACCAGTTGATATTACGCTTTCAATAAATCAATATTAAATTACTTTTTATTTTATTGACTATATTTATGGGACAATTTAGCAATTAGGATTTGTTGTCTCGTTGTCCTCCGGTGTCTAGCTAGCTAAAATTGGCCCTTTCCTAAATCAGCCATTGATGGAGATTGGAATTTGGCCTTGTGGTTTTACTTCATTCTCAGTGTTGGCCAAAGACAAGCACACTTGATTCAACTTGTCAACTAATCATCAAGCCCTCAATGACTTGAATGAGGTATGTTTGTCCAGGGCTATAACAAAACTGTGTATTGTTGGAGCTACTGGAGGACCAGGGATTGTGAAACACTGCGTCTAGGTCATGTAACTGTCTGTTACATGCAATGCTCGTCGTGGACTTCACTAGACAGAGGTTGCTATCAGGTTTTGTGATAAAACAAAAAAGGTGTGGTTGAATTTATTCTGCCACTGTCTTCTTATTGTCTCGGCCTTGAGGCCTATATATCACGGTCGCAAGGCATATGAACTAACAGGTAATGGAGAAAATTACGCAATTATCTCAACACGTAGGTTGTAATATGGCTTTTTTTATGGCTTGGCTTCCCCACTGATTTTACCCACACACTGACACTGAATTCCACTGACATCACGTGGTATTGTGTGTAGATCAGTGACACAAAATCTAAATGTAATAAATGTTGAATTCAGGTTGTAACAACCAACATGTGGAAAGTGAATACATTCTGAAGGCACTGTAGGTGGGCATCAGGAGAGTTGGCGGTACCTGTACGCTCCACCGGATGCAGATCTGAGAGGGCGTGCGGGCATACTTGTGTGCCAGCTGGAGGATGGTGGGGTGGCTGAGAGCTTGACCCTTGGCCAGGGGACAATAGCCCTCGAACACGATGCCCTCCTGGCGACAGTACTCCACCAGCTCCTCTGGCTGCTGGAACGGGTGGTACTCCACCTGAGAGGTGGGAAAGGGACATCACTCGGTCTGTCCTTTCCTGTCGCTTATAACTGAAGGGCCAATGTAGGTAATGGTTCATGACACACTGGCCGCATTCCATTCCAAATATCAATCGCCTACCCTCTGCCCTCATTCAGTCCCCGTCACGGATCTAAGATGACTAGGTGATCACTGGACAGGAAGCTACAACTCGTTTCATCCATGTTGCAATCACCCATCCAGTCCCTTCAGATCCTTCAGGGAGTGAACTAGGCCAGGAAAGACTGTGGAATGAAACGCAGCCCAATGCATCACTCACCTGGTTGACGTGAGGCACCACACTACAGTCCTCCTTCAGCTCCTTCAGGTGGGAGACGAGGAAGTTACTCACGCCGATGGCACGACACACCCCTGCCTCGCGTTCACCGAGACAGAAACAGAAGGCTCTTGATAAGAATCCTATAGGCTTATAGCACGGTGTGTGACTATAAGAAATAATTTTCTGTGTCACCTTCATTATACAGCTCCTCCAAGGCCCTCCAGGTCTCCACCCTGACCTCCCTATTGGACCTTCCTGGGACCATGGCATCTGGCCAGTGCATCAGGTACAAATCTGGGGGGTGAGAGAGGAGGGGAGAGTGAAAGAGGGGGAGAGTGGGAAAGGGAGAGAGACGGGAGTGAGCGGGGTGGTATAAGGGAAAAAAAGAGGATTGATACAATTAGAGGGAGAGCAAGGAGACGGGAGACACTCCACCACGCCAAGGAGACGGTAGACATTCCACCACACCAAGGAGACGGTAGACATTCCACCACGCCAAGGAGACGGTAGACATTCCACCACGCCAAGGAGACGGTAGACATTCCACCAAGGTGAGAGAGTGAAAAGCATATTTTATTTTTTTTACCTATAGTGGACAAGTTTTGGTATGAGTAGTGGGAGATAATCTTGTTGTGGACGTTGTCTCTTGCAAATGAGAACCGGTTTTCAATTGACCTGGTTCAATAAAGTCTGAATACGATCAAAAAGGACTGAATACTTTTTATCTATCAGATAAGTAAAAAGTACTCGCACCATATTGTCTTGAGCCTTACCAAGGTATTCCACCCCTAGGCGGGAACACGAGTCGCGGCAGGCCTTTTTGGCAGCGGTATAGCCGTATTCTCCGGGCCACAGTTTGGTTGTAAGCCATAGGTCTTGCCGCGGTACTCCGCTCTCCTGCACGGCTTTACTCAGCTGCTCCTCACAGCCGTAACGCTTCGCTGTGTCGATGTGCCGCACGCCACACTCGCGGAGTGCGTACAACACGGCGTCATGTGAATACCCGCCGTCATGCGATGTTCCTTGGGAAGAAAAGAAAGATACATCACTTTCCCTGATTTAGAATTTCTGGTATGAATTTCAAACTTTCCCTGATTTTAGAATTTCTGGTATGAATTTCAAACTTTCCCTGATTTTAGAATTTCTGGTATGAATTTCAAACTTTCCCTGATTTTAGTATTTCTGGTATGAATTTCAAACTTTCCCTGATTTTAGTATTTCTGGTATGAATTTCAAACTTTCCCTGATTTTAGTATTTCTGGTATGAATTTCAAACTTTCCCTGATTTTAGAACAGTCAGTCCTCTACGTAGGCTAGTTTGACACAATGTGGCGATGTTTCAGCAGAAATTCATCCGAGTAATTCCATACGGTGTGTGTGTGTGTATATATATATATATATATATATATATATATATATGGATTAACTGACTCCTCCTGAGCACAGTAGTAAACATTGTTGCAAAATCGTCACCTTATGCAAATACCATTTACATTTCTCTTTAAAAGATTGCACGTGATATAAAATAAAGGAAGCTTTAAACATTTATCATAGATTTGTTTGTTTTTTATCTTACCCAGTCCAAGAATTGGAATTTGCAGGCCATTGGAAAGAGAAACTTTAGGACAAGTCGTTACAATAGAATTCATGTTTGTTCAACTGTGACTTGTAAAACCAACTAATGCGTTGTATTATATTCACTCGGACGTTTCCAGGGTGCCGCTAGTATCCAATTTTCCAAATACGTCGTAAAACTAAAAGCACCTCACTATGCGGCGAAAACCATCGCCATAAAGCAGTACAGTTGTGCGTCATTGTAGTTTTCCTGACTTTCCCGAATTTGCCTACAAATACTTTCCTGCAAGTCTACGTTGCGTCTGCGTAAATCAACAGAACTCTTGTGTGTGGAATGGGAAAAGAGGGAGAAAACAACTAAAGTAGATTAATTAATTGTTTTGGAATGTGCGTTATAAGGATACAAAAATGAGGTAGGTAGCTTAGTGTTTTTCCTCACTGTTGTATTGTTAAGTGGCCTAGTCTATTGTAGGCCGAGGTTTGTAACCCATTTCCATTAGGCTACTTTAAAAGTCACTAACGCCGTTAAAGTACCGTTTAATAAAGTTAACTTTTTGATGATGCCATAGCCTAATAGGCCCAATCATATGCACGCGCGCAACATGTCGTCGATTATTATCATGGAGGTGGTTGTGATGGGAATGTCGTGGTTTACAATGTATGCGCTTGACAAATAGTCCTTCTTTTTAAAAAGCCTATTCTGTGAAATAGTTTCTGCACCCTAAACACTGAAGGTCTGTGATCTGTGTGGATTAGCAATATGGCGAAAATTCCCCCTGATCTATTACAGAGGGCAAGGTAGACCTATATCCATATTGTTTATGTTATCTAATCATCTCAGATCTCCACAAGTGCAGAGGGAGTATGGGCTAGGGGTTGATTTGGGAATCAGTATATATGTCCATTGTTGTCTTTCTCCTGAGTGCAGAGTCCTTCTCCGTGGCTGCAAAGGTCTTCGGCGGTCCTATCTCGTTGCTCCCATACTACTCCTTCTCTTGGTCGGTGCTGCCTTGACTGCCCTCCTGCCTTCCATCGAGGACCGGGGCCATGTCGGTGCCATGGGAGCCCTTCGCCATAGAGCCACCGCCAATGCCAACGCCATTCCCGGGCGCCAAACGGAAGAGGAGGACGCCACCGCATTTACCATAGTCATACAGACGTATAACCGCACCGACGTCCTGCTGAAACTGCTCAACCATTACCAGGCGGTGCCACACCTGCGGCGGGTCATCATCGTGTGGAACAACATTGGGGAGCGGACCCCTCAAGAGCTCTGGGACGCCCTGGGGCCCCATCCCATCCCTGTGGTGTTCAAAGAGCAGAGCGTCAACCGCATGCGCAACCGCCTGCAGCCATTTGCTGAGATCGATACCGACGGTGAGGTGTGTGTGTGTGAGTGAGAGGGTCAGACAGACAGAGATGACGTTAAGGTGGCTTTCCAAAGTGTCTACCTCACTTAGCCGTTCAACCGAAGATAGATACTGACTGAGGTGTGGAGTGTGAAAGAGAGACACAGACAGACCAGGGGAGGCTGCTGAGGGGAGGACCGCTAATAATAATGGCATCAAACACATTGAGGACGTGGTTTCCATGTGGTCGATACCATTCCATTGACTCCATTCCAGCCATTATTATGGCCGTCCTTTCCTTCAGCAGCCTCCACTGAGACACAGACTGACAGACACTCTCCTCGTCTCCTTGTCTCCTTTCCTCAGCTACGTCGCAAAATTGTCCAGTCGAGTATACAGGCACAACAACGCTGTGTATTGAAAGTATTTAATCATTTAATGGTAATACTCTGTGTTCAACTTCTCTCCTCAGCTGTGTTGATGCTGGATGATGACACGTTGGTCAGCGTTCCAGATATCAGTTTTGCCTTCTCTGTGTGGAAGGTATGTACTAACAACAATACACATTGAAATCAAATCGAATGTTATTAGTCACATGTGCCGATTACAACAGGTGTAGGTAGACCTTACAGTGAAATGCTTACTTACAAGACCCTAACTAACAATGCGTTTAAAAAAAGAAGAATAGAAATAAAACTAACAAGTAATTTAAAGAGCAACAGTAAAAACAATAGCGTAACTATATACAGGGGGGTACAGGTGCAGAGTCAATGTGCGGGGGCACCGGTTAGTCGAGGTAATTGAGGTAATATGTACATGTAGGTAGAGTTATTAAAGTGACTATGCATAGATAATAACAGAGTAGCAGCAGTGTAAAAGGTGGGGGTGGGCAATGCAAATAGTCTGGGTAGCCATTTGACTAAATGTTCAGGAGTCTTATGGCTTGGGGGTAGAAGCTTTTTAGAAGCCTCTTGGACCTAGACGTGGCGCTCCGGTACCGCTTGCCGTGCGATAGCAGAGAGAACAGTCTGACTAGGGTGGCTGGAGTCTTTGACAATTTTTAGGGCCTTCCTCTGACACCGTCTGGTATAGAGGTCCTGGATGGCAGGAAGCTTGGCCCCTGTGATGTACTGGGCTGTACGCACTACCCTCTGTAGTGCCTTGCGGTCGGAGGCCGAGCACTTGCCCTACCAGGCAGTGATGCAACCAGTCAGGATGCTCTCGATGGTGCAGCTGTAGAACCTTTTGAGGATCTGAGGACCCATACCAAATATTTTCAGACTCCTGAGGGGATTAGGTTTTGTTGTGCACTCTTCTACATAATAGCTTACATTGTATTACTATTGGAATGTTCCTCAATGTTGTCCCCTACTCTCATCCTCCAACAGCAATTCCCAGATCAGATAGTTGGATTTGTCCCCCGTAAACACGTTACCACGGTGACGGGGGTCTACAGCTACGGCAGCTTTGAACTCCAGGACCCAGAGATGGGAGGAGGTGACAGGTACAGTGTCTTCAAAGTATTCACACCCCTTGACTTTTTCCACATGTTCTTGTGTTGCAGCCTGAATTTAAAATGTATTCAATTGAGATTTTGTGTCACGGGCCTACACACAATACCCCATATTGTCAAAGTGGAATTATGTTTTTAGACATTTTTACTAATTAATTAACGAAAAGCTGAAATATTTTGCATCAATAAGTATTCAACCCCTTTGTTATGGCAAGCCTAAATAAGTTCAGGAGTAAAAATGTGACTCACTCTGTGTTCATAATAGTGTTTAACGACTACCTCATCTCTGTACCCCACACATACAATTATCTGTAAGGTTCCTCAGTCGAGCAGTGAATTTCAAACACAGATTCAACCACAAAGACCCTGCCTTGCAAAGAATGGCACCTACCTATTGATATAAAAAGCAGACATTGAATATCCCTTTTGAGCATGGTGAAGTTATTAGTTACACTTTGGATGGTGTACCAATACACCCAGTCACTACAAATATACAGGTGTCCTTCCTAACTCAGTTGCCAGAGAGGAAATAAACCGCTCAGGGATTTCACGATGAGACCAATGGTGATTTTTAAAACAGTTAGAGGTTAATGGCTGTGGTAGGGGAAAACTGAGGATGGATCAACACTGTAGTTACTCCACAATACTAACCTAAATGACCGAAGGAAACCTGTACAGAATACAAATATTCCAAAACATGCATCCTGTTGGCAATAAGGCACTAAAGTAAAACTGCAAGAAATGCGGAAAATATATTATCTTTTTGTCCTGAATTCAAAGTGTTATGTTGGGGCAAATCCAGAACAACACATCACTGAGTACCACTCCATATTTGCAAGCATGGTGGTGGCTGCATCATGTTATGGGCATGCTTGTCATCGGCAAGGACTAGGGAGTTGTTTTATGATAAAAAGAAACAGAATAGAGCTAAGCACAGGTAAAATCCTAGAGGAAAACCTGGTTCAGTCTGCTTTCCACCAGACACTGGGAGACAAATTCACCTTTTGGTAAGGACAATAACCTAAAACACGAGGCCACATCTACACTGGAGTTGCTTAACAAGAAGACATTGAATGTTCCTGAGTGGCCAAGTTACAGTGGACTTCAATCTACTTGAAAGTCTATGGAAAGACCTGAAAATGATTGTCTAGCAATGATCAACAACCAATTTGAAAGAGCTTGAAGAATTTTGAAAAGAATATTGTACAATCCAGGTGTGCAAAGTTCTTAGACTTATCCAGAAAGAAGCACAGTTTTTATCACTGCCAACGGTGATTCAGGGGTGTGAATACTTTTTTCAATAAATTAGCAAAAATGTCTAAAAACATATTTTCACTTTGTCATTATGGGGTATTGGGTGTAGATGGGCGAGAGAGAGAAAATCTATGTAATCCATGTTGAATTCAGGCTGTAACACACAAAATCTGGGAATAAGTCAAGGGGTGTGAATACTTCCTGAAGACACTATAACTGCATAACTATAGAAGTTTGCCATATCTAGACACTGAAGGCCTAGATGTAGACGTTGTTGCTCTAAACCATGTTCATCTTTGTCTTGCGCCCTGATGCATTTTTAAAACAATCTGAATGTGGGCCCTGCTTTCCACACTGCTGCAGATACTCCATGGTGCTGATCGGCGCCGCCTTCTTCCACCACCGCTACCTGCAGCTCTTCCAGGAGCAGCCGCCCGAGGTGCACGCCCTGGTGGACGACACGCAGAACTGCGACGACATCGCCGTGAACTTTGCCGTGGCAGCGGAGCTACAGCGAGGTTCTGGGGCCATAAAAAGTAGACCCTCTGGTATCTTTGTGAAGCCTGTGGATATGCGCAATCTGGAGAGGGACGCCAGCAGCGGGTACCTAGGCATGTGGCACCGTCCCGAACACCTGCTCCAGCGCTCCTACTGCCTGAACCGGCTGGCACAGATCTACGGCGCAATGCCCCTGAGGTACTCTAACATGATGCTGTGCCAGTTTGGCTTCCCAAGCTATGCCAACCACAAGGGCAGGGGCTGACTGGCACAGGGAGGCACGGACTGGCATTGACAGGTGTCGAACACAGCGGACATTCAGGTAGGTCAATGTACAGGTGTTGGGATGTGATAGGGGATGAGGATTTGATCAGTGTTTTGGGTGAGGAAACAGAGTAGATTGCATGCCCGGGGTTAATACTGAAGTATGCAGGATTGTGTAACACAAAGCGTTAAGAGAATTAACACTTACTGTAAAATGTGAGGATTTTGGTTGGGTAATGGTTCGGTTTTTGGGATACCCTAAAGTAAGGTTCTCATTCTGTTGTCTTTTTGTAGGCGAGAGAAGGGATTCCTTATTATGACCTCATCGGGACTAGATCTCTGAGACGGTTACCTCCAGGACCAGACACTGACAACACGGCAGATGGTCCAACAAGCGGTGCCTTACTAAAGATGGACTCTTTACGTTAACCTGTTCTTGACAATCTGACAGACAAGATATCAGTATTAAACCAGAGGACTTTTGCTGTTGCCAGAATCACAAGATATTACGTGGCACTGTTGATAGATAGACTTTAGTTGGTGCAAATGTTTTTATTGCCAGCTGATGGCAGCATTGTAATATGCACATTTGCACAGGGTATGTACTGTAACTGTTCAAAAGTCAGATTTTACTTTTGCCTTTGTGTCAGTACTTGCACTCCCATGACAGGCTTAACTTGTCAGGTATTCAGATGTGTATTTGATAAAGGATGAAATGTGATGAGAGACACACACACACAGGTGCTCATACAATCACGAGACAACTGAGAATATTCCTTTGATTCTGAGATGCATAGCATTGGAAGGTCAAGTGAACATTATTATTTATTTTTTTATCTACTGGTTTAAACATTACGACGACGTCACGACTTTGAATAATGGCTGCTTTCTGCTCGACTCAAACTTTGCATTGTTAAACGGTACTTACTGGAATTATGTGAATGTTGCGCTGACTTTGTTCTGGTGAAAACTGCTGTTTCTGGCGATTGCCTCCCTGACATGACTGTTTCAGGGTGAATATCTACAGGACTTGTAGCAAGTATCCTCTCTTTTACCATTTCTGTTGCATCAAGAGCCTGAAATTGTGATGCATTGAAAAAGGCTGTCCCTCCAAAAAACTGTCCTTCGATCAGATTTCATATTATCTCCCTTAAAATGGGTTGTCTGCCAAAAAAAATCTACTATTGTGCATCTCAAACTGAAAAACGATGTTTCTTTTCTACATGACATGTAGACCACTGGAACATTTATTCTCTCATTGATTTGTTGTTTTGTTTGTGATTTTGGCTTTGTTTGCATATGCTGTTGGTAGAGCTTTGTTGCAAATCATTTGTTTGGGCTTAGTGTGCTGTGCAAAATTAAAAGTTTTAATACACATTTTGTATTTTTTTTAATGTTATAAAATTAAAAGGTTTATGTCAGCATATGGACTATTATGTTAGACAACCAGCTGGTTGTCCTATCTGAACATTCTCTTACATTGCACTCCTTTTGAACAGGCTATGTGTCACGGAGCTAGGAGTGGTAGGTGCGGAGTCAGGCGCAGATAGCAGAGGATTTTGGATTTCCTTAATTTATTCCGGACAGAACAAGATCACGCCAAATAACAGTAGGCGACAAATACTGACCTACCCAAAACACTACACAAAAACAGTCCAACAAAATAACAAACGCAACCATCTACACACAGAACAGAAAATAAGCCCGCACAAAAGCAGGCGGGCATAAACGGCATAAACAGCCCTGAACAAAAACCCCAAACGAGAAACGGGTGAAACCAATAAAGACATAACCAACAGAAAAGGGAATCGGTGGCAGCTAGTAGACCGGTGACGACGACCGCCGAGCGCCGCCCGAACAGGAAGGGGAGCCACCCTCGGTGGAAGTCGTGACACTATGATTCTGATTAGATAGTGGTTTAATATAGCCTTTCTTAAAGTATGGGTCGCGACGTGTCAGTGTAAATTTGTAATTGTTTCATGAATTACTGGAATTGATTTGGCCAAGTGCATCTGCGCTCTCTGTTCAGTGCACTCTCTGCTTCTCCGTTTGGCAGCTGTGTGATTGTGAGAGGTGGTGTACCGGATCTTTTTTTTCTGCAGTTTTCTTGAAGAGAAACGATGCAGCGCTGTGGTTCAGACAGCAGATGATGTGCTGTCAGCCACTGACTTGTCATTCCCACTCGACACCATTCACCGCTGTCATCAAATGGACTAATGCTAGCGACAAGATCTGACTGAGCTCAATTGTCATGAAACGCATATACAGCGAATAGTTTCTCTCTGTTTCACACACACACTTATAACGAGGAGCTCCCACAATGTGTTGTGTGCGTGGAAGTGCTTAGTAATGAGTCTTGCAAAACGAACAAATGATTAAAACGACACGTCCTGACCAAACATCCACAGCATGATGGTAAACCTAGGAAGTCCTTTCAGGACAGGGAAGAATGTTTCAGGAAACAGTGCCTCGACAGTGGAAAAGTAAATCAGCTAGCAAGGCATTGTTGTCATTTTATAACAGGTGATGATCAGCAGTAGTAATAAGGGAGTACTAACTCTCATAGTAGATGTGAGTTTCTCCTTCAAACAATCCCCTGGCTTTGTACACAGCTAATAGCTAACATTCGCCCAAGCAAGCTACTGATAGTACAACCCTAAGTAACAGTACAGATGAAGATGAACAATGATCAGGCCCACTGTACATCTTACTGTAGAAATGATTGTTGAAAACTAGTCTAGGTTGGAACTGTTGCTGTTAAAATACAATAATAATTGTTATTCTTAACTGGAATAAACTGATTGAAGCAAGGTGCTTTTTGAGGTAAACACACTCACATAGTTCTGGGTTGTTCATCTGCAGCAGGAAGCGGTCTCCTGCCTGACTGAGGAAGCAGTAGATGTTCTGGTCCAGTTTGGCACCACATACCTATGTGAGTCAGGGTTCTCAACTCTGACATAGACATGTTGCTGTTACAATACAATACATATTTTTTATTCTGAACTGGAATAAACTGATTGATCACATCACACAGATATAGAGACCAGAAAAGGATAGTGTGGGTGTTTTCTGGTCTATATCTGTGTGATGTGATCAATCCGTTTATTCCAGTTCAGAATTAAAATTATTTATTGTATTTTAACAGCAACAGTTCCAACCTAGACAGATATGTAAGTGTTTTAATGGGGGGAAAATAACATGAATAGATATTTATATGGATATTTCATTTCATTATTTGTTTTTGTCTATATTACATTTGTTTTAGGCATAAGGGCAATGAAATGTACCAATATTTATGTATCGTTGCATATTTTCCTAAACTTGGGTCTCAGGAAAACACAGAATATCTCATTTGGGTCTCAGGAAAACACAGAATATCTCATTTGGGTCTCAGGAAAACACAGAATATCTCATTTGGGTCCCAGAAAAACACAGAATGTCTCATTTGGGTCTCAGGAAAACACATATCTCATTTGGGTCCCAGAAAAACACAGAATTTCTCATTTGGGTCCCAGGCTGAAAAAGTTGAAGAAGCCCTGGTCTAATGGATCCAAGGCTGAATAATCAAACAAAATGCTGGTTTAGTTTTGTTTTCTCTTTGCCCCATACTTCAACACATCCTGGAAATTCCCAGGCCTAAATTCCTAATTTTAGTTCAGACCTTTGAAGAATGTAATCATCATTTCATCTCTGGGTTGAGACACATCTGAGAAAATTTGAAATATAACAAACCCACCCCTTGGAACTTCCAATAGACCAGGGTCATTGGGGCACACATGGAAAAACATGTTGTAATGGAAAACTAAAATGAGTCCAACTAGCCCCTTCCTGTTCTAGTCTGTTTTTTATTGATTGGTGCGTAATGAATACGAACCAACCAACTTCAGAATACATCTTTGCATTACTGTTGCACAATGTATAGTCCCTCTTATTTCCTCATGTTACCTAGGTTTGAGAACATATACCATTTGGTTGCTAACAGTAGGGGGCAGTTTAGCAAAACAGATTTTTATGTTATCTTTGTCGACCAAATTGCATGGTTTACAAAAGATTGTGTGTATTGGCAGGGAAGTTGTTCCCATTTTCAAGGGGAACTTACCGGGAAGAAAAAGGAAGAGACACAATGTGCTTGTGCAATAGACTAGATTAGAATACCTCTCTATCCGGTTGGTTTATGAACAGTCTGAATTCTATCCAGTAGAGGAAGGAAGTTCTAAACCACTGTATGAAGGTGTGTATTGAAAGATTTCATTTTAATATCAGAACGACTATGTGATGAACATCGCAGTTTTGACCCCAAAATAAATGTTCCTCTGACGAAAGACATGGGTTAGGTTTAAGTATTAATTTTATCTCGACTGATGCCTCTACACATATATTATACACAATCACCCTAACACACACACCCTGACACACAGATCTACAGGTCACAGCAAAGACATCTGATTACTTCTGACTGGAGGACATACCTTATTAACTGTGAAGATGGGCTAACCAACACTTGCTCATCACTGGAGACGGTAAACAAACAAACCCCTTCACAGACTGCACAGTGCTTCTTAGATGAGAGCTCAGCAAATACAAAGGGCATTACTTAGCTGTTTCCTTTTTTTTTTAAACACTGTCATTGTCACCTTTAACCTGTTTGTGCCCTGAGAAGACGTGCGTAAAAACATCCCATGACTCAACTTGTGAAAAGTATTTGGACATTACGTCTGATCTAAGGCTGTAGGTGGAAATATGTCTCTACTTTGATCCGTATATGTGACCTATGACCCGAGGACGGAGATGAGGTCAACCTGAATATTAATCTCTAGACCCGGAAGAGAAGTGTTACTGATAGTGGGATGCATGTTGTCCCTGCTACATCATCATTACCCAATACCCACAACACTTTCCCTACTACACTGAGCAACAATATAAACACAACATGTATAGTGTTGGTTTCATGAGCTGAAATAAAAGATCCCAGAAATGTTCCATACACACAAAAAGCTTCTCAAATGTTGTGCACAAATTTGTTTACCTCCCTGTTAGTGAGCATTTCTCCTTTACCAAGATAATCCATCCACCTTACAAGTGTGGCATATCAAGAAGCTCATTAAACAGCATGATCATTACACAGGTGCACCTTGTGTTGGAGACAAAGGCCACTCTAAAATGGTCTGTTTTGTCACGAAACACAATGCCACAGATGTCTCAAGTTTTGAGGGAGTGTACAATTGGCATGCTGACTGCAGGGATGTCCACCAGAGCTGTTGGCAGATAATTGAATGTTAATCTCTACCATAAGCCGCCTCCAATGTAATTTTAGAGAATATGGCAGTACGTCCAACCGGCCTCAAAAACGCAGACCACATGTAACCACGCCAGCCCAGGACCTCCACATCCGACTTCTTCACCTGTGGGATCGTCTAAGACCAGCCACCTGGACAGCTGATGAAACTGAGGAGTATTTCTGTCTGTAATAAAGCCCTTTTGTGGAGAAAAACTCATTGACTGGCTGGGCCTGGCTCCTCAGTGGGTGGGCCTATGCCCTACCAGGCCCATCCATGAGTGTGCCTCTGCCCATTCATGTGAAACCCGTAGTTTAGGGCCTAATTTATTTGTCAATTTAATGACTAACTCAAAAATATAACAGAAGCATCTAATTTCATGATATGTATACTGAACAAAAAGAAAACGCAATAATTTCGATTTGACTGTTTGTCCCCCTAAGCTTTCCTCAGTTTTGTGTGTGTCTTTTCACAGATTTGGCTGAAAGCTATTAAAGGAGAAGCTAACCAGAGGTCATTTGGCTGTAAGCACAATGAACTCCAAACTGCTCCTCCCATTGACTGAGCCCTTGGGACAAATTAAAGTATTGTACTTATGTTATAGGGATAAAAACGCCCCCCCCCCCCCCCCCCCCCAAACAAACACACGGTCTCAAATGGAAGATTAGTCACACACTTCCCAGAAGAGTTTGTGGAGCATGAGTGTTTGTTTCTGAGATGCTTTCCTTGATAAGGAGTGCCATATCCTCAGTGAAGTCAATTTGGTCTTTGTGTGTTTTGGAGGAAAACCTGTTTTGTTGTTTCCTTGTTTCTTCCTCCCCCTCCAACTCTTATCTAAACCCTGTATCACCGTGTGTGCGTGTGTCTGTTCAAACAGGAGGCAGAGTACACCTTTTCATTGTCATCTTTATTACAATAAGTCTGTACAAAACATATTAATTCACATTAAAAAAATATTATATACAGCAATAATATAAACTTCAGTGAAAGAAGGTCTGATGCTACAGTGACACAATGTCCTGGGCTGGTGGTTGACTAATAAGGTATTATCAGATGCTATAAGTCATATCTGTGCAATCATCAGTTACATTCATGGCTTTGTACATCCATCAGTAGAGAACACGCATAAACAAACAATTAGGCCTCGATACAATCCGTATCGCGGAAGTTTCATCGCTGTAGCGCAATTTAATTTTAAAAAGGCAATGTCCCCGTGTTCGCGGATTCTGCATTCACGGTAACCGCTGCATCTGTCGGCTCAATTGGAAAATATTTACATATCAATCGCGCTAAACTTCCACGATACGAATTGAATCGAGACCATGATTTCAGTGCGTGCGTGTTTGAGCTTCACTTGACCAATAGCAACGAAGAATACAGTCTCTCACTGCCGAAAGCACAGCTCTGTCCACCTCTGAGGAAAACACCCCCTCGATGCTAGAAGTGGACTGTTCCAGTGTACAGTGCTCAATTGCAGACTGATGTTGAGACCATCTCTCTTCCCTCCATGGGGGGAGTCTAAACTGTCCTTGCAAGTTCATATGAACTTGCCATTTTTGCTCTCCTCAGGAATCGCATCAGAGTCGCTGCAGCAGCGGTCATGGAAACGAAGCACACGGCAGGTATGATGACGGTCTTTGGATTGACGGATTTATCTGGAGGGATGAGATTTAAAGTTAGCAGACTCCATATCCATTTTTTCAAACATTATTCTGTCTCGGGTTCACCCTAAGCCTGTCATATTTACATTTTACTCAATTATCAGATGCTCTTATCCAGAGTGACTTACATTAGTGCACTCATCTTAAGATCGCTAGGTGAGACAACCACATATCACAATTGTCCCTTAACAAAAGGTAGTTATCAGCAAAGTCAGTGCCAGTAGAAAAAGACAAGTGCATTTTTTGGGGGTGTATGTCTGTATGCACACTGAACAAAAATATAAACACAACATGTAAAGTGTTGGGCCCATGTTTCCTGAGCTGAAATAAAAGATCCCAGAAATGTTCTATATGCACAAAAAAGTATATTTCTCTCAAATGTTGTGCACAAATTTGTTTACATCCCTGTTAGTGAGCATTTCTCCTTTACCAAGATAATCCATCCACCTGACAGGTGTGGCATATCAAGAAGCAGATTAAACAGCGTGATCATTACACAGGTGCACCTTGTGCATTTTGTCAGACAACACAATGCCACAGATGTCTTTAAGTTTTGAGGGAGTGTGCAATTGGCATGCTGACTGTAGGGATTTCCACCAGCGCTTTAGCCAGAGAATGGAATATTCATTTCTCTACCATAAGCCTCCTCCAACGCCATTTTAGAGAATTTAGCAGTATGTCCAATCGGCCTCACAACCGCAGACCACGTGTATGGCATCATGTGGTGCGAGCGGTTTGCTGATGTCAATGTTGTGAACAGAGTGCCTCATTGTGGTGGTGGGGTTATGGTATGGGCAGGCATAAGCTACGGACAACGAACACAATTGCATTTTATCGATGGCAATTTGAATGCACAGCGATACCGTGATGAGATCCTGAGGTCCATTGTGATGCCCATTTTGTTTTTTTAAGGTATCTGTGAAATCCATAGATTAGGGCCTAATGAATTTATTTCAATTGACAGATTTTGTTGTATGTTGCGTCTCTATTTTTGTTCAGTGTGTAGGAGCTTGAGGCTTGTGGCAATGCCCGAGTCTTGGTGTACACTCAGATGCCTTGTGTGTGTATAGCCTAGTGGTTAAAGCGTTACGACAGTAACCAAAAGGTTGCTAGTTCGAATACCCAAGCCAATAATGTGAAAAATCTATCGATTTGTCCCTTGAGCAAGGCACTTAACCCTAACTTGCTCCAGGGGCGCTGTACTACTATGGCTGACCCTGTAAAACAACACATTTCACTGCACCGATCTTACTACTATGGCTGACCCTGTAAAACAACACATTTCACTGCACCGATCTTACTACTATGGCTGACCCTGTAAAACAACACATTTCACTGCACCTATCTTACTACTATGGCTGATCCTGTAAAACAACACATTTCACTGCACCGATCTTACTACTATGGCTGACCCTGTAAAACAACACATTTCACTGCACCTATCTTACTACTATGGCTGATCCTGTAAAACAACACATTTCACTGCACCTATCTTACTACTATGGCTGATCCTGTAAAACAACACATTTCACTGCACCGATCTTACTACTATGGCTGATCCTGTAAAACAACACATTTCACTGAACCTATCCGGTGTATGTGTCAATACAACATTTTTTTTTTGTGTGCGTCAATGATGTATATAAACCATTAGTGTGTGTGTTTGTGTGAGAGACAGAGAGAGAGTGTGTGCCCGCATGTCTTTGTGTGAGTATATCTCAGTGGTCTCACCCTGGATGCTGACGCTGAGGCTGAAGCTGAGGCTCTGGTGTCCCACTACGTTGGTGACATTGAGCAGGTAGAGCCCTGCGTGCTCCGGGCCCAGGTGGACCAGGTGGAAGGTTCCGTCAGAGGAGTGCAACTCCACCCCGTCCCGCAGCCTCACCAGGGTGGCCGAGGGGGCGGGAACGCCCACAGCCCAGCTCCGGATGGTCACGTTCTGCCCCTTCTCAAACTCAGCAGACGGGAACACCTCCACGGACAGGTTTGTGGGCGGCGCTTCGGGGGGGGGAAAGAAAGGTAGCAAATTGAAATGAAGGATTGTCGTTTGTTTCCTATACACACAGCCTCTAGGTTGACGTGAAAATATTTGGCACGTGACGTCGTATGCTATTTGTAAACTGATTATACGGTTGAAAAGACATCATATAACATTACAACCAGTTAGACCTAGATTTCATGACATCACGACGCCATGGAAACATTCTGGTTGTTATCTGGTCAGACTGGTGACCAAAATATAACTATTTTACTACTAGCACTGACGTTGCTGCTAACTTCTTTATTGATGTGCTCACTATGACTGAGAGATGTGGTTGTCCCACCTCATTATGACAGAGATGTGGTTGTCCCACCTCACTATGACTGACAGATGTGGTTGTCCCACCTCACTATGACTGAGAGATGTGGTTGTCCCACCTCACTATGACTGACAGATGTGGTTGTCCCACCTCATTATGACTGAGAGATGTGGTTGTCCCACCTCACTATGACTGAGAGATGTGGTTGTCCCACCTCACTATGACTGAGAGATGTGGTTGTCCCACCTCACTATGACTGAGAGATGTGGTTGTCCCACCTCACTATGACTGAGAGATGTGGTTGTCCCACCTCACTATGACTGAGAGATGTGGTTGTCCCACCTCACTATGACTGAGAGATGTGGTTGTCCCACCTCACTATGACTGAGAGATGTGGTTGTCCCACCTCACTATGACTGAGAGATGTGGTTGTCCCACCTCACTATGACTGAGAGATGTGGTTGTCCCACCTCACTATGACTGAGAGATGTGGTTGTCCCACCTCACTATGACTGAGATATGTGGTTGTCCCACCTCACTGTGACTGAGATATGTGGTTGTCCCACCTCACTGTGACTGAGATATGTGGTTGTCCCACCTCACTGTGACTGAGAGATGTGGTTGTCCCACCTCACTATGACTGAGAGATGTGGTTGTCCCACCTCACTATGACTGAGAGATGTGGTTGTCCCACCTCACTATGACTGAGAGATGTGGTTGTCCCACCTCACTATGACTGAGAGATGTGGTTGTCTCACCTCACTATGACTGAGAGATGTGGTTGTCTCACCTTACTATGACTGAGAGATGTGGTTGTCTCACCTCACTATGACTGAGAGATGTGGTTGTCTCACCTCGCCATGACTGAGAGATGTGGTTGTCCCACCTCGCCATGACTGAGAGATGTGGTTGTCCCACCTCACTATGACTGAGATATGTGGTTGTCCCACCTCACTATGACTGAGAGATGTGGTTGTCTCACCTTACTATGACTGAGAGATGTGGTTGTCTCACCTCACTATGACTGAGAGATGTGGTTGTCTCACCTCACCATGACTGAGAGATGTGGTTGTCCCACCTCACCATGACTGAGAGATGTGGTTGTCCCACCTCACTATGACTGAGAGATGTGGTTGTCCCACCTCACTATGACTGAGAGATGTGGTTGTCCCACCTCACTATGACTGAGAGATGTGGTTGTCCCACCTCACTATGACTGAGAGATGTGGTTGTCCCACCTCACTATGACTGAGAGATGTGGTTGTCCCACCTCACTATGACTGAGAGATGTGGTTGTCCCACCTCACTATGACTGAGAGATGTGGTTGTCCCACCTGGCTATGACAGATGAATGCACTAACTAACTGTAAGTCGCTCTGGATAAGTGTGTCTGCTAAATGCTTCAAATGTGAAATGATTAAGACATATTTTTCACTTTGCAGCTAACAAGATGAAAATGTCCTTTTACAACCAGTTAAAACCTTTTACATATTTTTTTACTTTAGTTTATTTAGTAAATACTTTAACTCTAGTTCTTGAACTGCATTGTTGGTTAAGGGCTTGTAAGTAAGCATTTCACGGTAAGGTCTACCGTGTGGCTCAGTTGGTAGAGCATGGCGCTTGCAACGTCAGGGTTGTGGGTTCAATTCCCACGGGGGACCAGGATGAATATCTATGAACTTTCCAATTTGTAAGTCGCTCTGGATAAGAATGATTTAAATGTAAATGTCTACTACACCTGTTGCATGTGACAAATAAAAGTTGATGTGTTACAATGACATTGCAACCAGTTTTTCCCACTAGGAATGCCTTCTGTACTTGCATGGTAAACTCGTTGAAGCAACTGTCGCTGGTGCCAAAGTTGACACAATATTAAGCACGCTTTTTTGTCCTTATGAATTATAATCTTACTTGGTTATTCTGTGTCTTACAGTCAGTATTTGTCAACTAGAAATGGGATCGCAATGGGATATACACCTTTTATAACTACAAACCACAAGCTGATACAGTCTGCTTTTATTTGACTCACCTTGAACATGAACAGTCATGTGAGCTGTACGGTTTCCTACGACGTTGTGGGCCACGCATTCATACTCTCCACCGTGGGACCATGACGCTTCTTCCACCAATACGGTCGCACCCTCTCCTGCCACGACTGAGCAGCCATCTTGGTCCAGTTTTCTCCACAACACTGTAGGTTCAGGGTTTCCCTCAGCACGACACGTCAGTGTAAAACTGTCTCCGATTTTCACCCGAGTGTTTTCTGAGATAGTGATATTTCTGGGGTAATCTACATTGGGGAAAATAATGGTTGTTAGATATACATTATGGAAGTTAAGTTGCTCATTGTTTAAGTCAAATATTGGATTGTTTGCTGTATAGTTCATATACCTATGACATAATATGAAACAAACCTTTAGTTTTAGGCAAACAATGGGCTCCTTTTTGTCCAATGAGGTAATTTCTGGAGAATATTTCTGTCCATTTATGGGAACCCTTTTATCTCGAGCACCCCAGAGGCAAAAGTTCTGTATAGCCTCATTAACTTGTACCCAAATTGTATTTGAAACATTGTCTAATGAGAATGAATGAACAACTCTTGACAGAAATGTACTTACATTGACCTGTCATTGATGCGACAGCCTCTGTGGTTCTCTGGTTCTCTGTATAAGGCTCATCTAAGACTGTGAAGTTAATGGAAGATGTCTGTTTCCCATAGGGATTGGTAGCCTGACATTCGTACAGTCCCGAGGCTCTAGCTGGCAGCGATTGGACAGTGATGGAGGTGGAGGTGTGGCCCTGGTTGGACTGTAGCTCCGCCCCCTGACTGCCGGTCAACTGGCGTAACTCCACACGCCCCTGCGGCCCACTCTCTGATTGGCAGGTAATGGTCACACTGTCCCCCGCTTTCAGCTCACCAGATGCGCTCAGTTTAAGAACAGGCTTCTCTGGAGGACCTGCCAGAGGCAATGAGTAACATAATCATATATCAATGAAGTTATATAAATACAAAAATGTATTTATAAAATGGGAATAAAAATGATGGTAAACTATATTAATAAGGTATTTCACAAAGTAAAATGAGCTAGTTGATTTCCAAGGGCATCTTCATGGTGCCAAAGTTGACACAATATTAAGCATGCTTTTTTGTCCTTATGAATTATAATCTTACTTGGTTATTATTTAGTCTTTGTCTTACAGTCAGTATTTGTCAACTAGAAATGGGATCGCAATGGGATATACACCTTTTATAACTACAAACCACAAGCTGATACAGTCTGCTTTTATTTGACTCACCTTGAACATGAACAGTCATGTGAGCTGTACGGTTTCCTACGACGTTGTGGGCCACGCATTCATACTCTCCACCGTGGGACCATGACGCTTCTTCCACCAATACGGTCGCACCCTCTCCTGCCACGACTGAGCAGCCATCTTGGTCCAGTTTTCTCCACAACACTGTAGGTTCAGGGTTTCCCTCAGCACGACACGTCAGTGTAAAACTGTCTCCGATTTTTACCCGAGTGTTCTCTGAGATAGTGATATTTCTGGGGGAATCTACATTGGGGAAAATAATGGTTGTTAGATACACATTATGATTAGTTGCATGGTTGATATACCTATGACATAATATTAAACAAACCTTTAGTTTTATGCAAACAATTTATTATTTTGCTCATGGGTATGCTCCTTTCTGTCCAATGATGTAATTTCTGGAGAATATTTCTGTCCGTTCTGGGGTGGCAGGTAGCCTAGTGGTTAGAGCATTGGGCCAGTAACCGAAAGGTTGCTTGATCGAATCCCTGAGCTGACAAGGTAAAAATCTGTCATTCTGCCCCTGAACAAGGCAGTTAACCCACTGTTCCTAGGCTGCCATTGTAAATAAGAATTTGTTCTTAACTGTCTTGCTTGGTTAAATAAAAATACAATTTAGGGGACCCCTTTTGTCTCAAGAGCACCCCAGCAGCAAACGTTCTGTATAGCTTCTTTAACTTGTACCCCAAATTGTATTTTGAAACATTGTCTGATGAGAATGATTGAACAACTCTTGACAGATATGTATTTACATTGAACGGTCATTGATGCGACAGTCTCTCTGGTTCTCTTGTCAATCCCAATGTCCAGCGTGGCTCTGCAGGTAACATTCTGTCCATTGTTCTGGGCTGTCGGTCTGTATTTCAACACTGAGGTGACAGTCTGGACTTCCAGATGTTCATCTTGTTTGAGGAGAACATCTCCCAGTAGCCACTCAATGATTAGACGTTCAGCTGGGTACACATCTGGAACTGTACAGGTGAGGTTACTCTCCTGACCCTCAGTCAAAAGGTCACTTCTTGATATGGTAGGATCCTTTGGTAAGGCTGTCAATGACAAATCAATTAATGGTTAATCAAAATACAAAATACATTGGGTCGTAGCATTCCAGAAGAGAATGCGTTTTGTAGCAGTAATTTGAAATAAGACCTACAGATAGTAGCCAAATAGAAGATATATACAGCTACAGACAAACTAACTTGTGTCCAAGTTGCATTTTAACCCACTACTGTATCAATTCATTCATACATGTTTTAATCAAATTATCAAGTCCATCATCATGATCTGCCATGCCTATTTCATATAGGTATCAGTAGCGTTGCACGGGTAAAGAGACAATAAGAAGACACAGTGGCAGAATACATTCAACCACACCTTTGTTTTATCACAAAACCGGATAGCAACCTCTGTCCGGTGAAGTCCACGACGCGCATTGCATGTAACAGACAGTTAGTTACATGACCTACAGCATTGTTAAACAAGTCAATGTTTCCGAAATTTTTGGACCACTAAACAACTATTGATTTAGAACCAGCACCATTTCAACTTCAATATTTCAACATCAAAATCACCTTTATAATCCTTGGCCAGTACATAGAATTAAGTAAAACAACAAGTCCAAATCCCTATCTCCATCCATGGCTAATTTAGGAAAGGGACAATTTTAGCTAGCTAGAGGAGGACAACACAACGAGATGTAACAATTCAAGTTGTTTCTGTTAATGACGTAAGCTCTCAAAGCGATTTGATAGGAGACGCCAAATCCAAGCAGGCTTCCGTTTACACTTTTTTTACGCCTCCAGGACCATTCACAGTTTAGCTCAACGCTTATTGGCAAATGTTTTATTATTTTTTTGTCGAAGGAGCCCAAAATGCTCGCTGGCTTCCCTTGCATTCAATGCTACGGGCGGCGACAATGCCATACTCGTTTGGACCAGACAGCATCAGATAGATGGCCTATACACGTAGAGAGACGGAGTGCCCCTGTTTCGCTCGCTCGGATGCCTTCTCCTGTGAGATACATTCAGCCTCTTGCGAATTGAAGGAAAATTATTCAAACACAGAGACCAAAGACACATATTCTTTTTTTGGGGGGGTGCATTTTTCGAGGAATCCTGGCTTCCCTTGGCCCCCATGATAGGCATCCATCCTATTGTATGTAGACTATCGACATACAGTAGCCCTGCTTAAAACACTTTAGATTAATTGTAATGTTCTTATTTGGGAGGAACATGAGTGTGTATATTAGTGGATTAATTTAATATTATTGTAATGAAACAGGCAGGGAGCAGGTCTCGAACCCTCGACCTTCTAGCCCGAAGTCCAGCGTGCTACTGTGCCCCAAAAGCATGCTCGTGCTGCAGAGTCGATTTCCGCGCTTATAAACCCAGGGTCGTTACATTATAAACTTCAAAGCAATTGCGCATCATCTGAAGAAGTTATAAGCTACTGTTAATGAAGACGTTCTACTATAAAAGCCTACAATAAACAAAAAACTACTGTTCATGAAGACGTTATACTATAAAAGCCTACAATAAACAAAGACGCACACAACTTACCATATACGTTCACCTTAGTAGACGTTTGCGCTTTTTGTATATCTTCTCTTTTGGTTCTGCATGTGGCCTTACAGACGACCGTGTTGACGTGCTGAATTACCAATGGGTTAAATATTTGCAGGGACACTGTCCCGTTGGTCTCCGTTTTACCGTAGAGTGACCGGTCAAGCAATGAAGACCAGGTGAACGTAACGGTTTCGGTGCAACCACTGGCTTTGCACGTCAGGACCAGACTGTCGCCGACTCGAGCCATGGGATCCTTCGGTGTGAGGTTTAGGACAAATTTCGACGCTTTAAAAGAGAGAGAATAATTTGTCCAAATTAAACATATTTGACCTTATATAAAACTGCAGCATTTTTAGGAAAAATGTTAAATTCTTACCTGCAGTAGGCAGCAATACTATCCAAAGTGCGAACGCAGTCATTATCTGTTTTGAGAAATTACAGGTAGTTCTTGTAGAAACCTTGAGAGACATAACCTTCTGTCCTTTGCCCATGTTGATATTTATACATGTCATTTTCTTGGGGGGGGTTCCCGTTGCAGACTCCCCTTAGAAGTTTTGTAGCGTATTAATCCATGCGCCCTGGTCTAATAGACTAGGGCTGCAGTCCAAACACGTTATTTTTACCCCCTCAGCCCTTGCCTTAGCCACTTTCCCCCCGAAAATCCCCATCGAAACCGGATGCAGTTTGATTGACATCTTAAGTGGTCAAATTTACTAACTTTGTCCTCTCAGCGAGTGAACAACTTCGGTCACTTGCGGGGTTGACCTACAATTCCAATGCAAACTGTAGTCACATGTCAAACTCTGGTGGCTGCGAAGTGTACATTTTAATAAAAAAGGCTGAAGCTAGCTTGCTTTAAAAAAATATATATATATACACACATTGATTTTTGCGTTGGCAATTTGGCTTAGTCTTGTAGTGAGGAGCCTATAAAACCTTGCTAGATTCATTAACATATTTTTTGCAACTCTGAAATTTATTGGAATAAATTACTAAACTATAAAACTAGCTAGCCAGCCAGCTATGGGTAACTGTAGCTAGCTACCTGACAGGAGTGTTTACATACACTTAGGTTGGAGTCATTAAAACTTGTTTTTCAACCACTCCACACATTTCTTGTTAACAAACTATAGTTTTGGCAAGTCGGTTAGGACATCTACTTCGTGCATGACACAAGTCATTTTTCCAACAATTGTTTACAGACAGATTATTTCACTTATAATTCACTGTAACACAATTCCAGTGGGTCAGAAGTTTACATACACTTCCAGAAAATAATGTCATGGCTTTAGAAGCTTCTGATAGGCTAATTGACATAATTTGAGTCAATTGGAGGTGTACCTGTGGATGTATTTCAAGGCCTACCTTCAAACTCAATGCCTCTTTGACTGACATCATGGGAAATCAAAAGAAATCAGCCAAGACTTCAGAAAAAAAAAGTGTAGACCTCCACAAGTCTGGTTCATCCTTGGGAGCAATTTCCAAATGCCTGAAGGTATCACATTCATCTGTACAAACAATAGTACGCAAGTATAAACACCATGGGACCACGCAGCCATCATACCGCTCAGGAAGGAGACGTGTTCTGTCTCCTAGAGATGAACGTACTTTGGTGCGAAAAGTGCAAATCAATCCCAGAACAACAGCAAAGGACCTTGTGAAGATGCTGGAGGAAACGGGTACAAAGTTATCTATATCCACAGTAAAACGAGTCCTATATCGACATAACCTGAAAGGCTGCTCAGCAAGGAAGAAGCCACTGCTCCAAAACCTCCATAAAAAAGCCAGACTACGGTTTGCAACTGCACATGGGGACAAAGATCATACGTTTTGGAGAAATGTCCTCTGGTCTGATGAAACAAAAAAAGAACTGCTTGGTCAAAATGGCCATCGTTATGTTTGTAGGAAAGGGGGGAGGCTTGCAACTCGAAGAACACCATCCCAACCGTGAAGCACGGGGGTGGCAGCATCATGTTGTGTGGGTGCTTTGCTGTAGGAGGGACTGGTGCACTTCACAAAATAGATGGCATCATGAGGTAGGAAAAGGATGTGGATATATTGAAGCAACATCTCAAGACATCAGTCACGAAGTTAAAGCTTGGTCGCAAATGGGTCTTCCAAATGGACAATAACCTCAAGCATACTTCCAAAATGGTGGCAAAATGGCTTAAGGACAACAAAGTCAAGGTATTGAGGTGGCCATCAAAAAGCCCTGACCTCAATCCTATAGAAAATTTGTGGTCAGAACTGAAGACGCGTGTGTGAGCAAGGAGGCCAACAAACCTGACTCAGTTACACCAGCTCTGTCAGGAGAAATGGGCCAAAATTCACCCAACTTATTGTGGGAAGCTTGTGGAAGGCTCCCTGAAACGTTTGACCCAAGTTAAACAATTTAAAGGCAATGCTACCAAATATTAATTGAGTGTATGTAAACTTCTGACCTACTGGGAATGTGATGAAAGAAATAAAAGCTAAAATATATCATTCTCTAATATTATTCTGACATTTCACATTCTTAAAATAAAGTGGTGATCCTAATTGACCTAAGACAGGGAATTTTTACTCTGATAAAATGTCAGGAATTGTGAAAAACTGAATTTAAATGTATTTAAGGTGAATGTAAACTTCCGACTTCAACTGTAGATACGTTAGCTTACTAGGTAACGTTACATTAATAGCTTTAGGTTGGTTGTTTTTAAGCTCAACTTCAAGATTTCCACCAAGGATGTTGCCTCTCTGATCATCACTCTCCCTCGCTTGGGCAAGGGACATTTAAGGTAGACTTGGATGTGACGATGTAAAACGTCATTCAAGGGCTGAGGGTGTAGGGCCGAGGGCTGTCTACTTTGAGTTTGAAATGCAGCCTAGAAGTAACATAGTAAACGGAAATCAGGGACATGCAAATTAGTATAATATGTTACATTTGGTATGGTTAGGTCAGGGTGCATGGATGAGCGTATTAATGCAAACATCTAACAACCCAAAGGATGCGAGTTCGAATCTCATCAGAGGCAAGTTTAGCTAATTAGCAACTTTTAAACTACTTAAACATTTTTATCTACTTTATAACTACTTAGCATGTTAGCTCACCCTTCCCCTTAACCCTAACCCCTAGCCTAGCTAGCTTACGTTTGGCAAATTCGTAACATATCATACGAATTGTAATTTGTTACATATCATACGAAATGGGTGATGGAAATCCACAAATTAATACATACCATACGAATCATAACACTAAATGGAGTGTTCCGGATTTACGTAGAGAATAATACGAAATACTCTGAGACCCGGTTGCAGCGACAGGAGATAACTCATTCAGAGAATGTGAGATTAGATAGAAAGAAAATCAAATCAATATGTTATGTATGTTTTGCATACCTCTAACAATTTTATGTTTAGGTTCTCTGTTCTCCACTCTGGCTCTCATTTACACAGGGATCCCAATTCTGATCTTTTTTCCAATCACATCAGATCTTTTCACATCAGATAATTTTCTTTGGTCAAAAGACCAAATAGTGAAAAAAATTATCTGAATTGGGCTATCTGTGTAGATGCAGCCTTTAACACAGGAGTTCCCAAACTCTTTTTGGACCTAGCATAAATTATTTGTTCAACAGTGTTATCTGACAAAGGTATGATGTGAGTTTCTGTGCCTCATGCAATTGCATCCGGTAATAAAGTCTCTGTTGTAGTGTGTGATTTCATAGCGTAGTGAGCCTAGCCATTCACCGTGGGAATGATTCAAGTGCAACAGTCAAGTGCGGCCTTTTCCCATGATGTAAGGGCACTCTCTGGTTTTATTTTATCGTTTTAATTTGAATAATTTTCATGTAGATTTTTAAAGTTAACCATATTACAACGATTTTGAGATACAAAGACAATATTATAATATCTATTTTTGTAGAATATTTTTTTTTTTGTTCAGGATTTTGGAAATTCTCCCACAAAATGGGGTCGCGTCCTTCAGTTTTGGAACCACATATCATCTTTATATTAGTTAATGAACTGATGTCAAGTCATCCAGGGATGAAGATAAGCTCAGGGGGTCACAGAGTCACCTATCAGGAAGACTGGTCGTTTGAGGTCCTATGGATAAGCTCTCTCTATCATCATCAACGACGACAGCCGGGTCACACTCCAGGAAGGTTATCATTTTATTGAAATGTATTATCCTGTACAGCTAGAAGGCTCTTCTACATGCCAAGGTTTTCATTTTTAATGTCTTGGTAACAGCCATGTGCAACACATATACAGAGGGGGAGTGTGGGAGAAGTATTATTTCAATGTAAAAGGCTATGATTTTAAGGTTGCAGGCTACTAGTAAAACATGTGTTTGTACCATATTCCACCACCCTCTGCACTACATTTGCAGCTTTCACTTTCGTTCTGGCACTTTCATAAAACAGATGGAACAGTTGGGGTTTTCCCATGTTTACTACTACTACATGCTGTGGTTACTACTACCTGCTGTGGTTACTACTACATGCTGTGGTTACTACTACCTGCTGTGGTTACTACTACCTGCTGTGGTTACTACTACATGCTGTGGTTACTACTACCTGCTGTGGTTACTACTACATGCTGTGGTTACTACTACCTGCTGTGGTTACTACTACCTGCTGTGGTTACTACTACCTGCTGTGGTTACTACTACCCACTGTGGTTACTACTACCCGCTGTGGTTACTACTACATGCTGTGGTTACTACTACCCACTGTGGTTACTACTACATGCTGTGGTTACTACTACATGCTGTGGTTACTACTACATGCTGTGGTTACTACTACATGCTGTGGTTACTACTACATGCTGTGGTTACTACTACCTGCTGTGGTTACTACTACCCGCTGTGGTTACTACTACATGCTGTGGTTACTACTACCCACTGTGGTTACTACTACATGCTGTGGTTACTAGTACCTGCTATGGTTACTACTACATGCTGTGGTTACTACTACATGCTGTGGTTACTACTACCCACTGTGGTTACTACTACATGCTGTGGTTACTACTACCCGCTGTGGTTACTACTACATGCTGTGGTTACTACTACATGCTGTGGTTACTACTACATGCTGTGGTTACTACTACATGCTGTGGTTACTACTACCCACTGTGGTTACTACTACATGCTGTGGTTACTACTACATGCTGTGGTTACTACTACATGCTGTGGTTACTACTACATGCTGTGGTTACTACTACATGCTGTGGTTACTACTACCCGCTGTGGTTACTACTACATGCTGTGGTTACTACTACCTGCTGTGGTTACTACTACATGCTGTGGTTACTACTACATGCTGTGGTTACTACTACATGCTGTGGTTACTACCTGCTGTGGTTACTACTACATGCTGTGGTTACTACTACATGCTGTGGTTACTACTACCCACTGTGGTTACTACATGTGGTTACTACTACCTGCTGTGGTTACTACATGTGGTTACTACTACCTGCTATGGTTACTACTACCTGTTGTGGTTATAACTACCTGCTGTGGTTACTACATGTGGATAAGCTCAGGGGGTCACAGAGTCACCTATCAGGAAGACTGGTCGTTTGAGGTCCTATGGATAAGCTCTCTCTATCATCATCAACGACGACAGCCGGGTCACACTCCAGGAAGGTTATAATTTTATTGAAATGTATTATCCTGTACAGCTAGAAGGCTCTTCTACATGCCAAGGATTTCATTTTTAATGTCTTGGTAGCAGCCATGTGCAACACATATACAGAGGGAGAGTGTGGGAGAAGTATTATTTCAATGTAAAAGGCTATGATTTTAAGGTTGCAGGCTACTAGTAAAACATGTGTTTGTACCATATTCCACCACCCTCTGCACTACATTTGCAGCTTTCACTTTCGTTCTGGCACTTTCATAAAACAGATGGAACAGTTGGGGTTTTCCCATGTTTATGCGTTGCATTGTCTAATTTGGAGCCAAGCTCCAGTTCTTTCAAGTAAACTATGAATTCCCTGCAGAATAACAAAAAGACTGGTTTGGGGAGTGGGATTTTCCACATAGGGTGGGGAAAAACTGATAAATAGAGATTTCACATAAATGATCCCTGCCATAGGAAATCATTAAGGCCAGGATAAATTCCAGTGTGTTATAGACCATCTCACTAGACGAGTAGGGTCCATCTGCAGACCACGGTTACTACTACATGCCGCAGTTACTACGACATGCCGCAGTTACTATCACATGCTGCCGTTACTACGACATGCCGCAGTTACTATCACATGCTGCCGTTACTATCACATGTTGCCGTTACTATCACATGCTGCCGTTACTACGACATGCCGCAGTTACTATCACATGCTGCCGTTACTATCACATGTTGCCGTTACTATCACATGCTGTGGTTACTACTACCTGCTGTGGTTACTACTACATGCTGTGGTTACTACCTGCTGTGGTTACTACTACATGCTGTGGTTACTACCTGCTGTGGTTACTACTACCTGCTGTGGTTACTACCTGCTGTGGTTACTACTACATTCTGTGGTTACTAGTACCTGCTATGGTTACTACTACATGCTGTGGTTACTACTACCTGCTGTGGTTACTAGTACCTGCTATGGTTACTACTACATGCTGTGGTTACTACTACCTGCTGTGGTTACTAGTACCTGCTATGGTTACTACTACATGCTGTGGTTACTACCTGCTGTGGTTACTACCTGCTGTGGTTACTACCTGCTGTGGTTACTACTACATGCTGTGGTTACTACTACATGCTGTGGTTACTACTACATGCTCTGGTTACTACTACATGCTGTGGTTACTACCTGCTGTGGTTACTACTACATGCTGTGGTTACTACTACATGCTGTGGTTACTACTACATGCTGTGGTTACTACTACATGCTGTGGTTACTACTACATGCTGTGGTTACTACATGTGGTGACTTCTACCTGCTGTGGTTACTACTACATGCTGTGGTTACTACTACATGCTGTGGTTACTACTACATGCTGTGGTTACTACTACATGCTGTGGTTACTACTACATGCTGTGGTTACTACTACATGCTGTGGTTACTACTACATGCTCTGGTTACTACTACATGCTGTGGTTACTACTACATGCTGTGGTTACTACTACATGCTGTGGTTACTACTACATGCTGTGGTTACTACATGTGGTGACTTCTACCTGCTGTGGTTACTACTACATGCTGTGGTTACTACTACATGCTGTGGTTACTACCTGCTGTGGTTACTACCTGCTGTGGTTACTACTAACTGCTATGGTTACTACTACATGCTGTGGTTACTACATGCTGTGGTGACTACTACCTGCTATGGTTACTTCTACCTGCTGTGGTTACTACTACATGCTGTGGTTACTACATGCGGTTACTTCTACCTGCTGTGGTTACTACTACATTTTGTGGTTACTACTACATGCTGTGGTTACTACTACCTGCTGTGGTTACTACTACCTGCTGTGGTTACTACTACATGTTGTGGTTACTACTACCTGCTGTGGTTACTACTACATGTTGTGGTTACTTCTACCTGCTGTGGTTACTACTACCTGCTGTGGTTACTACTACATGCTGTGGTTACTACTACATGCTGTGGTTACTACTACCTGCTGTGGTTACTACTACCTGCTGTGGTTACTACTACCTGCTGTGGTTACTACTACATGCTGTGGTTACTAGTACCTGCTATGGTTACTACTACATGCTGTGGTTACTACTACATGCTGTGGTTACTACTACCCACTGTGGTTACTACTACATGCTGTGGTTACTACTACATGCTGTGGTTACTACTACATGCTGTGGTTACTACTACATGCTGTGGTTACTACTACATGCTGTGGTTACTACTACATGCTGTGGTTACTACTACCTGCTATGGTTACTACTACCTGTTGTGGTTATAACTACCTGCTGTGGTTACTACATGTGGTTACTACTACCTGCTGTGGTTACTACTACCTGCTGTGGTTACTACTACCTGCTGTGGTTACTACTACCTGCTGTGGTTACTACTACCTGCTGTGGTTACTACTACCTGCTGTGGTTACTACTACCCACTGTGGTTACTACATGTGGTTACTACTACCTTCTATGGTTACTACTACATGCTGTGGTTATAACTACCTGCTGTGGTTACTACATGTGGTTACTACTGCCCACTGTGGTTACTACTACATGTGGTTACTACTACCTGCTGTGGTTACTACATGTGGTTACTACTACCTGCTGTGGTTACTACTACATGCTGTGGTTACTTCTACCTGCTGCAGTTACTACTACATGCTGTGGTTACTTCTACCTGCTGCAGTTACTACTACATGCTGTGGTTACTACTACCTGCTGCAGTTACTACTACATGCTGCAGTTACTACTACATTCTGTGGTTACTACTACCTGCTGTGGTTACTTCTACCTGCTGTGGTTACTACTACCTGCTGCAGTTACTACTACATGCTGTGGTTACTACTACCTGCTGTGGTTACTTCTACCTGCTGCAGTTACTACTACCTGCTGTGGTTACTTCTACCTGCTGTGGTTACTACATGTGGTTACTACTACATGCTGTGGTTACTACATGTGGTTACTACTACCTGCTATGGTTACTACTACATGCTGTGGTTATAACTACCTGCTGTGGTTACTTCTACCTGCTGCAGTTACTACTACCTGCTGTGGTTACTACTACATGCTGTGGTTACTACATGTGGTTACTACTACCTGCTATGGTTACTACTACATGCTGTGGTTATAACTACCTGCTGTGGTTACTACATGTGGTTACTACTGCCCACTGTGGTTACTACTACATGTGGTTACTACTACCTGCTGTGGTTACTTCTACCTGCTGTGGTTACTACATGTGGTTACTACTACATGCTGTGGTTACTTCTACCTGCTGTGGTTACTTCTACCTGCTGTGGTTACTACATGTGGTTACTACTACATGCTGTGGTTACTTCTACCTGCTGTGGTTACTTCTACATGCTGCGGTTACTTCTACCTGCTGTGGTTACTTCTACCTGCTGTGGTTACTACATGTGGTTACTACTACATGCTGTGGTTACTTCTACCTGCTGTGGTTACTTCTACATGCTGCGGTTACTACTACATGCGGTAAAGTTAACAGAACTGTGGGAAAGCAGTGCTCGGCAGGCAGGGAGCGAAGACACTGTGTACCGGTGTCCACTACTAGTGGTCCGTGGGTCAGCTCTTTCTTTACCCTCACCAGCATGCAATTGATTAAAGTTCAGACTACATGAGATCGCAGATATCCCTAGCAGAGAGAGACAGAGACGCCGTGAGATTTCTATGGCTCACAGGCCCACCAAGGGGAGAAAATGAAGAGGAGCTGCGTGTGCTGAGGATGAAAAAATTGGTATTTGGAGCTTCCCGAAGTCCATTCTTGCTGGCAGCTACAATCAGGAAGCACCTGAAACAATATGAAACAGAACAACCAGAAGTTGTAGAGATACTGAGAGAGTCACTCTATGTAGATGACTTCATTGCAAGTTCACGCAATGTTGAAGAGGCTTACCTTGTGACAACAACTGCAAAGCGAATGCTGTCAATTGCAGGCATGGACCTCTGCAAGTGGATGACCAACTCTCCTGAATTGAAAACAAAATGGGAGGAGAGTACGACAACTGACCACCCGTTGACACTAGAAACACAAGGATTAGTGCTGAAGGTTTTAGGTTTAGTATGGAGACCGGAAACGGATGACTTTGTGTTTGACCTCAGGCCGCTACTGAGCATTCTAAAGCAAAAGGAAAACACAAAGAGAAGTGTTCTGCAGTCGTCTGCACGTATCTTCGACCCTCTTGGTTTCCTGACCCCCTTCACCATCAGGATCAAGTGCATGTTCCAGGAAATGTGGGAGAGGGGATTCAGCTGGGACGAAGAATTACCACCTGATCTGACACGAGAATGGCAACAGTGGTGTTCAGAACTACCCCAGTTACACCAGCTCACCATACCAAGGTGGTACAGAACAGACATGCGGCCACAGAATAGACACACTCTGAAACTACACGTGTTCTGTGATGCAAGTGAAAGGGCTTACAGCTTACTTGCAAGGTGAATCACAAGACAGGGAAACAACAAGTCTAGTTGCATTCCAAGTCCAGTGTAGCCCCACTCAAGAAAATGACACTGCCACGCCTGGAGCTCATGGGAGCTGTGATTGGAGCGAGACTAGCAAACAACCTGATGACCACACTGAAAATGGAAGAAAACCAGATCAAAATGTGGACAGACTCGATGATCGTGCTGCATTGGATTTGCAGCTCAGCTCAGAAATGGAAACAGTTTGTTGCGAACAGAGTGACAGAGATTCAGTCCTTGACCAATCCAGAGTCATGGTCACATATTGAAGGGAAAACTAATCCAGCTGACCTCCCTACAAGAGGACAAACTGTTCGAAACTTGACACAGAGCGAGCTATGGTGGAATGGACCCAGAATTCTGACATCACACAATCAGTCCGTGGAGACTGATGATAACAAAGTTCCAGAAGAGGTAAATACAGAACTCAAGCCCAGTTGCCAGGTTGCTGTACAACTCGCAGCAAACAGCACAGACATCACTGAACCTGTGTTGGAGCTTGAAAGGTACAGCAAACTGAAAAGAGTGTTCAGAGTCACCGCCTGGATAAAGAGATTCATAGCCAATGCTCATACAACCATAAAGATGCAAGGTGAACTGACTGCTGACGAACTGTTCGATGCAGAAAAGTACTGGATTAAGGTAACACAACAACAGAGTTTTGGACAGGAGATCAAACTACTGAAGGCAGGAAAAAGCCTAAACAATGACTGTAAAATCAGAGAACTGAAACCGTTCCTGGACGAACACGAACTACTCAGTGTAGGAGGAAGACTGCAACAGTCCAACTTCACATTCAGAGAGCAGCACCCATGAGTTCTGCCCAACAAGTACAGATACTCAGAAATGCTGATACAGTACCACCATGAGAAGGTGATGCATTCTGGAGCAAGAGACACTCTAGTACAAATCAGAGCGATACTGGATCTTGAGTGCTAGGCAGCTAGTCAAGAGCACAGTGGCAAGATGTATAGTGTGCAAGAGATTCAAGGCAAGGGCCGGACAGCAGGTCACTGCGCCTTTACCAAAAGACAGAATAACTGAATCGCCACCATTTGAAGTCACAGGTGTGGATTTTGCAGGACCGCTCTATGTGAAAGAAAATGGTTCTGTGAAGAAGTCATACATTGCACTGTTCACTTGTGCTGTAACCATAGTAGTGCATTTGGAACTGGTCTCAGATCAGTCAACAGAGACATTCCTGTTAGCTCTAAAAAGATTCATCTCAAGGAGAGGATTATGCAAGGTAATCTACTCAGACAATGCAAAAACGTTCAAGAGAGCTGATCAGGACTTGAAAGAGCTGTGGAAGGCAATCGAAGAGCCCCAACTCTTGGCGTTCTTCTCAGAAAGGGGCATCACCTGGAGGTTCATCGCCGAGCGAGCAGCCTGGTGGGGCGGATTCTGGGAAAGACTCGTCAGGTCAGTGAAAACATGCATGTGAAAGGTTCTTGGGAGAGCTTCACTCAACTTTGAAGAGATGTGCACAGTCCTGACAGAGGTTGAAGCTATTCTAAATTCTAGGCCTCTGACCTTCGTGCACAATGAAGTGGATGAACCACAACCCCTGACCCCAGCACACTTCCTGGTGGGTAAAAGACTAACCTCTTTGCCTCCAAAGCCATTTCCAGCTGACACTCAGCACCCAACGCTAAACAAGGAGGACATGACACGCAGATGGAAGTACAGGCAAAGACTTGTGACCAGCTTCTGGAACAGTTGGCGAAGAGACTACTTGCTGGATCTAAAGTCAGCAAACCGCTGTGACACACCACAGCCCACCCCACTAAAAGCGGGTGACGTTGTACTCATAGGAGAAGATAACACACCCAGACAAACCTGGAGACTAGGAAAGATTGAGGAACTGTTTCCAGGCCGAGATGGCCTAGTTAGGTCATGTTCAGTTCGTACTGCTTCAGGGACTTTGAGGAGACCTATTCAGTTGATATACAGCCTAGAGATTTAGATGAACACAGTTGTTCATCGGGGGGGGGGGTTGTAACTTTAATGGGTTACAGAGTTAATGTTTAAGTTAATTCATCGAGCTCTATCTAAAGATATTTGTAATTGTATTAGAATTTGTGTGTTGGAGATTGAGAGAACTACATACATATTTTGTACTGGTTAGTATTGAATTAGGCTTTTGACTGCAAGTTCCAGAATGCCTTGCGACAGGAAGTAGAGAGAGAACGCGCTAGTTAAGTGCAATTGACAGGTGATTATCCTGACTCCTTTGCGCTAGCAACTCATTATTCATTGTTCTGTAGAATCTAAAGTTTGTAAATGTAACGTGAACAAGTATTATTACTAAAAGAAGTTTTCATATCAAACCCGACGTCCCGAGTCATTACTTTGGAAGATAGTTATTCTATAGCTATTGAATACTAATTTATCTTATCATACGCAGCGTAGTACGGCACTCTTGTGGGAAGACAGCTTGGTAGCTGCATCCAAGCTGCATTGTACCAATAAGTCACGGTAGTGCATTGCACATTATTGTTTGCTTTCCGCGATTGGAAATGCATTGTATTGGCACGGAGAAGTGTTATTACGGCAATTAGCAACTGTTTTGCAATGCATTGATGGGTATTGTGCATGTAGCTGTGTAGTGTTGTCATAATTTGCAATTTCTCGAGCCAGTTATGAATTGTCCATGTTTGTAAAGTGGTGTAGTAGTCTGTATTCTTGCAGCAAGACAGCCGTGCGTGCCTGCAAATACATTGTGTGTAATTGTACTGTGCTGCCCTACCAAGCAAAAATGCAGTAACTGCTAATTTGGTCGAAAATGAGTTAATGTCCTTTTTACAACATTAAATACATGCTTAATCATGTGGACAAGTATCCTGCCTCTATTGTATTGTGTTCTGGAGAAAATGTGGGTCATGTTAGCAGTAACTGCATAAAGTTACTGTGAAACTAAGGTAAATAAAAGCCCTTTTTCTCAGTTCCACGCTATGAGCAGTTCCTGCTTTTTTGCTTAGTAGGGCAGTATGGATTATTATCCATCCTGTGAAAATAGTTGTGCCGCCGGACCTGCACCCATGGAAGTCTATTTTTTATTTAGTCAATCATTTTGACAGTCTCCAAAAAGTAATTCATAAACCTTGTTAATTTCCGCATGTACTAAGTATTTGTTTCTTGGGCTTAAAGAATGTGACTGATCAAAGTGCCCCAGTCCTTTGAAAAAATGAATAATTGTACTGATTGAAAGTAAGGGGATATCGGTGAACAAATGCCATGGTCAAGGCTATGACGGCGCCAGTGTAATGAGTGGAGCTTACTCACCCAGTGGGCATACGATATGATAAAGACGTATTTTACAGGTTGAAATCTGGTTGGGAGGTTGTATAACCAGATCTATGTCACGTCTGCTCCTCCCCTCCGGCGTACAACGTCGCCAGAATACTAACCACCGGTCCTGGGATTCATCATTAGGGACACCTGTGAATCATTACGGCAGTTGAGACAGAGCGGTCAACGTTCCATACGGCGGTTGGGACAGAGCGGTCAACGTTCCATAAGGCGGTTGAGACAGAGCGGTCAACGTTCCATACGGCGGTTGGGACAGAGCGGTCAACGTTCCATACGGCGGTTGAGACAGAGCGGTCAACGTTCCATACGGCGGTTGAGACAGAGCGGTCAACGTTCCATACGGCGGTTGGGACAGAGCGGTCAACGTTCCACACAACAACACAGCTGGAAAACAACAACAGTTTCTTGAAATGTACACCAAAAAATTCTAAAAGATTTTACTGCTAAGTGGCTCTGTTCTCCTTCTTGTTTTACTTTGGTAAGTAAAGCGGCGGGTTTGTTGGGGAGAAGAACGTCCAGCAAAATTAACGTAGTTAAACATTTTTAAAAAACATTACAATACATTCACAACAGATTTCACAACATATTAAGTGAGTGCCCTCAGGCCACTACTCTACTACCACATATCTACAACACAAAATCTGTGTGTTTGTGTCTGTGCCAATGCTTGTGCTGCTTCAGTCCCTGCTGTTCCATAAGGTGTACTTTTATCTGTTTTTTAAAATCTAATTTTACTACTTGCATGAGTTACTTGATGTGGAATAGAGTTCTGTGCAGTCATGGCTCTATTTAGTACTGTGTGCCTCCCATAGTCTGTTCTGGACTTGGTGACTGTGAAGCGACCTCTTGTGGCATGTCTTGTGGGGTATGCATGGGTGTCCGAGCTGTGTGCCAGTTGTTCAAACAGACAACTTTGTGCATTCAACATGTCAATACCTCTCACAAATACAAGTAGTTATGAAGTCAATCTCTCCTCCACTTTGAGCCAGGAGAGATTGACATGCATATTATTAATGTTAGCTCTCTGTGTACATCCAAGGGCCAGCTGTGCTGCCCTGTTCTGAGCCAATTTTCCTGAGTCCCTCTTTGTGGCACCTGACCACACGACTGAACACTAGTCCAGGTGCGACACAACTAGGGCCTGTAGGACCTGCCTTGTTGATAGTGTTGTTAAGAAGGTATAGCAGCGCTTTATTATTGTAACGGCAGCCTTCCTCCTCTTCACGAGAAGAGAAGGTGTCGCAGGGATCGGACCAACACGCAGCGTAGCCAGTGCTCAACATGTTTAATAAAACGAAACTGTGAACACTTACAACAATACAAAATAACAAAATGTGGCAAACCGATACAGCCCTATCTGGTGCAGAGAAAACACAAAGACAGGAAACAACCACCCACAATCCCCAACACAAAACAAGCCACCTAAATATGATTCCCAATCAGAGACAACACAAAACATCTGCCTCTAATTGGGAACCATATTAGGCCAAACATAGAAACAGACAAACTAGACACATAACATAGAATGCCCACCCAGCTCACGTCCTGACCAACACTAAAACAAGCACAACACACAAGAACTATGGTCAGAACGTGACAATTATGGACATCTTAGCTACTGTTGTATCAATATGTTTTGTCCAGGAAAGTTTACAATCCAGGGTTTCTCCAAGCAGTTTAGTCTCTTAAATTTCCACATTATTAATTACAAGACTTAGTTGAGGTTTAGGGTTTAGTGAATGATTTGTCCCAAATACAATGCTTTTAGCTTTTTAAATATTTAGGAATAACTTATTCCTTGCCACCCATTCTGAAAGTAACTGTAGCTCTTTGTTAAGCGTTGCAGTCATTTCAGTCACTGTAGTAGCTGATGTGTATAGTGTTAAGTCATCCGCATACATAGACACACTGACTTTACTCAAAGCCAGTGGCAGGTCATTAAAGATTGAAAAAAGTAAGGGGCCTAGACAGCTGCCATGAGGAGCTGCTGATCACAATAACTTTAGAAAACACTGTCATCATGTCAACATTTGGTCATGCTAGCTGTGTGGGAGAGAAAAAGAGTGAGAATGGTTGATGAATACACATATAGGAAACATTAATTGTGTGTGAGAGATACATTTTAAGCTAGCCTAATTCTTGAAACGTGCCCCCCAATATGGATGTGAATTTGTTCTAGATTCATCAGGGATCCTTGTATTTTCTATTGGACAATACATGTTGCCTATCCCTGCTCCCCCCCAACACTCATTCTAACATTACACCTGTCATCTGCAGTTTTCAATTCTTGATCCTCTTTTTCTGCAGGAATCTTCTAGCTTGGATGGAAGGCTTGAACAAAGGAGGACAGTAGTTATCCTGCTGACTAAGAAATGGAAATAGCCTATCTCTCCCAGTATGTCTGCCTGACTGCCAGATTGCTGAGGGGCAACATAGTCAATGTACTTGCTAGGCTAAGTCTAACTTAGGGAAGACCTTAGGTAATGGTTAATCACGATCTGTCTGTCTTTAAAGCTCCTGAAACATGTCAATGACCTGATGCATGGCCTGTACAGCAGTGCTTGGCCCCACACTCAGTTACCAGTGATCTTTTCTGCCACATCCCAGGGAAAGGAGGGAGTGGAACCACCCATCCTTAAATCCATAGTCATTGACAGTAAGATATGTGCAAAATGTTTTTTTCTTCTGTTTGATACTCTGATCTTCAATGTCTATTGATTCCTACTAACCAGCTTGGTAAGAGCTAGGTTTGTACTAGCTATGCTGATGATCAGTCATGTTTTTTTCTCTGCATCAAGTCTCAGACTGGATTTCCCAAGAGACATGTTACCAGCTGCCCATGATTGCCTGATCATACACTCTTCGATAAAAAGGTGCTATCTAGAACCTAAAAGGTTTCAACGGCTGTCTCCATAGGAGAACCCTTTTAAGATTCCTTTTTGGTTCCAGGTAGAACTCTTTTGGGTTTCATGTAGAACCCTTTCCACAGAGGGTCCTACATGGAACCAAAATGGGTTTGTCGTAGAAATTCATAGACAGGGACACTCAAAGTCAATCTTAAATTAATCAGTGTTTATTGTCAGCGCGCTGGAGAGTTTCCAACAAACGTAATGCACCATAGTGAACGTCAGTCAGGAGCTCTGCTGGGGCAGTCCTAGCAGGTGTCTTATATACGGCTGTACACAGACAAGCAGGGTTGGTAGGTTACTTTCTAAATGTAATCCGTTAGTTACTAGTTACCTGTCCAATTGTAATCAGTAATGTATCTTTGATTACCCAAACTCTAATGTAATCTGATTACATTCCCCTTAAGAGGCATTAGAAGGAGACAAAAATGTATGTTACCAATTGAACGACATCTATTGCAGGACAAATCAATGTTAAAGTTTACATAGCTGGCCATATGTGGATGTTCAATTTTACTTTATGGGTTGGTTATGCAGGCTTCTTCTAACCCATCGCTTTCTACGACATATAATAATACGATTAAATTATATCTTATTAGCTAGCCCTACTCAGTTTTTTATGATTTTGTTGTCATGGAGGACTGATTGGGCTCATTGATTCAAGTTGAAAAATAAATGCTGCGCTCATGGAATGGCATGCTTTGAGCACTACTGAAAAGTGGTATTTACATGTGAAAAATGAATACCATATGCTGCATTTGCTATAGGCCTATTGTTTACCTTTTATTTGGTGACACTTTGATAATATGCCGCTGTTTAAAAGGCAAATCCACAGATGAAACAATAACAAAGCGGTTGCCCGGACTCTGTTTTGGTAAATTGCTGAGGGATGTGCCTGGAGAAATGTTATGAGGCTTTACAATGTTTACAAACATTGGAGTAAAACAAGCTTATATTATGGGTTTTGATGGGATGTGACAGTTGAACTAAGCTCATGAGGCATTTATAAGTTATATTCTTCAAGAATAAATGGATATATATATAATTTATAAGTCTAAAAATTGATGTAGCAACTACAGACTGCCCCTTTAAATCCATCAAAAGTGTGTGAGTTTGAGCATGTGTACATTTAGGCCTATGGATTTTTTAAAATCAGCATAATATTATCCTGACCAACTTGCCCTCCAAATACACCTCTGCTGTTTTCAATCAGGATCTCAGCAATCACTGCCTCATTGACTGCATCCGTTATGGGTCCACTGTCAAGCGCTCCCTTAAACACTTCTGCGAGCAGGCCTTTCAAATCGACCTGGCCCGGTTATCCTGGAAGGATATTGACCTCATCTTGTCAGCAGAGGATGTCTGGTTGTTCTTTAAAAGTAATTTCCTCACCATCTTAAATAAGCATGTCCCTTTCAAAAAAATGTAGAACAAAGAACAGATATAGCCCTTGGTTCACTCCAGACCTGACTGCCCTCGACCAGCACAAAAACATCCTGTGGCGTACTGCACGAGCATCGGATAGTCCCCGCGATATGCAACTTTTCAGGGAAGTCAGGAACCAATACACACAGTTTGTTAGGAAAGCAAAAGCTAGCTTTTTCAAACAGAAATTTGCATCCTGTAGCTCTAACTCCAAAAAGTTCTGGGACACTGTAAAGTCCATGGAGAATAAGAGCACATCCTCTCAGCTGCCCAAGGCACTGAGGCTAGGTAACACGGTCACCATCGATAAATCCACGATAATCGAGAATTTCAATAAGCATTTCTCTACGGCTGGCCATGCTTCCTCCTGGCTACCCCAACCCCGGCCAACAGCTCCGCACCCCCCGCAGCTACTTGCCCAAGCCTCCCCAGCTTCTCCGTCACCCAAATCCAGATTGCAGATGTTCTGAAAGAGCTGCAAAACCTGGACCCGTACAAATCAGCTGGGCGATAAAATCTGGACCCTCTCTTTCTAAAATGATCCACCGCCATTGTTGCCCTATTACTAGTCTGTTCAACCTCCCTTTCGTATCATCTGAAATTCCTAAAGATTGGAAAGCTGCCGCGGTCATCCCCCTCTTCAAAGGGGGTGACACTCTAGACCCAAACTGTTACAGACCTATATCCTGCCCTGCCTTTCTAAAGTCTTCGAAAGCCAAGTTAACAAACAGATCACTGACCATTTCGAATCCCAAGGTAGCGTCTACGCTGTGTAATCCGGATTACGAGCTGGTCACGGGTGCACCTCAGCCATGCTCAAGGTACTAAACAATATCATAATTGCCATTGATAAAAGACAGTACTGTGCAGCCGTCTTCATCGACCTGGTCAGTCACCGTATTCTTATCGGCAGACTCAACAGCCTTGGTTTCTCAAATGACTGCCTCGCCTGGTTCACCAACTACTTCTCAGATAGAGTTCAGTGTGTCAAATCGGAGGGCCTGTTGTCCGGACCTTTGGCAGTCTCTATAGGGGTACCACAGGGTTCAATTCTCGGGCCGACTCTTTTCTCTGTATATATCAATGATGTCGCTCTTGCTGCGGGTGATTCCTTGATCCACCTCTACGCAGACGACACCCTTCTGTATACATCTGGCCCGTCTTTGGACACTGTGTCAACAAACCTGCAAATGAGCTTCAATGCCATACAACACTCCTTCCGTGGCCTCCTACTGCTCTTAAACGCTAGTAAAACTAAACGCATGCTCTTCAAACGATCGCTGCCCGCACCGGACCGCATCACTATTCTGGACGGTTCTGACTTAGAATATGTGGACAACTGCAAATACCTAGGTGTCTGGCTAGACTGTAAACTCTCCTTCCAGACTCATATTAAGCATCTCCAATCCAAAATTAAATCTAGAATCGGCTTCCTATTTTGCAACAAAGCCTCCTTCACTCACGCTGCCAAACATACCCTCGTAAAACTGACTATCCTACCGATCCTCGACTTCATTTACAAAATAGCCTCCAACACTCTACTCAGCAAGCTGGATTCAGTCTATCACAGTGCCATCCGTTTTGTCACCAAAGCCCCATATACTACCCACCACTGCGACCTGTATGCTCTCGTCGGCTGGCCCTCGCTACATATTCATCGCCAGACCCACTGGCTCCAGGTCATCTATAAGTCTTTGCTAGGTAAAGCTCCGCCTTATCTCAGCTCACTGGTCACCATAACACCCACCCGTAGCACGCGCTCCAGCAGGTATATCTCACTGGTCATCCCCAAAGCCAACACCTCTTTGGCCACCTTTCCTTCTAGTTCTCTGCTGCCAATGACTGGAACGAATTGCAAAAATCGCTGAAGTTGGAGACTTATATCTCCCTCACTAACTTTAAGCATCAGCTATCTGAGCAGTTTACCGATCACTGCAGCTGTACATAGCCCATCTGTAAATAGCCCACCCAATCTACCTAACTCATCCCCATATTGTTTTTATTTGCTCTTTTGCTCACCAGTATTTCTACTTGCACATCTATCACTCCAATGTTCATTTGCTAAATTGTAATTACTTCGCTACTATGACCTATTTATTGCCTTACCTCCTTACTTAATTTGCACACACTGTATACATATTTTTCTATTGTGCTATTGACTGTACATTTGTTTGTCCCATGTGTAACTCTGTTTTTGTCGCACTGCTTTGCTTTATCTTGGCACGGCCGCAGTTGTACATGAGAACTTGTTCTCAACTGGCCTACCTGGTTAAATAAAGGTGAAATATATATATCATTTTTAAATTAATTAGATTGAGCAATAAAAGCCCCACTTTTATTCCATAGGCTGGGATCCGCACTATGCAGCTGTTGCAAGAGCGCATATTTCACTGGCTGTCCACTGGTTTCTAATCAATGATTGATAGGCAGTTTAAACTTCTTGAATTCAACCATTATTGGGTTCAAATACACATTTAGATTTGTGAACAGCCATCCACAACAACCACAATCTGTAAGGCGCAAATAGCTAAATGAGAGCGCAGCAGTGCGATTCACATCAATGCGCCATGTAGATATCAATAATAAGTGATATCCGTATCGCCGTTGACTATACCACTGCAGTCATCCTTACCTCTAAGCGTTTATTCAAGTTGGATAATCTTTGAATGCCGACAGCAGTTGCACCATTGTAAGACATACTGTAGCCTACAAAAGCCTATTCCTGCTCTTTTCCCACAATCCATCAAACAACTTTGACTTGTGATCAGACTCGCTCAGGTGGAACAAACTTAAAAACTTGTGCCTTTTTTTCAATGCCATTGAGAAAACAGAAGTGTCAATGATAATTTTTTTCTAAATATAAAAAGTAATCCGTAATCTGATTACAATATTTTTGCTGGTATAGTAACGAATTACAGTTACTGTTTTTGTTGTTGTAATCCCTTACATGTAACCTGTTACTCCCCAACTCTGCAGACAAGTTATATTTGCATGATTTAGCATAATTAATTCATCATTACCCTTTTGTTTCATTCATGTGACGACCAATACTGGTTTCATAACATGTGTTCTCTTCTCTCTAAACTGAGACATCTTTCGTTCTCAAAACAAGGTCTGGGCGCACTGCTAAATTGCAGCTACTGATAGTGAGGATTGTTCAGTCAGTCACTTGCACAAACATAGAAATTGGTAAATAGAAAAGCACAAGTATAACATTTCTATCACAGGTTCTACCTGGAACCAAAAAGGGTTCTCCTATGGGGACAGCCAAAGAACCCTTTTGTAGATCCAATTGAAATAGCACCGCTTCTAACAATATACGTTTCTGAAGCAAATCAAATTCTATTTTAAAACTCTTTTTTTTCCAGGTGTGAAAGCCTTTTGTCCTGATAGCAGACACCTCCCGTGGTGAGTCATGTCAAATTATTCCCATTTCTCTCACGCTCATTCTCCCTGTCGCTCACACGTTTGAAGTTGCAAAGAGGAAGAGATTAAACACATTTCTGACAAGTTTGTTGCAGGAATTATGACAGACGCACCACTTTAAAAAATATCTCTTTTACACATACTTACATTTTTGCATTTACCTTTCTTTTTTTTAACAACTGTCAAGTTGTCATCAAATGGGGGAACCTCTGTCCGGGACAATGTACTCAGAACTATGGAACGGTGTGTTTATAAAAAGTCAGGACTGTGGAACGGTGCGTTTATAAAAAGTCAGGACTGTGGAACGGTGTGCTTATAAAAAGTCAGGACTATGGAACGGTGTGTTTATAAAAAGTCAGGACTGTGGAACGGTGTGTTTATAAAAAGTCAGGACTGTGGAACGGTGTGTTTATAAAAAGTCAGGACTATGGAACGGTGTGTTTATAAAAAGTCAGGACTGTGGAACGGTGTGTTTATAAAAAGTCAGGACTATGGAACGGTGTGTTTATAAAAAGTCAGGACTGTGGAACGGTGTGTTTATAAAAAGTCAGGACTGTGGAACGGTGTGTTTATAAAAAGTCAAGACTGTGGAACGGTGTGTTTATAAAAAGTCAGGACTATGGAACGGTGTGTTTATAAAAAGTCAGGACTATGGAACGGTGTGTTTATAAAAAGTCAGGACTATGGAACGGTGTGTTTATAAAAAGTCAGGACTGTGGAACGGTGCGTTTATAAAAAGTCAGGACTGTGGAACGGTGTGTTTATAAAAAGTCAGGACTATGGAACGGTGTGTTTATAAAAAGTCAGGACTGTGGAACGGTGTGTTTATAAAAAGTCAGGACTATGGAACGGTGTGTTTATAAAAAGTCAGGACTGTGGAACGGTGTGTTTATAAAAAGTCAGGACTGTGGAACGGTGTGTTTATAAAAAGTCAGGACTGTGGAACGGTGTGTTTATAAAAAGTCAGGACTGTGGAACGGTGTGTTTATAAAAAGTCAGGACTGTGGAACGGTGCGTTTATAAAAAGTCAGGACTGTGGAACGGTGTGTTTATAAAAAGTCAGGACTATGGAACGGTGTGTTTATAAAAAGTCAGGACTGTGGAACGGTGTGTTTATAAAAAGTCAGGACTGTGGAACGGTGTGTTTATAAAAAGTCAGGACTATGGAACGGTGTGTTTATAAAAAGTCAGGACTGTGGAACGGTGTGTTTATAAAAAGTCAGGACTATGGAACGGTGTGTTTATAAAAAGTCAGGACTATGGAACGGTGTGTTTATAAAAAGTCAGGACTGTGGAACGGTGTGTTTATAAAAAGTCAGGACTGTGGAACGGTGTGTTTATAAAAAGTCAGGACTATGGAACGGTGTGTTTATAAAAAGTCAGGACTGTGGAACGGTGTGTTTATAAAAAGTCAGGACTATGGAACGGTGTGTTTTTATAAAAAGTCAGGACTATGGAACGGTGTGTATATAAAAAGTCAGGACTATGGAACAGTGTGTTTATAAAAAGTTGTTTGAATATTACATGTAATATAGGATTAAGCAAAAACTTTACCATTAAAAAAATGATCATTATCCAACTACCATCTAATTTTGATATCCTCTTAAAATGTTTCAGATTGATGACAAATGAATTATTGTCCCACTTCAACATGAAGGGACCGAGGAGACATGTCTTTTTTACCATTTGGGTGTGCTCCATGGTAAGTAAATGTGAGCAATTCAGACATAGACGATCAGACATTTTCAGTAGATTTTAATTGTTAAAAGACATTTTACTGCGCGTTACTGTTCTGTCGTGTCCTGCATGCCCACATTATGCCAGTCGTTCATTTATTTATTTTCTTCTCTTTTTATGTTTATAGTAAGAAAAGCCAGAAAACTCAGGAGGTTGATGTGTTGCGGGACCTCTGGAAAGTCCTAAAATATGCCTCCTGGTGGAGGAGGAAAACTATGTACATGAGCAAGTTGCCACAAACGTCTTTAACTAGTACCATGGAAATATTCATAGCCGGCTAAGTCCAAAGTTTCTTCAGGAATCTCCTTTTCTAGTTGTTTTCTTTTAAAATCTCAAATTGATAAAGGTTGTAATGCACCAATTCTCTTCACTTCAGATCTGACCGATCACACAACTCTTCAGGAGGGCCACTACGCTCCAGATCTGACCCATCACACGACTCTTCAGGAGGGCCACTACGCTCCAGATCTGACCCATCACACGACTCTTCAGGAGGGCCACTACGCTCCAGATCGACTTCTGTGCTCGGAGGTCCTTGATGAGGACCTACCCAATCACACCACTCTTATATTAATCATTCATAAAATTAAACACAATGGGTCTTTATATACTCTGTGTCCCTGTCTGTGCATGAATTATGAAACAATTACTGTGTACAAAAAATGGTGACGTAGATTTGTTTTTGCTATTGCTTGATCTATTTTAAATGTAAGAATATGTTGCAGATTTAAACTTTAATTGTTGACTATGGAAACACAAATGTAATGAACACTTTTCAATTTCCAACTTTATTCTCTGCAATATTTTTTTTACAGTAGGTAATAAGCTGTAGTCATTACCAGGTTATGATGGTATTAACTATGACCAGTAGGCTACATAATATAGTGGTCACAATTATGACCAACTGGTCGTATTTTGGTCAGACAAATACGTAAAAAAACAACATCCTTTTCCAACTAGAATGAGCAGTCATACTGACGTCTTTTCAACCAGGTTTTGCCCACTGGGCAGGTGTTCAAAAACGCATATCAGACCGAGAACCTAATGTTTAATTCTTAAGTAGTTCTTTGTGAGTTTATAAAACCATCTCTCGGTAGAAGCGACAGTTACGGTTAAAAACAGCTTGATTGCCATAGCAACATCTTTAATTGCCGGCTTCAAGACGTTCCGGAAAGAGTAACTGTATAGGATACTGGACAACAGTTCTTGGGGGGCTCAAACTAAAAAAGCAGGTTTGCGATTTTATTCATACTGGTGATCCTGTGTTTGAGTTGTGTGGTAGCAATAAACAGTCTTATCTCTGGTATATCTTGGCATACATCATTCAAGACGAAGTTTAAATTGTGTGCAGCGTAATGGACATATAATGTAAAATGTCTCAGAAGCTCGGGGGAGTCTCAAGTTGGACTTAATATACCTTGATTGCAGCTCATTTCTGTAATCTATTAGCCAGACAAAACCTGCTGAGTTCACTAAATTGTGGCAAAATGTATCCAAGGATTTGTCCTCATTGTTAGGCTATTTGATGTGTAATTTATATAAATACTGTATATAGCTAGGCTACACTGCATAATGGAACAACGTAAGCTGGTGTGTTGAGGGTGTGCTGACTATTATTTGGCATTAGACTGGTTTTACACACAACTTTCTATCCAAGCTGGGAGAAAGCATGAGGACGGCTCATGTCATGCAGGTTCAGGTGAGCTATACAGGACAGTTGTATTTTTTTAACCAATTGGTTGCCGATTAGTATTCTGTTGTAACGAAAATGTATTTGATCAATCTGCAATGTTGGAATTTCTAACTTTAATTACAGAACAAGTAATTACATTATTGCCGCCAGCCAGCAGTCTAAATCATGGCAGCCTTGCAACACCCTGTATAGCTTAGTGAAATGTTAGGCTTAACATGAGAAAATGACAACCAAATAGGCCTAATAAACATATCCATTAGCTGAAGCAAAGCTATAGGCTACATGCTCGGGCACCACAGAAAGCCTATCATCAATTCGATCAGCCTGGTCTCAGAGAATTTCGTATTATTCTGTACGTAAATCTAAGGACACTCCATTTAGTCTGGTTACATAAGACAGATGGTTACTTGGCGTATAACGCGAATGTCTACCAACCCAAAGGTTGCAAGTTCAAATCTCATTACGGAGATCTTTAGCATTTTAGCAACTTTAACTACTTGCTACTTAGCATGTTAGCTAACCATTCCCCCAACCCTTTAAACTAACTCCTAAACGTAACCCTAACCCCTAGCCTAGCTAATGTTAGCCACCTAGCTAGAATTCATAACATAACACGTATTGCAAAATTTTAACAATGTGCGCTCTGCATATTAGTAACATATTATACTAAATGGAGTGTCTCGGATTTACATACAGAACAATACAAAATGCTCTGAGACCAGGTTGATTCGATCGGCCGCTGCATAGACACGTCGCAATTTCAGCACCACGGACAGCAATCTGTAGTCTATACTTTGTGAATGGCTGTCTGGCTGACGCATTCGATTTTTATTTCAGGGAGGAGAGGGGGACGAACTCCGACCCTTCGAGGGGTCCAGAGACACTGCCTTGCGCCAGCAAAACTACCTCTACCGCATGCAGATATAAACATGATATCCATGAGTTCATCTTGACTCTGGGGAAGTAGAGAAAGGGCGTAATTGCCAAAATCCTGAAGTATCCCTTTAAACCCAAATGTACTACCCCAGTGAAGATGAAGGTGACCTTTTTAATAATAGAGTACCATGAAATGAGTACAGCAGTGTTGAGGACATTTTTGGCGTTTTTGTTATGTTACGTTTTTGTTAAGATATAAGCACCTCAACCTTTCAGAAACCTCTGGCAGCGCCGGCACATCTACAAACTACAAGGAAGTTGAAGTTCTTATGAGGAAGTTTGTTGTTTTAGTCCAGGACGGTCATTCTCCGTTAACCACTTCCTTACAAACAGGAAGCAGTCTCTGTATCAACCAGACATACAATATCTCTATGGTAACATCTCACATCTTCATAGAATCTACCCCATAATGATAAAGCCGCCAACATTTGTACTAGATTACAGCCACTTATCAAACCAAATTAATCATCCCTTAGGACTTAGTTACAATAGAGTGCTGTCTGAAATACAAATATCACAAATATGTCCACTCTCCCTGATTAGATTGGTTGAGTTCCCCTGCTCAGACGTTGCATGCATCAACCAATAGTTGCGTGCCGTCGAGCTCCAGATTGCTATAACATATGATGTGGTTGGCTGATACTTAAAATACCTATCCAGACGTTGTAAGATATGGCATGCGTCAGCAACGCCTGGACAGAGGAACGCGCCAATTAGAAGAACAGAGGTTTGGGGTGCTGGGTCCCGCCCTCCACAGATATCACCAGGCATTCGTACCAAAAAAAGGCTTCTTGAGGTAGAAGATTCCCCCTAACCACAGATTTAGGATCAGATACCCCCTATAGCCAATCCTAACCAATTTGGGGGGGTGAAGAATATCTGACACCTGATCAGTGGTTATGGGCCAACTTCCCAGAGTGGCATGTTGGGGGTCCTACACAGGACCAGGTCTGCCCCCGTCACCGCCCGAACCCCCAGATCTGCCCCGTCCACCAGGGGCCTGAGATCTCATGCTGTGCCATGCCTTGACCAGTGGCTCCCTTTTCCTCCACATCAGCTTGTGGCCGTATGCTACATACCACCTGCAGGAAAGACAGTATGGATTATAGTCATTCATCAATATTATTTAAAATAGAATAATAGCAGATGCTTTTAGTCAAAGCGACTTGCGTTTTACGTATGGGTGGCCTTGGGAATCGAACCCGTAATCTTGACGTTGCAAGTTCCAACTGAGCCATACAGGACAACTATATTACTTACTACTAAACTAAAATAGGACCACTATTTTATTTTTATTAATTACTATTATAAATGTATTATATTCAGTGAAATTCAGTCTAATTAAGATGGCTTTAAATGAACACAAAACAACTAGTCTAATCATGGATGATAATATAGAGATATCATGAATGAGGTGGCCAGTGTCATAGGGGAATTATGGTATTACAAGGTGTCCGGTGTCATAGGGGAATTATGGTATTACAAGGTGTCCGGTGTCATAGGGGAATTATGGTATTACAAGGTGTCCGGTGTCATAGGGGAATTATGGTATTACAAGGTGTCCGGTGTCATAGGGGAATTATGGTATTACAAGGTGTCCGGTGTCATAGGGGAATTATGGTATTATAAGATGTCTGGTGTCATAGGGGAATTATGGTATTATAAGATGTCCGGTGTCATAGGGGAATTATGGTATTACAAGATGTCCGGTGTCATAGGGGTATTATAAGGTGTCCGGTGTCATAGGGGATTTATGGTATTATAAGGTGTCCGGTGTCATAGGGGAATTATGGTATTATAAGGCGTCCGGTGTCATAGAGCCTCATAATACCATAATTCCCCTATCTAATTTGACCAGATCTACATCCTAAAAGGTCCTGAAATCACTGTCTTAATAGTCTTTGAATGTGCAACTATTTGCGGAAATTGTTGTCGTAATTGAAAAAGGATACAAAATGTATGTAATTTCACAGTCAAACAGAAGTCACATTTTCCCCATCTCTCACTTGTGGATATGAATCACCTCACTAATATTGGCTTGGGGATACGGCTATGCATGGTACGTGAAATCAATTGCTTTACAGATATTTTACAGATACAGATATGCCATTTGGGCTCTGGTGAGTCCAGTCGCCCATTTCTGCAGTGATCAAATACTCACACTCCGAAGAGGGCTCCTCCAAGGTGAGCCGCATGATCAAACAGCCTCCATCCCATAATGAGACCCGCTGCATCCATGGCAACGATCGCTTTCAAGGCCTAAAAAAAGAGCAATGCGCGCGCGGTAAGACTCTGCCTCCCACATCCGTTTATATACACACCACATCCGTTTATATACACACCACATCCGTTTATATACACACACCACATCCGTTTATATACACACACCACATCCGTTTATACGCACACCACATCCGTTTATACGCACACCACATCCGTTTATACGCACACCACATCCGTTTATACGCACACCACATCCGTTTATACGCACACCACATCCGTTTATACGCACACCACATCCGTTTATACGCACACCACATCCGTTTATACGCACACCACATCCGTTTATACGCACACCACATCCGTTTATACGCACACCACATCCGTTTATCTACACACCACATCCGTTTATCTACACACCACATCCGTTTATATACACACCACATCCGTTTATACACACACCACATCCGTTTATACACACACCACATCCGTTTATACACACACCACATCCGTTTATACACACACCACATCCGTTTATACACACACCACATCCGTTTATACACACACCACATCCGTTTATACACACACCACATCCGTTTATACACACACCACATCCGTTTATATACACACCACATCCGTTTATACACACCACATCCGTTTATACACACCACATCCGTTTATACACACACCACATCCGTTTATACACACCATTGAATTTACAATGAATAGACGTGTTGAGTGCAGATGAACTATGTTATATACATTGTTTTCACATACCCCCCCAGTCTTTCATTCACAGACACTTTTTATTGCTCTCCTGTTTCCCTCAGTGAAGATGAATGGAATTTTGTTACCGCTGCTTTGCTTGAGGTGTTCATACACCCCTGCCACAAACACATCACATCACTCACGTTGCCTGCAGTGAAGCTGACCATGGGCAGGAAGATGATACCCAGTTTGGCCTCGGGCATCTTGGTGCAGACCGCGGCCAGGACCGTCATGATGGCCCCTGACTGGAAGTCAAATCACAGGAAGTGACGTCAGAGCCCGGATCAGGAAGTGACAGAGCCAGAACCGACCACAGTAATAAACAGAGGGAGACGTGAGTAATGTTGATTATCACTAAACTACCAACTCCCATTTTGTCATGCCATAATCATAACAACGTAATGTGTGTATGTTTCCTGGTTTAAAAAAATCACGGTACGATATTCTTTGGTCCTACAGTAATGAACAAGTGCACAGTAAAGTGTACCACCAAAGGGGGACATGTGAGGACTCTTACCGCCCCAAGAGAGGGATGCAGGCGTCCCGTACTGGTCTTACACACGTAGCTCACCATAGTGGAGATCACACCTGACAATGAAGAGAGATGAGGGTCAACAGCAGTCTCTGAAAATAACCTAACATATACACTCAAACACACGCAAATTGACAGACATCACACACACACACACACACACACTATGTAGGCTTGTACCAGCAGAGAGGTAGACAGCGAGGAACTGCTCCTTCCCCAGGAGAGAGACGATGCTGGAGGAGAAGGTCCACAGGACGTACATGTTGGCCGCCATGTGGATTATAGAGTAATGGCTGAAGGTGGAGAGGAGCATGGGAAGGCACCGCGTCTCTGGGGGGAAGAGGAAGGGAGAAGCGCGTCAGTCTTATCATTGAGCAAAATTAAAATGGAGGCTAACAGTATTTTTTTTTTTAAACAGATCTGCTCTTTCTCTCCAGGAAAATGTATCCCCTTATGTGTGTTGATAATGCAGGCTTTCAGACTGAAGTCCAGGAGAACTATAGGGAGGAGGGAGTGTGACTATTAAAACAAATCAATGTAGAGTTGGGAGGGATTTCTAAATCGACCAAAAATAACAACATTATTCAGCTGCATTGAAATGACTCAACCCCAACGGACCACCACCACACACAGAAACAGTACTTACTGGAGGCTGGGTTGGCAGTAAAGTACTTGACCATGGATCGTTGCATGGAGGGTATTCGCCAACAGCAGAGCACCACAGCATTGACCGCTATGATCCCTATCACAGAGAGATGATGGGAACAAAAAGGTTAGAGGATATTAAGAAGGTAGCTACGAGAGAACGGGCCACATCTGGACAGAGAGAACACTTATGGATATAGGCTAGTACAGACGGCATAATGCACAGGGTCATGTTTGGTAGGCACCAAATGTAAGAAAACAATGTCAAACGTTTACTATCTGAACACGTCCAATAAGAAACGCTCATTATCATTTTTCGTTCTACGCTGTGTCCTAATGAACATTACCTTAATTCCATGGCATGATGCAACTAAATTTCAACTCATGCTTTGAACATGTATGCCTTTGCTGGTCCTAAGGCAGCCTCTCTATCTTGTTGACCGTAATACCCTCTCAATTCAGGGGTAAGCAACAGCCTGCCACAGTGTGTTCAAGCTTTTGCTCCATCACTAACACACTACAAATCAACTAATCATGGCCTTTAAAATTTAAACCATAGACCACTTTAAATTAGGCGTGTTAGAGCTGGGCTGGAACGACATGTGAAGCACACACTGTGGTCCTCCTGGGCCGTAGTCGCCCGTTCCTCCCCGTTATCCATCACCCTTTCAGGGATCCTTACCGGTGGCCATCTGCTGACCCTCAGTCAGGCTGCTCCAGAAATCGTCCACAAAGGACATGAGCAAGATGACCTGTTTCTGGAAGTCTGTTAGCTGGTTCCACCAGTTGTGCCAGTATGTCATGTCTTGCGATGCCTAGGATCCAAAATACAAGAGGAGACACACATTTGTCATTTTCAGGGTTTGGACAGACAGTGGCAAGTCAAATTCAAGGACTGTCAAATACTTTTTCAAGCACTAATATTTATTTTCAAGGACCATTCATTTGTAATAGTTCATATTATGCAATTGTTTCTAGACGCAACAGATGGCAGTATATCACCACAAAAAAAAACATACTATTCATCACTACCTAACAAGTTTTACTCAATAACAGTGGTGGAAAAAGTACCCAAGTGTCATACTTGAGTAAAAGTAAAGATACCTTAACCTAAAATGACTCAAGTAAAAGTGAGAGTCACCCAGTAAAATACTACTTGAGTAAAAGTCTAAAAGTATTTGGTTTTACATATATTTATTTATCAAAAATGTATTTGCTAAAATATACTTAAGTATGAAAAATAAAAGTATAAATCATTTCAAATTCCTTATTATGCTAATCAGACTGCACAATTTTCTTTTTATTTACAGATAACCAGGGGCACAATCCAACACTCGGACACAATTTACAAATTAGTTTAGTGAGTCATCCAGATCAGAGGCAGTAGGGATGACCAAGGATGTTCTCTTGATAAGTGTGTGAATTGGACCATTTTCCTGTCCTGCTAAGCATTCAAAATGTAGCTAGTACTTCTGGGTGTCAGGGAAAATGTATGGAGTAAAAAGTAGATTATTTTCTTAAGGAATGTAGTGAAGTAAAAGTTGTCCAAAATATAAATAGTAAAGTACAGATAGTCTGAAAAACGATTCAAGTAGTACTTTAAAGTATTTTTACACCACTGCTCAATAATACGTGTTTCCCTACATACATGAGTGGTAAGTCACGACTGATTTCCTCATATGAACTGTAACTCAGTAAAATCTTTGAAATTGTTGCATGTTGCATTTATATTTTTGTTCAGTGCACATGTCAAAGGGGCCTGGCGGGTCATCCAGACAAAGGAACTGTCTGACCGCTTCACTGTGGGGGAAAGGTTAAAGGTCAGAAAGATGACATGGACATCCTCCAAAATAAAACTGTCTTTACATTTAAATAGTCTTAAAATTTCAAGTCCCACAGGCTGTCTCAACACATAATGACATGAGAGTGAATTCTGGCAGTATAAAATTATCTTATTCGACTCTGAAATGTTGTGTTCTATACCCATTTGAAGAGAAACAAGTTATTAATGTGTTTGATAAGATTCTCTCAGGGGACCCCACATGGGTCCTGGCCCCCTAGTTTGGGAACCACTGTACTACTAACCTCTCTCCCTGCTTGCTTCACTGCTTCCTCTCTCTGTGTATCTCCTTTGCCTCCTTCATTGCAGCCTGACTCACCACTGTCTGTCTCACTACTCTCTATAAAGAAAAGGTATTTTGTTATGAGAACTTTGTTATGAGCCCATCTTTTGATTATAGCCATCTTAATTTCAGTCAACTGCTCCTGCTAAAGTCAGGCTCTGTTCACCGTTAGCTTCCAACTTCATCCTTCTAGCCAGCTAGTTATAGCTAGCTAGCTGGCTAAAAGACAGAGCCCTTGAGCTAGCTAGACATCTGACTGAAATATCAGCAACTATTTACCAGTTGTAGGGGGGAGGGGGGGGGGGGGGGGGGTTGTTTGAAGGATGTCTGTTGAGACGGCAGGAGTCGAAGGATGTTAAAATAATTCCCACTGTCAGCGGCGTCTCTCTGCTACTTGCCCACTGTAGGTCTGGGCTGAGGTAGTTCATTTCACCTCTTGGCCTATGTTTCTCTTTGGACAGAGTGGAGAATGAAAGCGCTGCTCAAAAAGGGACAATCCGGAGGGAGCAGGCGAACATAACGAGAATACATGAATCATTCGTGAATCACTCGTGAATCATTCATGATTCCACTCGTTCGTAGAGGTAGAGGATGCACATAGAACTCAGATCAAGAATCCTTCTGAGCGATGATCAACACTGGGAAAGCAATAATAAGTGAATAAACGATAATGAACAAAAGGAAAGGTGAATAAACGACGTTCACCCTCCAGCTACATCCCTGGTTGGTTCTGGCAAAACCCATTCATAAAAATCAATATCCTGCCAGGCAGGTTTGAATCTATGGGGCCTCCCGAGTGGCACAGTGGTCTAAGGCACTGCTTTGAATGATTCATGTATTCTCGTTATGTTCGCCTGCTCCCTCCGGATTGTCCTTTTTTTGAGCAGCGCTTTCATTCTCCAGGGTTTGGTCGGCAGGGATGTTCTTGTCCCATCGCACACGAGCGACTGGCAGGCCAGGCGCAATGCACGCTGACATGGTCACCGGGTGTATGGTGTTTCCTCCGACACATTGGTGCGGCTGGCTTCTGGGTTAAACGAGCAGTGTGTCAAGAAGCAGTTCGGCTTGGCTGGGTTGTGTTTCAGAGGACGCATAGCTCTCGACCTTCGACCTCTCCCGAGTTGCAGCGATGGGAAAAGACTATAACTTGGGGAGAAATAGGGTCAAAAGTTGTTTTTTTTAAAGACAAGAAAAAAAAAGATTGGATTCTACATTTGCCCGGCATTCTAGCTATCGATGTGACGTTTTGGCAGCACCTAATCAGTCAGTTCTGTACCTGCCTGGTTGAGTGGAAGTGTGGGTTAATGAGTTGCCTGGCAACCCAACCAGAGTGCGAAACACGTGAGGAAATAAAACTCAGTAGTCTGCCTGGAGATTAATTAGCAAAACCACTAAATTGTTCTAATATTAACATATTTGACCATTTTCTGTTCTCCTCTTTTAATTCAAGTACTTTTCAAGTACCAACTTGAGAAAATGTCAGATTTGAGGTATTTAAGTTCCAAATTCAAGCACCTTAAGCATCTTGTACAAAACCCTGCATTTTGTCACACATATAATACATCTCCATCACACTCTTACCTTTCCGCTTTTCTCCTGCTCAGCCTCGTCCTTGGCCGTCTTCACTCGTGACTTCAAGGACTCGTATTGCAAGATGGCGGCCGCACCAAAGGAGCACCCTGTAAACTAACATGGAGTCAGACAAGCTTACCTTCCTTTTTCTTGGACTGCCCACCGTGCAGCTTTGTTCACTGGATGAACATGTACTTGTAAGTTAAAGACATTGAGTTGCATGTTATACAGCTGAAGTCGGAAGTTTACATACACCTTAGCCACATACACTTCACAATTCCAGACATTTAATCCTAGTAAAAAAATTCTGTTTTAGGTCAGTTAGGATCACCACTTTATTTTAAGAATGTGAAATGTCAGAATAATAGTAGAGAGAATGATTTATTTCAGCTTTTATTTCTTTCATCACATTCCCAGTGGGTCAGAAGTGTACATACTAATTGAGTGTATTTGGTAGCATTGCCTTTAAATTGTTTAACTTGGCTCAAACATTTTGGGTAGCCTTCCACAAGCTTCCCACAAGAAGTTGGGTGAATTTTAGCCCATTTCTCCTGACAGAGCTGGTGTAACTGAGTCAGGTTTGTAGGCCTCCTTGCTCACACACACGCCTTTTCAGTTCTGACCACAAATATTCTATAGGATTGAGGTCAGGGCTTTGTGATGGCCACTCCAATACCTTGACTTTGTTGTCCTTGAGCCATTTTGCCACAACTTTGGAAGTATGCTTGGGGTCATTGTCCATTTGGAAGACCCATTTGCGACCAAGCTTTAACTTCCTGACTGATGTCTTGAGATGTTGCTTCAATATATCCACATCATTTTCTTTCCTCATGATACCATCTATTTTGTGAAGTGCACCAGTCCCTCCTGCAGCAAAGCACCCTCACAACATCATGCTGCCACCCCCGTGCTTCACGGTTGGGATGGTGTTATTCGGCTTGCAAGCCTCCCCCTTTTTCCTCCAATCATAACGGTGGTCATTATGGCCAAACAGTTCTATTTTTGTTTCATCAGACCAGAGGACATTTCTCCAAAAAAGTACGATCTTTGTCCCCATGTGCAGTTGCAAACCGTAGTCTGGCTTTTTTATGGCGATTTTGGAGCAGCAGCTTCTTCCTTGCTGAGCGACTTCTCAGGTTATGTTGATATAGGACTCATTTTACTGTGGATATAGATACTTTTGTACCTGTTTCCTCCAGCAACTTCACAAGGTCCTTTGCTGTTGTTCTGGGATTGATTTGCTCTTTTCGCACCAAAGTACGTTCATCTCTAGGAGACAGAACGCGTCTCCTTCCTGAGCGGTATGACAGCTGCGTGGTCCCATGGTGTTTATACTTCCGTAATATTGTTTGTACAGATGAACGTGATACCTTCAGGCGTTTGGAAATTGCTCCCAAGAATGAACCAAACTTGTGGAGGTCTACAATTTATTTCTGAGGTCTTCGCTGATTTCTTTTGATTTACCCATGATGTCAAGCAAAGAGGCACTATGTTTGAAGGTAGGCCTTGAAATACATCCACAGGTGCACCTCCAATTGACTCAAATGATGTCAATTAGCCTATCAGAAGCTTCTAAAGCCATGACATAATTTTCTGGAATTTTCCAAGCTGTTTAAAGGCACAGTCAACTTAGTGTATGTAAACTTCTGACCCACTGGAATTGTGATACAGTGAATTATAAGTGAAATAATCTGTCTGTAAACAATTGTTGGAAAAATTACTTGTGTCATGCACAAAGTAGGTGTCCTAACCAACTTGCCAAAACTATAGTTTGTTAACATTAATTTGTGGAGTGGTTTAAAAAACGAGTTTTGATGACTCCAACCTAAGTGAAATGTAAACTTCCGACTTCAACTTTAAACGATTCGCTATGTTAAATATGAATACTCAATGAATACATATGAATCAAATGCATGAAAACTATAGAACGGTGACTTCCCATATGACCATTTTTTGGGAATAAAGAAGTCTGTCTTACTAGAACCTACCCCTATTGTGAACATAAAGGGCTTGAACAGCTTCCCCGTACGCCTGGGGGCCGCGCCAGGGGGTGGGGGTCCTGTTTTAGGGGGCACCGCTTTCCGAGACACCATCGCATCGGCAGCCTCAGAGGGGGGAGGGCCTGTTTCTTCTGGGATGCCCCGGTCCCTCTTCCATGTCTCTGGTTTCCTCGCTTCTTTCCGGAAACCACACCTCTGCTGGGGGTGGAGGTTGAACCTTTAGAAGGGTACACAGGAAGACAACTTGTTAACACACATTGGTTGGGAACAGATGATCCATAGATCTACAGATTAAGCAGATGTGTGGATGTTTTCATTCATCTTTTCCTTGGTTTCATCCAGATGAGTAGGTCATTGGTCACAGCTCATCGAACGCTGACGAAATGGGTTTTGCAAGAATACTATATCTCATTGTACCTCAGGTCTCTACTGCTGATGCACCCTCTTGACCTTAACACTGGCCACGCCCCACTGTTTGGTAAGTTCCTAGCAGCCACAATGCGGATGAACGTTAAGACCTAGGGAAATAGTAATGGCGTCTTTTTGTAGGCACTAACTCTGCCATGGTTCGTCGGACAAAGCCTATAGAGAAATGAATGCCGTTTTTGTAGGGTTTTTGGATAAACACTGAGAATAATGTTTGTGGTAAAACGAGTAACGTCTGTGGTACAAACAGGCTTAGGAGATCTTATAAGTTTTGGTCCCGTGTGGCTCAGTTGGTAGAGCATGGCACTTGCAACGCCAGGGTTGTGGGTTCAATTCCCACGGGGGGACCAGGGTTCAATTCCCACGGGGGGACCAGGATGAATATGTATGAACTTTCCAATTTGTAAGTCGCTCTGGATAAGAGCGTCTGCTAAATGACTTAAATGTAAATGTTTTGTTCTATGACATCAGCTAATATTCAAACATCGTTTTATGCTTTGTTTTTTACTATTGACAGTTACAGCTGATTTCGGGATTGTATATCGATTTGCTCACCTTAAATAATTATTCAGAGTTTTGTTTCAGTCTCTGAATTGTTTCATCAAAATTTCGACGCCATCTCCTGATATCAAGCCATAAAAACTACAATCCATCTCCGTCCGAGTTTGAGGTAGGGAAGAGTGGAAATGGTGGAAGCAGAAGTATCGTTTGAAGCTGAAAGCACGTCGAGTACAGTTGGCGAGAAAGATGAGTGGACAACAGTGAAGTCCAAGAATGGAGCAAAAAACAAGTGATCAGGAGACACTTATTGTGAAGAAGGTGGATTTTATAGCATTTATAGCCACAGTTATTAACTGTACTGCACAAGAGTCGAATAAACAACATATCTGCAGCCGATAAGCTTTTGGGCCTCCAAGACTTCACAGGCAGAAGCACTGCAAGGACTTATTTTATGAAATTTTTTCACTACAATTACTACTGTCCGCCACCTACTGTACAGGTGGGTAATAAAGATCCCAAAAGGAGAAAAAGCAGGGTAAAAAAATACAAAATATAATTATAATAATAGTAGACTTTTTTTTATGAATTCAAAATTCAAATCAGCCTGCTTTTCTGTTTTAATCAGGTCCCTACACAGGCTCAGAAGGATCTTGTGATGGCGGGACATTTCCTGGCGACTGTAGTTAATGTAATAAAATAAGTCCTTGCAGTGCTTCTGCCTGTGAAGTCTTGGAGGCCCAAAAGCTTATCTGTTGCAGATATGTCGTTTATTCGACTCTTGTGCAGTACAGTTAATAACTGTGGCTATAAAATTTAAAACGATGTTTGAATTAATCTGAAACCAGAATATGAATGGTGAATTCGCTTCCAGACACGGAAGCTGTGTTGGAATACCCATACTAACATACTGTATACTACATACTTAATGAGTATATACTACATACTATTAGTTCATTTTAGTATACCGTAAACAAAAAGTATGCTTTCAGTTGAGCGTACTAGCTCTTCGCCTGTCTACCGGAAGTTGATGCTGTTGCTATGCAACCTCTTGCTAGCTAGTTAGCAATAACACAAGACTAGTTAGACATCTTACGACTTCGGGTGTGTTCTGTCAGATTGTAAATTCAGAGCGTTGTCAGATTGCACTACGACTATACCGTTTAGCTAAGCTAAGAATGACGGGAATAATCAAGTCAATAAATGTTGGGTAGTTAATATAGCCTATAGTTAATATACTGGCAAGTTTGATGTATAAGTAGCTAGCTAACATCCCGGTACATACTGCTGTAATGATATGCTATGTGGTTCGTAAGGACAGCGTAGCTAACAAATTGTCAGCCAACATAACGTGTAAGGTAACTTATTTGAAAAGTCATTACTTTATTACATTGCTCAACATTTGTCCTAATTAGTTAAAGCAATGATTTTTGTATCCGCTCTCGTCGGACTTCGGCTGCATATTTTCCGCAAATCTGAAAACGATGTGAAGCCACACCCATTTGCTGATTAATTGCATTATGGGCCTTAAAGTATGGAAATAGTGTCCTCTGCGTGTATACGTCATATTTTGTTTGAATTTAGAATGACATCTGGGAACTTCTGGCATACTAACTATATCCATACTATGACAAATAAGCATACTATATACTCAATTCACGTCAGAAATAGTATGGTTAGTGCGGTTTCGACACAGCTGGAGACTCCTTCTCCTCACCACTATTGCATATTCCTTGCGTCCTCTCTCCTTCTCTAAACCCATTGGAGGAGAAGGTCAGAGGGGTGGGACCTCTGGCTTTCTCATCCAATGGGTTTTGAGAAGGAGAGAGGACGCGAGGTGCATGCAATTGGGATCTTTCCCTAGTCTATGTTGCAGATATTTCTTTGCGTTTTACCATTAATTTATTCCTCAAAAATCGTGGATACATAATAACAGCGTTGTGACGGACTAGGCCTATTTTGCAAAGCAATAGCCAAACACAATAGAGTGAAGTGTCGTTATGCTGACTAGATTTGAATGCGACTGTCATTGGGCTTGTTCAACATTGCAGCCGACAGTGTAGGAGACTGCCGAACGACTGATCAACAAATCACCATACATCATAAATAACTACTCATTATTATGTGTAGGTTAGTCAGTCAGTGACCATTACCCATTATTCATCATGGATTTGATGCTCTCGAACACGGCCAGTTTCATTCTAAATAAATGAGACAACCGTACAGCTTTGATATTGAACAAAACTACAATTGTAGCAATAGTATTTAAACGCTTAACTACCGCAATTAATGCAGTAAAGTTGTCTAAAAATGACAGTCAGAAGATGGTTAGGTAACCAGCGCAACAACCAATGTCGTAACTTCGTCGTTGTTCGCAATAATGTTCCAACGTGAATATATCGCGCAACCGGGTCTCCATTGCTCACCTGCTACCTCTCGAAACTGTGGAGACAGAATTTATACATTCTGTTTTGGTCCATTTGACAAAATATCCTCTCCACGCCATGTTTATGACCCCAACCCAACGTCGCACAACCGTCACTGCCGGGTTGGGACAAAGATCTTATGGTTACCGAGATCACAGACACAGTCTGTAGCGGAGAAGGGTAGGTTATCTTAGAATTCTAGAACATCTTCGTTCGGATTAAGTGCTGAGTAAGAAGGTCTATCTTGAACAGAGAGCTACACTTTACAGTATAATTCATTTTCTGCGTGTAGACATCAGACATGTGCAAATGTGAAATCTTTGTGCAATTCCCCCCAAAATATAGGAAAACAGAACTGAGAGTAGTAGACAGTCGAACCACCTCATGTTAGTAATATTTATCATATTTTACTGCCCCCTAGTGGGAAATGTTCTAACAACTGTGCAACATCTGGCTGAGGACCAAAGAGATGTGAGAATATGGAAGTTGGTCGAGCGAGAGAGAGGTGGGGAGAGGGAGCAAGGGAAAATGTATAGGCTTTATTCATAGGACCACCAGGAGAGGAGTGTTGTCTCGACTGGGACGAGGTTAAGAGTATCGACCGCCCTGGGCTTGATTATTGGCACCTGGACAGACTCCACAAAGTTTTCACAAAGCTTGCCAATGATCCCAGAAATAGGTAGGCTAAAGAAGGTGGAATTTACCTCTAGAATAGCTGCACTGCAGTCTTTGAAAAAGGAACTGCCCCACACCATTGTGCCACCCCACAACTTGCACGTCACATGCTTGGCTTGCTCAGAGCTTGCTACTCTAACTAACTGTACATTTCATCCTTTCACTCTGCTAACCTTTTAATGTACCCCATTTAGTATTAGTTTGTTGTGGATAGGAAAGAGAATAGGGAGAGAACAAGAACAGGCAATTAAGAGGGGGAAAGACACAGGAAAGAAAGACGAGAGGAGTTGATGTTGGAGCATTGTTGTGTTTGGAAACTAATCGGACAGATACAAAAGAGAAAGTGAGATACTTTAGGACAGAGAGACAGTGAGAGAGGAAAATGAAAAACAGAAAGCGAGGGGTAGAGAGAGATAGAGTCTAACTTTGCCAGAGAGTGTAAACCCCAAGGACACGCTGCCAAGTTAGATGATATTCTGCAGGTCTAGGTCTGAAGAGAGCAGAGGGGAAGAGAGGGAAGAGGAGAGATGGTGAGGGAAGAGGAGAGAAGTTACAGGGGAGGAGAAATGACAGAAAGAGTGGAGAAGTCAAGATGGAAAGGAGAAGAAGAAAAGAACAGAGGGGAGCTGCATAAATATTTGAGAGGCCCCAGAAGTAGACTTGGGTAAAAACTGTTGGTGGATTAGGGTTGGCTGTTAAGCTCTATTAAGCATGCATGATTACATTAGTGCAGTGGTTCTCAAACCTCTCCTCAGGGACCTCCAGCCATTCCATGTATTTGATCTATTCTACAGCTATTCTGACTCAACTTGGCAACTAATTATCAAGCCCTTCAATAGGTGAATCAGTTGAGCTAGTCCAGAGCTACAACAAAATTGTGAAACATCCCCCGAGGAGAGGTTTGAGGACCACTCCATTAGTGTACCGCACAAGTCTGCTCAACCCTTCAGCACTGCAACAACAGACACACATGCACAATTGCACACACACACTCTCTTTCACTCTCTCTCCCCCTGTGGTGGAAAAGTCTGTAGAGGACTCTGGGTTCCTCCCTGATCGATACAGTGCATTTTTCCCAGCAGTGGTCTGGTGTCTTCTTTCAGGTCCTCTTATCGATCTGCCATGAACAGACGCCAACCAGGGTCCTCTTCTGTCTGCATAAGGGCCGGCAATGGCATCAGTCATGTGACAGGAAGTGTCTTGTCTGGGTGTGTCTCTGTGGCTGCATTTAAACAGGTAACACAATTCTATTCTTTTGCCCAACTATTGGCAAAATATCTGATTTGTCAAAAGGCCAATTAGTGGCTAAAGATCAAAAATAGGCTGCCTGTATAAACACAGCCTGTGTGTCTGGAATGGATGGATATAACTTGCCACCACTTCTATCTCGAGCTTCTTTCTCTCCCTCATATCCCAATAATCCCCAGGGTACAGGGGTACAGAGGGTACAGGGATACAGACGGTGGCCAGTTCGAAGGTCAGGGAGGGTATCAAATCAAATTTTATTTGTAACATGGCCAAATACTTTTATTTTTTAAATTTTTTAATTTCACCTTTATTTAACCAGGTAGGTTAGTTGAGAACAAGTTCTCATTTGCAACTGCGACCTGGCCAAGATAAAGCAAAGCAGTTCGACACATACAACAACACAGAGATACACATGGAATAAGCAAACATACAGTAGAAATGTAAATGTAAATACAACAGGTATAGGTAGACCTTTCCCTGAAATGCTGATTTAAGAGCCCTTAACCAACAATGCAGAGTTTTTAAAAAGTAAGTAAGAAAAATGTGCTAAATAAACTAAAGGAAAAATAGTAACACAATAAAATAACAATAACAAGGCTACAGCGTACACAAGGGTTACTGGTACCGAGTCAATGTGCAGGGGTACGGGTTAGTTGAGGTAATTGAGGTAATATGTACATGTAGGTAGGGGTAAAGTGACTATACATAGATAATAAACAGAGAGTAGCAGCGGTGTGTGTGTAGCATCAATATGCATGTGTGTGTTTTGTGTGTGTCCGTGTGTGTTTGTCTGTGTGCGTGTTGGAGTGTCAGTGTAGTATGAATGAGTGTGTGGGTAGAGTCCAGTGAGTGTACATCGAGCCTATGCAAGAGTGCAAAGAAATCATCATAAATAAGACTAAAATAAGGGGGTCAATGTAAATAGTCCTGATGGCCATTTGATTAACTGTTCAGCAAATCAAATCAAAGTTTATTTGTCACGTGAGCCGAATACAACAGGTGTAGACCTTACAGTGAAATGCTTACTTACAGGCTCTAACCAACAGTGCAATTTTTAAGTAAAAAAATAGGTATTAGGTGAACAATAGGTAAGTAAAGAAATAAAAACAACAGTAAAAAGACAGTGAAAAATAACAGTAGCGAGGCTATATACAGGCACCGGTTAGTCAGGCTAATTGAGGTAGAATGTACATGTAGGTATGGTTAAAGTGACTATTAATATATGATAAACAGAGAGTCGCAGTAGCGTAAAAGAGGGGTTGGCGGGTGGTGGGACACGATCCTGATAGACCGGGTAGCCAATGTGCAAGGGCACCAGTTAGTCGAGCTAATTGATGTAGTATGTACATGAATGTATAGTTAAAGTGACTATGCATATATGATAAACAGAGAGTAGCAGCAGCGTAAAAGAGGGGTTGGGGGGGGGGCGACACGATGCAAATAGTCCGGGTAGCCATTTGATTACCTGTTCAGGAGTCTTATGGCTTGCTGGTAAAAGCTGTTGAGAAGCCTTTTGGTCCAAGACTTGGCGCTCCGGTACCGCTTGCCATGCAGTGGTAGAGAGAACAGTCTATGGCTGGGGTGGCTGGGGTCTTTGAAAATTTTAGGACCTTCCTCTGACACAGCCTGGTATAGAGGTCCTGGATGGCAGGCAGCTTAGCCCCAGTGATGTACTGGGCCGTACGCACTACCCTCTGTAGTGCCTTGCGGTCGGAGGCTGAGCAGTTGCCGTACCAGGCAGTGATGCAACCAGTCAGGATGCTCTCGATGTTGCAGCTGTAGAACCTTTTGACAATCTTTTAGTTTCCTGAGGGGGAATAGGCTTTGTTGTGCCCTCTTCATGACTGTGTTGGTGTGTTTGGACCATGATAGGTCCTTAGTGATTTAGACACCAAGGAACTTGAAGCTCTCAACCTGCTCCACTACAGCCCCGTCGATGCGAATGGGTGCGTGCTCGGCCCTCCTTTTCCTGTAGTTCACGATCAGCTCCCATGTCTTGATCACGTTGAGGGAGAGGTTGTTGTCCTGGCACCACACTGCCAGGACTCTGACCACCTCCCTATAGGCTGTCTTATCGTCATCGGTGATCAGGCCTACCACCGTCGTGTCGTCGGCAAACTTAATGATAATGTTGGAGTTGTGCTTGGCCAGGAGGTCAAGGGGACTAAGCACGCACCCCTGAGGGGCCCCCGTGTTGAGGGTTAGCGTGGCAGATGTGTTGTTGCCTACCCTTACCACCTCGGGGCGGCCCGTCAGGAAGTGCAGGATCCAGATGCAAAGGGAAGTGTTCAGTCCCAGGGTCCTTAGCTTAGTGATGAGCTTTGAGGGTACTATGGTGTTGAATGCTGAACAGCATTCTAACGTAGGTGGGAATGGGCAGTGTGTGAGTGCAATGGAGATTGCATCATCTGTGGATCTGTTCGGGCGGTATGCGAATTGGAGTGGGTCCAGGGTTTCTGGGATGATGGTGTTGATGTGAGCCATGACTTTCAAAGCATTTCATGTCTATAGATGTGAGTGCTACAGTGCGGTAGTCATTTAGGCAGGTTACCGTGGCGTTCTTGGGCACAGGGACTATGGTGGTCTGCTTGAAACATGTAGGTATTAGAGAGGTTGAAAATGTCAGTGAAGACACTTGTCAGATGGTCAGCGCATGCTCTGAGTACGCGTCCTGGTAATCCATCTGGCCCTGCAGCCTTGTGAATGTTAACCTGTTTAAAGGTCTTACTCACATCGACTACGGAGAGCATGATGATACAGTCGTCCGGAACAGCTGGTGCTTTCATGCATGGTTCAGTGTTGCTTGCCTCGAAGCGAGCATAGAAGGCAATTAGCTTGTCTGGTAGGCTCCGCATCACTGGGCAGCTAGGGGATGGGTTTCCCTTTGTAATCCATGATAGTTTGCAAGCCCTGCCACATCCGAAGAGCGTCAGAGTATTAGGATTTGATCTTAGTCCTCTATTGACGCTTTGCCTGTTTGATGGTTCAACGGAGGGCGTAGCTGGATTTGTTATAAACCGTGGGATTAGTGTCCCGCTCCTTGAAAGCAGCAGCTCTAGCCTTTAGCTCAGTGTAGATGTTACCTGTAATCCATTACTTCTGGTTGGGATATGTACATACGGTCACTGTGGGGACGACGTCGTCGATGCACTTATTAATGAAGCCGGTGACAGATGTGGTATACTCTTCAATGCCATCAGATGAATCCCAGAACATATTCCAGTATGTGCTAGTGAAACAGTCCTGTAGTTTAGCATCCGCTTCATCGGACCACTTCCGTATTGAGCGGTACTTCCTGTTTGAGTTTTTGCTTGTAAGCAGGAATCAGGAGGATACCACCCACCACCAGACTGACAAACTCCCACCCACCACCAGACTGACAGACACTCCCACCCACCACCAGACTGACAGACACTCCCACCCACCACCAGACTGACAGACACTCCCACCCACCACCAGACTGACGCACTCCCACCCACCACCATACTGACAGACACTCCCACCCACCACCAGACTGACAGACACTCCCACCCACCACCAGACTGACACACTCACACCCACCACCAGACTGATACACTCCCATCCACCACCATACTGACAGACACTCCCACCCACCACCAGACTGACACACTCCCACCCACCACCAGACTGACACACTCCCACCCACCACCAGACTGACACACACTACCACCCACCGACAACCATAATGACAGACACTCCCACCCACCACCAGACTGACACACTCCCACCCACCACCAGACTGACCCACTCCCACCCACCACCATACTGACAGACACTCCCACCCACCACCAGACTGACACACTCCCACCCACCACCAGACTGACACACTCCAACCCACCACCAGACTGACAGACACTCCCACCCACCACCAGACTGACAGACACTCCCACCCACCACCAGACTGAAACACTCCCACCCACCACCAGACTGACACACTCCCACCCACCACCAGACTGAAACACTCCCACCCACCACCAGACTGACACACTCCCACCCACCACCAGACTGACACACTCCCACCCACCACCAGACTGACAGACACTCCCACCCACCACCAGACTGACACACTCCCACCCACCACCCGACTGACAGACACTCCCACACACCACCAGACTGACACACTCCCACCCACCACCAGACTGACAGACACTCCCACCCACCCACCACCAGACTGACAGACACTCCCACCCACCACCAGACTGAACCACTCCCACCCACCACCAGACTGACACACTCCCACCCACCACCAGACTGACACACTCCCACCCACCACCAGACTGACACACTCCCACCCACCACCAGACTGACAGACACTCCCACCCACCACCAGACTGACACACTCCCACCCACCACCAGACTGACACACTCCCACCCACCCACCACCAGACTGACAGACACTCCCACCCACCACCAGACTGACAGACACACCCACCCACCACCAGACTGACACACTCCCACCCACCACCAGACTGACACACTCCCACCCACCACCATACTGACACACTCCCACCCACCACCATACTGACAGACACTCCCACCCACCACCATATACACTCCCACCCACCACCAGACTGACAGACACTCCCACCCACCACCAGACTGACAGACACTCCCACCCACCACCATATACACTCCCACCCACCACCAGACTGACAGACACTCCCACCCACCACCATACTGACACACTCCCACCCACCACCAGACTGACAGACACTCCCACCCACCACCAGACTGACAGACACTCCCACCCACCACCAGACTGACAGACACTCCCACCCACCACCAGACTGACAGACACTCCCACCCACCACCCAAGTTCAATAAAGGCTGGGTGTCCCTTGCCTTGAGGCCAGTCTGTTTGGCGTGACAATGACCATAAGAGGCAGATCCGGAACAACTGTGTTCCAGCTACTGTTTCACTAACTCCCCACCCTTTTCAAGAGTTTGTCCATTACTATGGTAATGGGGGATGATGTCCAGAAACAGACTGTGTTAGTAGTTCATTATGTGCGTCATGTGATTCCTATGCACCAACCTGGACCTATTTACAACATACGACATTGTTAATCCATATCCTGCTGAAATTTTCTTGCTTTGGATCAGGGTCTTTTGCATTATCCTGCACCAATCTACATACTAAACCAATGTCTTTCATGCAAATAATATATTTGTATGTATATTTTATATAGACTGAACAACAATTTAAAAGATCTATGGATTTCATGACTGGACAGGGGTGCAGCCATGGGGGAGCCAGGCCCAGCCAATCACAATGAGTTTTTCCCCACAAAAGGGCTTTATGACTGAGAGAAAAAAGCTTTTTGTGTATATGGAATATTTCTGTGATTTTTTTATTTCAGCTCATGAATCATACCAACACTTTACATGATGCGTTTATATTTTTGTTCAGTGTACATAAAATGAGGGGTCTGTAGCCAAAGACTGATGCCCTGTTGAGTTTGATTTGGCCATCTATTTCAGCAGTCTGGAACCAAACTTATTTTTATACCATCAGGAAACACAATCTGTTATCCTAGTGTCCTAACAGAGAGCTGACTAGGTGGTTTCTCAGACTTTGATCAATGAGCCGGTTAGATAATACCTCACGTGGTGACTCGTTTTAATACATGTACTGAATAAATAAAGATCTTGAGGGATAGTAGATGTGTATGGCTACTTCGGAAGTCCTTAAAAAATATGTTATTTTTTTAAACGGATCCCGAACTGGTCTTGTTGTTGAGCCTGTAGTGGGCAGAGGTCGGAAGGGTAGCTCCAACCAATTTGGACCAGAGCATTTGGATTACGTAAAAGGTAAAAGATGAATTGTAAAACACACCACTGCGGTACAGTGCACTGGAAGAGATCACTGCACACACATTAGACTAATGTTCTTTCAGGGTGGGAAGTGGGGTCAAGAGGGGATTAAAGTTCACACATTTAAACGGAGGTCCTTTGATAAAATGTGCGGTACATTTATCCGCTAATAGTTGTTCATTTCAGTGTTATATTACTGTTGAGTAATGGGGACCATAGACTTGAGCCAATGTTATTGATCCTCATTCATCAAATATTGATATCTTTCTGACAAAACGTTCTCTTTTGCTAGGCTATTAATTGACTAATATTGTCATAAATGCATCATCTGCCATTCAAGATGGATCACATAGAGACAGGTTAACTAAAGACTTCCTGATCCTAGCAGATGACTGTAGTAAGACAGTGTTCTAACAGGATAAAGAAAGGATACAGGGCAAATTGAAATGCAGATCAACAGAGGAAGGGGTTCAGTTGATGGCTGAATACGTAAATAAATCACCTTGGGATATTTTAGGCTTACTGTAATTATTCAATTTCCATGTAGCAATATTCCTTCATGTTGAAAAATGTATTTTACTGGTTATAAAGTCATAGTCGACAAACAGCAAAATCAAAGACATGCATAAATATGTAGTACATTGTTTGGTATTCATTTCGGACCATTTGAATAAAGATAAATACCAATGCAAAACTGAACATGATTTTGCATTCTCTCACAGGGTTACATTTGAAAATATATTATCACAGGTGCAATGGGTGCTAGACATGGTGATGCAAACATTTTGGAACAAAATAAAAAAAAGTCTTATGTCCACACAGCAAGCCTTCGGTCATGGTCAGGTGCGAACTGGGACCATAAATTGGCTTTGGCGTTTCTAATTCACCAGCCCATTTTTACCACCGGCCCCAACTATTAGCCAGATAATGATAATTTTGCGCATCTGGCAGGTCATGGTGACCCCAAACATCACCTTTGTAAACGAATCCTGAGCAGAGAAAGAACAACATGCATCAAAGTTTATTTATAAATGTATTTATTTGACAGAGACAATGTAAATGAATTAACATGTCTGTAAATGTGCTAGATTTAGCCAGCTGGCTAGTTTTCATCTGTAGTCCCTGGGAAGATAGATAAAAACATTTAGAATCACAAACTTTTCACGCACAAAAAAAGCAAGTTAAAAATCATTTGAATAACAAATAATAATTGTGAAAAAGAAAATACAGTAAAATACAAACAATGAAGTAGTAGAAAATACAAAAACAATGAAATATTACAAACAGCAAACAAAAAAGGTTAATAAAAGTGTCTACAATCTTGCTGTTCCTTAAACCACTTTTTCACTTATTGTGTGAGCTCACAAACATTAGCCACACATTTTACGCTTTCAGGAAGTTGGTTCCAGTGGTGACCAGCTTTTACAGAAAATGCCGACTGGGCAAGTGCTATTCTTCACACTGGAACTCCACAGTTTCCATTCACTGCTCCGCCAGTATGTGAACCTATAGTTTGACTACTTAATGTTGTGGAGCAAGTCCATGTAAGAGGCAAGCCATGCAGAAGTGGGATGCAGGGTGCTATGTTGCTGAAATGAATGTGCCAAAACTGGAAGCAGAAAAAACGACAGCGAAAGCAAAGGCCAGGATAACATAACCGAAGATAGGGAAAATTACAGGAAAGAGGGAGGAGTTTAAGTTAATTGTGTTGTCATGAGAAATGTTTCACAGAAATTATTTTTGTTGCATCCATTTACAATTCATTAGCTCTTACATGTAAAAAAGTATTTCCTTTCAATATATTGTTTTGTTATCAATTCTTTGGGGTTTATGTTTTGTTTTCAGTAGCTAGTTTTCCATCAAATTAGCAACAGATTTTCATGCATAAAGAAAATATGAGAATTTTCCCATCATGGAGTGTTCCACCAAACTGACTTGTTGCACATAAAAATCATTGCGTGATGAAGTCGTGCAAACAAAAAAACAAAAAATTGCACGTGTTTCCATCGCATTTTCAACCCAGTTTTGTCACAAACTGTTGCGTTAAATAGTAAATGTGTCTACTCTGGTCTTGACACGTGTGCTCTACCCAACAACTCTCAGATACAGTGTGGGTAGGTTAATCTACAATATTTGTACTTGTCAAGCATCGATCACCATGTCACCAGAATCAGACCCTCGTTATTTATTGGGAAGGATTATCAAGATCACTGTGCACTTTCACCGCCCTGTGAAGTTCATCATCATTGATTTCATCTGTAACCGAATAAACTGTAAGGTTTCCCGAGTCATAGTGGGAGGACCACACATCACATCATCGTGTGACTCCAAGTTTACTTTGAAATGCTGGTTTTTATATCAATATTTGCTCATAAATGCGTTTCAAACGCAATTTCTCGCATAATGAATTTCACCGACACAAAAAGATCCCACCATGTCCGACGAACAAATGAACTGTCAGCATTTATATAATTGTACCGAAACTTCCTGTTTCCATCACAGCTGTCATGATTTTTTTTTTTTAAGTCAGTATGACTTTACTCGCATAAAAACTGACAGGAAACGTGGTTACTATCATTATTTTTTTATTGCAATATGAAATCATTTTGCTCTAGACTTCAGAAGTTTTACTTGATATTTAATGGCACAAAAGTTAACTCACTTACTAGAGAATTGCACCATATAATAACACTATGACTCCAATAGAGGTGTTTAAAGCAGCAATCCTAATTGAAACATTAACAAAGTGCTGTCCCGGCCACAGTTTCGTTAAAAAGCTGAGGAATGGGGCTGGAGAAATGCAACCACTCTCAAATCCATAGACTAAACTGCTAAGGACTGACCATCCATGATATCAAAATGATAGTTTTAACCATGTTTTTAGACTATACAGTGTTTGTTTACATTTACTTTAAACAATGTGGAGTTTTCTTACATGTGAAACTGAAATTAGATGTTCACTTTCACATGTAAAAGTGCAAGTTGACATGTGAAAAACAATCATATGTAAAAATCTAATTTGCAGTTTCATATGTGAAAAAGTTTCACATGTGGAATTGCAATTCCACATGTGAAAGTGGGATTTTCACATGTTGTTTTCTTACACAGTGAACCTGCAAATTAGATTTTTTTTCCCACGTGTGATTGATTTTCACATGTGAAACAGCACATTTTACATGTTTTTTTGTTGTTGTAAGGATTGGACTTGCATTTTCTGAAGCCCTCTAGCCAAAAGTATGATCAATTCGCTGAATGTGCTCCCATACTGAACATTGATTACCACCATTGCAGACTAAGTGGATTTTTAGCATATATTGATGCTTTATTTTGTGTAGGTTGTTGCTACACCGCAAAGGAGGAAGGGGTCGCATATATGCAGCTTACTGTCATGTGCTGGCATTGTTAAACAACTCCACTTTCTGAAATAAGCATTTTAAACCTCATCCATCTTCATTATTTTATAAACCTCAATACTTCCGCGGAACTGCAGCATATACTTGAGGGAACAGCTTCTGACAGATGGCCGGCCTGCAGTATCCTATGGCAGGTTATACTATTCCAGCCTGCAGCAAAATATACCCTAGCTCGGCTCTTCTCATTGCCTCTCTCTCTCTCTCTCTCTCTCGCTCTCGCTCTCTCTCACTCAGACGCACACACTCACACCTGAACCCCCGCCCATTCAGTCATTAAACAGAAGCACAACACAGACACGCCAAAATAGCTACCGTGTTTACAGCGTTTCTAACAGATCTTAACTGTTTATCGATCTGACTTCAGCTCAGCGTCCAGCTCCTCTGCTGTCCCTGCTGCCCCATCTGAAGAGGCGGAAGGAAGGCGCAACCCGACCAGGCACATTCACATCGAAGCAGTACCTTCAACTTACCCACTAGACCAGCTCTTATTTGCAGTGAAACATGAGTGATAAAGATAAAAACACCGGTAAGAAACTTTTATGTGCTTTTATTTGTTTCGTTCTATCTGCGAAGGTGCCGTGGATGCAGGCTATTGCAGTGTGTGTGTGTGTGTGTGAGTGGATCTAGAAGCGAGGAGCTTCTGTGAGTGGGGTGGACTGCGGTAGTCGAAATCCTCAACTCCCACTTTTCTGTATTTTTAGGTCCATTGCAGTAGGGTGCTTTGCGCGCAGTCTAGGCTATGGTGCATGCCTTTCCGCGTAAAGGGCCAAGGAAGTTGTGCGTCCTGGGCGGGCAGTGATTATACCCCCGACAGTTTCTTGGTGCAGCGCTTTGTTGGGCAATGAAACCGGAATGATAAAGAACAAGCGAGCCGGTGGCCAGACTCACCCGGTAAATGATTCACTATGTGATGTTGTCGCGCACGAGATGTGGATGTTGTGATGCTGCGCTCTCCGACATTCATAACCAAAAATGTATATATTTAAAATGTTTCTTCTCTGTCAAAAGTGGAAATGTTTTCTATATTTTTTTTGTAAATATTTGTTGTAAATGTGGGCCTTTCACGTTACTGTTGTGCAGAAGATAAATGCATTTCTGTCTCCCTTGAGCGCTTCGTCATGTCAAGAAGAGAGGAAAAGCGCTTGCTGATCACTTTCTTTTCCCACGGCGCGAGATAAATGTGCTGTTCCTAGTGTCTCGAGCTCCCTGATCACATCAGCATGCGCACAGTGGCGGAATCGTTGTTGCAGGAACAAGTGCCAAGTCTGCCAAATTTCTCGACAAGGGTTAGGGCACCGAACACCCGATTAAAATCGAGTTTATTTATAACCCCAGGACTTTTCCTATCCCATTTTGTTTCAATCTTTTCTTGTAAATGAGTTGACAGTGTAGCATAGCCAATATAGTCATGAAAAGATGGGATTATTGAGAGATTTACAAAGTTCTGAGGGGAGGGCACTTAGACCATCATGTACTCTGCATGTAGATGACATGTACTCTCTGCATGTAGATTATATGTACTCTCTGCATGTAGATTATATGTACTCTCTGCATGTAGATTATATGTACTCTGCATGTAGATTACATGTACTCAATGCAACTATCTTTCACGCATAGCAGTTGGCATGACACATGTTTATTTACAGTACATGCAACATGCTTTATAAAAAAACTCTTTAATATTAAATAGTATACCCTATTGCATTCACAAATGCCCACCATCATACCCACAGAATAACACATGAATTCATATGCGTATACCCCATACAGGCACTATTCATCAAATGTATTTAGGCCTATACAGTAAGACATGTGGATGTGTTATGTACTCAAACGGGCTTTCTCACAGATTTACTTACATATTCCATATAATATTCCCGATCTGTACTTGCACACTAAAACATGAGTAAAAACAAACCATGTTTTTTTACATACATGACATGAATGACACAGACTGTATTCACGATCACATTACAGCAATCCAATACGATATCAATACTCTCTTACCTCTATAACACCACTGTCTCCTAAAACTCACTCACATCTATTCATATTCATTGTTCAGGTTGTGGCCCAGGAGTAATGAAACATTTATAGACGAGTCAGAACTACTTTTCTTTGCGCAGGCAGACAGAGTGTGTGTTTGTTTGTGGTTGGATGGATACAGAGTGTCCGTAGCTTTATCATACTCCACCACAAGGACTCATACAGAAGCACAGGGAGGCATACGCATGCAAGTCAAACATGGGTTCAAATACTATTTTAAATATTTCAAATACTTCTAGTCAGGGGCACAACTTTGTTTGTTTTTTAAGTGAGGGGGGACATAATATATATAGTGTATATATATATATTTTTTATCCAATCGGATAAACACTCCAAACAGCCTACCCAACCACTCAGAGGCGTCCGCATGGTCCTAAAGCACACCTTTACCTCGTTGTGTATCACATTCCAATGATAAAACTGGGGGGGGGGACATGTCCCCCCCGTCCCAAGTGAAAGTTGCGCCCCTGCTTCTAGTGTTTGCTTTAGCCTGCCTGGAGTGCCAGATGTGCAGTAGTGCAGCTATTCTACTGGTTCAATTGGGCTAGGTAAGCGTTATTTGAAATGATTTAAAATTGTATTTGAACCCAGGTCTTATGGGCGAACACACACACACACACACACACACACACACACACACACACACACACACACACACACAGACACAGACACACACACACACACACACACACACACACACACACACACACACACACACACACACACACACACAGCCATAGGTCAATATTAGCAATGTTCTGTTCTCTGTCAGTTTTCTGCATTGCATTAGAAAGGCTAGCTTACCTTTTGCTGACCAAGGCATCTTTTCTGTTTTACCCTGGACTGTGAGCTCCTCAAACACACTCATGCTTGGCTATTCATATTTCACATCCTGCCTCCCTACCTCACGCTCCCCATATTTCTAAATCCCTTCTTTCTATGTCATGTCTACCCCAGCTGTCCCCTCTTTATATGTCATGTCTACCCCAGCTGTCCCCTCTTTCTATGTCATGTCTACCCCAGCTGTCCCCTCTTTCTATGTCATGTCTACACCAGCTGTCCCCTCTTTCTATGTCATGTCTACCCCAGCTGTCCCCTCTTTCTATGTCATGTCTACCCCAGCTGTCCCCTCTTTCTATGTCATGTCTACCCCAGCTGTCCCCTCTTTCTATGTCATGTCTACCCCAGCTGTCCCCTCTTTCTATGTCATGTCTACCCCAGCTGTCCCCGCTTTCTATGTCATGTGTACACCAGCTGTCCCCACTTTCTATGTCATGTCTACCCCAGTTGTCCCCTCTTTCTATGTCATGTCTACACCAGTTGTCCCCTCTTTCTATGTCATGTGTACACCAGCTGTCCCCTCTTTCTATGTCATGTCTACCCCAGCTGTCCCCTCTTTCTATGTCATGTCTACCCCAGCTGTCCCCTCTTTCTATGTCATGTCTACACCAGCTGTCCCCTCTTTCTATGTCATGTGTACCCCAGCTGTCCCCTCTTTCTATGTCATGTCTACACCAGCTGTCCCCTCTTTCTATGTCATGTCTACACCAGCTGTCCCCTCTTTCTATGTCATGTCTACCCCAGTTGTCCCCTTTTTCTATGTCATGTCTACACCAGCTGTCCCCTCTTTCTATGTCATGTGTACCCCAGCTGTCCCCGCTTTCTATGTCATGTCTACACCAGCTGTCCCCTCTTTCTATGCCATGTTTACCCCAGCTGTCCCCGCTTTCTATGTCATGTCTACACCAGCTGTCCCCTCTTTCTATGTCATGTCTACCCCAGCTGTCACCTCTTTCTATGTCATGTCTACACCAGTTGTCCCCTCTTTCTATGTCATGTCTACACCAGTTGTCCCCTCTTTCTATGTCATGTGTACACCAGTTGTCCCCTCTTTCTATGTCATGTGTACACCAGTTGTCCCCTCTTTCTATGTCATGTCTACACCAGCTGTCCCCTCTTTCTATGTCATGTCTACACCAGCTGTCCCCTCTTTCTATGTCATGTCTACCCAGCTGTCTTCAACTCTTATTCTCCTTTCTCTCACACACTTGCAGAGTTTGACAATCTCATACAGATGTAGGATCTTAATTTGAGCCAGTTTGCTAAATCAGAAAAATAACCCTGCAGCAACAGGAAATGTGAATTATTATGTGGATTATAATTCATGGACATTTTTGCATGGGTTAATACATTTTTTAATAAGGGAAAATCATGTCGGTAATTTCAAAGTGGAAATCAGAAGCTTTAAAATCTCTTGCATTGCAAGAAAGTTCTCCTGCAACAGGGTGATCAAATTAAGATCCTACACATGTATGCTGTCGCTGACACACACACACTCTCAACCCCTTCTATCCAAAAAATGTGACATCGTTTCAACATGGTGTGCTGACGGCTGCAATCTCAACCACAATGAATTCATTGGAATGTAACTGCATTTATGAACTAATACCTGTTAAGCTTTACTTGCATGTATTGAGTTGGGCTAGGAGTTGGGATGGGAGGAAGGCCCTTCTCCTGGTATTTTATGCTGGGGGCGGTAAAGTTTCCCCTAGGTATAGATCTAGGATCAGCTTCCCCTCCTCCAATCGTAAACGTAACTATTAGTGGGGGAAATGCAAAAACTGACCCAAGATCAGCGTCTAGGGGAAACTTCACCCTACACTGTATGACCGTAACAGTCAGACTCAGTTTTCATCTCATGAAAATACACAATAGATTACATAATGTATGTCAGAGGTTCCCAAGCAGGGATACTAGGACCCCTGGGGGTACTTGGTCTATCCACAGGGGGTACTTGAGAAGACTCATGAGACCATAGGCCTGCTGGTAAAATGCACTTGAGGGGGTACTTCAAGGATACTCCGGGCAGAGCAAAATTCAGGTGGATACAGTAACAGAAAAAGGTTGGGAACCACTGATGTATGTGTTACAATGGATTCAGTAATAGTGAATGTGTAGAATACGTTATATGCAGATATAACAACACAGCATATCAACTTTATTTAGGGGAATTCAATTATGTAAATATGTGGTTGGATCGTTCTTCAAGCGATGGCATTTGCGTCCCTCGTCTTTGCAACCATGAAAAACACTTTAAAATTACAAGTAGTCGCAGTGATGTCTGTGATATGTGATATCTGTCATATTATCTGTACACAGAGACAGATTTTCTCTTTTTTGGCTGCGTTCAATCTCAACCTTCACGCTTGCACATCTGTTTTCTTCAGACAGACCTTGGTGCTCCCGTGGCAACTTAGTGAAATTTGCTGTCATGCTTTTGTGATTTTCAGCTCTAGATGCCGTGCATTGCAGGTTGAAGAGACATAGCTCAGTCATTGACATTTTACGCAGCTGGGAGCTTCCTTTATCCCCTACCTTTTTGTTTCAGTTCATAGATCTCCTGCTATTATTTAGCTCTGATCCAGGGTGTTACGTGCGGCTTACTGAGCTCAGTGTTAGCCAGCTGCACACTGGACCAGAGCTACCTTTATCCAAGGAAATTCAATCTACTCTCCGAGCAAAGACATCAGATCAACATACAATTTTGGTTCATATTTGATTGAGTTGTCAACAAACTTAAATTCAACGAGAAATAAACCAATCTTTGGAACTCTATTGGTATAATTTGTGGTTGAAATCTGGGTTACAATGAGACAAAGACTGTGTATGTCGATCACTCTTTGCTAATTCAACCAATCAGCTATATTGATGGACCATGATAAATTCAGTTTTAATAAACTAGATTGACTCAAACCAATGTTTTGCTTTGGCCTGGAGGGGATTGGGGGCTACTGATGTATCTATCAGCAGCAGAGGGCCATGTAACTCATTCATGATTATTAACTTAGTGGCACGCTAACTCATTCATGTTTATTAACTTAGTGGCACGCTAACTCATTCATGTTTATTAACTTAGTGGCACGCTAACTCATTCATGTTTATTAACTTAGTGGCACGCTAACTCATTCATGATTATTAGGGCCCATGGTTATTAACTTAGTGGCACGCTAACTCATTCATGATTATTAGGGCCCATGGTTATTAACTTAGTGGCACGCTAACTCATTCATGATTATTAGGGCCCATGGTTATTAACTTAGTGGCACGCTAACTCATTCATGATTATTAGGGCCCATGGTTATTAACTTAGTGGCACGCTAACTCATTCATGATTATTAGGGCCCATGGTTATTAACTTAGTGGCACGCTAACTCATTCATGATTATTAGGGCCCATGGTTATTAACTTAGTGGCACGCTAACTCGTGAGCGTCACGATCATCAGCACTTCCACAAACTAGTTTATTACAGCCAAACGTTTCATGAAAATCCCAGAGTTCTGGCTATGAGTATGGATGGATCGTAGACCTACAAGGAGCTCTAGAACAAGGACAGATGTGGTTGGGGAGCCATGTTTGGCAGTGAACAAGTTGGTTGTACAGTACAAACCTGGCACCAGGCTAACGCTGAGCCTTCAAGTTGGTGATAGCAGTGGAGAGAGAGAGAGAGATTGTTGTAGATGTTTCAAAACATCACTGGAGAAGTTTAGTTAAATTATTTGCAGATTCATTGCGCATTATTTACAATTCTAATGTTTGTGATGAAAAAGGTAGTTAAAAATGGCTGAACAGTAGATAGTTTGAAGGAACTAGAACTCTTAGAAAGTCTGTATGTATAATGAACTAGTTTGGGTTGTTTACAGTCTAGCGTAGTGTTTGTGTGGGAGTCTTCCCCTTCAGCCTTCTTGCTTCTTTCTTCCTGTGTAGGCCTCTTCTCCTCTTCTCACCTGAAAACGCTGCTGGGCACTGTCATGTTGGATTCCGATTTCGCTGCTGCTGCTGGTATTGAAATATCTGACCACTGCTATTTGCTTGTTGTTTATTTTAGCACGATCATGACCCTTTAATCTTGTGACAAAGTCACCACAATTGTGTAGCAGTCTAATGCTTGTGGCTAGCTGATGAAGTGGAGCTGCTGCATGGTCTTAGCGGTTGATGTTTCTGTAATCTGTGAGGTAAGTTCTACAACTGTACAAATCCCCAAATTACCACAACGAATCTAATTTGTATGCAAGAGGAGGAGACAAGCAGTATTAGGGGCTCAGGCTTGAATGAATGGTGGCCGGTGCGTGAGAGAAAAAAAATCTATAAAATTCAGCAAGTACTCACACTCAAACCATAAAAAGAAGAAAAAAACAAGGAGGCTGAGATGCAAAAAATATACATAATTTAACGTGCTCGTAAGAATGAAACATGTGCCAGTGTAGTGCAAAAAGCGCTAAACAAAAAAGACCGTACATTTTGTTGTCTTAAAGACCGTACATTTTGTTGTCTTAAAAGACCGTACATTTTGTTGTCTTAAAGACCGTACATTTTGTTGTCTTAAAAGACCGTACATTTTGTTGTCTTAAAGACCGTACATTTTGTTGTCTTAAAAGACCGTACATTTTGTCGTCTAAAAGACCGTACATTTTGTCGTCTAAAAGACCGTACATTTTGTTGTCTTAAAAGACCGTACATTTTGTCGTCTAAAAGACCGTACATTTTGTCGTCTAAAAGACCGTACATTTTGTCGTCTAAAAGACCGTACATTTTGTTGTCTTAAAAGACCGTACATTTTGTTGTCTTAAAAGACCGTACATTTTGTTGTCTAAAAGACCATACATTTTGTTGTCTTAAAAGACTGTACATTTTGTTGTCTAAAAGAGCATACATTTTATTGTCTTAAAAGACTGTACATTTTGTTGTCTTAAAAGACTGTACATTTTGTTGTCTAAAAGAGCATACATTTTATTGTCTTAAAAGACTGTACATTTTGTTGTCTTAAAAGACCGTACATTTTGTCAACTAAAAGACCGTACATTTTGTCGTATAGAAGAGCGTACATTTTGTCGTCTAGAAGAGCGTACATTTTGTCGTCTAAAAGAGCGTACATTTTGTCGTCTAGAAGAGCGTACATTTTGTCGTCTATTCCATCCTCAGTGCTGGAATATTTTTCCACCTTGGCCTCCTTGTTCTTTTTTTTTATGGTTTGAGTGCAGGTACCTGCTGAATTCTATGCAAGATGAGTGCCAAAAGTCTGTGGGTGGAATACAGTTCTGCACACTTGAAGAGAGAAACTAACACATGCAAGTGAAAGTTGAATGTGATAAAGAAAAAACACCCAGAAATGATTTGTGCTTACACTGATAATAATGTTTATTTGTTTGTCAAACAGTCTTATAATACGTTCAAATTTCCAATCATTTATTTTTACATTCACAACGTATTACTTTCATAGAAAAGCCACCAATCACTACTCAAAATGTTGTTTACATTCACAGACTTTTGGTACTAAATTCACTCCATATGTGGAGTGCGTTTTTAGTGCCTAAATACATTAAAAATGTACTGGAAACAGGTTATCAAGGCATTTCACATGCCATGGAACATGTTAGAATTGCAAACGGAATGTGTTAATTTTGTATGAGATTTCCGTTATCTGTAGTTGAATAGTTTGGATCATAACAACTTGCCATAAAAAGGATGATGCATGCAGAAGTGTGTAATCTAACAACAGCAGAGACGGATTGGCCATCGGGCATTTCTGGCAAATGCCAGATGGGTTGGTCCATTTTTTTGCCTAGTGGGCCTTGGTAAATTGGGGTTTTAGCGCAGAATGATCATTATTTGGCTGATAATGGGTGTCTCAAGAGAAAACAATGGGCCGGTGTGTTAGAAATACCCAGGCCGATTTCTTTTCCCAGTCCGTCCCTGATCAACAGTGACCTTGTTGTTGTTGACAAGCTGCAACACTATGATATGGCATGTTCCAGAAATGTTTATTGTTTATTCTATGTCCGCATAAATGGATAATGACACGTTTTATTATTGTCATGAGGAATGTCAACTGATGTTTATGATTACTGTACATTATTGACTTTATACGACTTATAACTGTACAGTTCCCATTACTGTCTGGTTTTAAACTCCTATCACCTTACAAGGTGAACATTTTAACCTCGCTTCTGTTGACGCAATGAGGGGAAATAAGAGAGGGGTCAGGCCAAGCGCCTGGCAGCAGCAAGTATCACAGCCAATACTGACTTGGCTCAAATGGAAGATATACTGTTAACTACTTCTCTAGGTATCTACGCCAACACCTACATGCAGTGTCTGAGGTCTACATATCGGGAGTCATTGTCGTTGTGATATTTCCCTTTAAAATGGATTGGGAATTGCATAATTGAGAAGGGGCAAGCAGGACGCGTTGGTATATTCCCATATGGAAAAGGGTCTATATGAATCATATACGGATTCTTATGTGGGCAGGCCTACTCCTGAAACATCAAAGTAATATATACGTGATATGTGTCTTATATATGTGTGTTATAAGACCATAATCATACACTGGCATAATACAAGAACCATATGTTTGACTTATACGATGTCACATGTGTGAAACACAGGAATTGTATAAGAATCATGAATTTGTGTGTTTTCTTACAGGAAGTAGGTCATAATCATATAAGATTGACTTATATGAAGATTGACTCAGATAATATTTGTATAAATCATTTCCATATGGGTTATCAGAGAATATTCCTGTACCGTTTATACTGTAAAAGCCAACAACATCATTGGTGTATACCCCCCTACTCTCTACATATTGTTCAGAGTCTATGCCATCTTACCAGAATTACCTTTTGGTCACCTTTTATTGTCACCTCCACCTAAGGGCTCAATCTGTGAGATTTCTTGCTGTTCAATGTTCAGATAATTATATATTGATTCGTGAAGAATTATAAATTAGAAATACCTAACTGTCTTACTCTATCATAACTCAAAATCGAAGGTTGTATTGCTCCGTTGTTTTATGTTTTGTTGTAATTTGAGTGTATAATGTAAAGCCTCAAAATATGTTTTAAACTATCTCACTGTTAGTATCCTGTATATGAATTTGTGAATGGTTACATTAACCCAGAGTCATATATTAAAAAAGATATGTCTCTGCATTTCCACCAGCCCCATCCCTAAATTTACCAAAAAACAAAGGGGTAAAGTCAGTCTTTTTAAATGACAGATTGGACCTTTTAATCGTTATTTCACAGTTCTTTAGCTATTTAGTGTTTTCTAATACATCAAGACTACCAATATGTTTGCTGTCCATGGTGCTGAAACATGAACATTCCAAGAAAGAACTGAGTTGCTGTCCAGGGAGGGTCCTGAAACATATTACTTCTTAAAATGGTAAATTGCTGGCCTCCCGAGTGGTGCAACAGTCTAAAGGCACTGCATCGCAGTGCTTGAGGCGTCCCTACAGACCTGGGTTCGACCCAGGCTGTGTCACAACCAGCCGTGATTGGTTGCAGCAATTGATACAAGATTGAAATTGGGACAGAAAAATTAGGACCACTACATTCCAATTGGCATGTTAACAACAGGGTTAAATCATTTGAAGTAAGTTCTTAAAATTGTCCATTGCTACCACACAATTTCATTATGAATTGAATTCCAGAAATAAGACTATAAAATAAACTAGATTGACCCCATCCTACATAATCAATCTATTTCCCTTTCTCTCTCTGTAAATCATCCTCTCTCTCTCTCTCTCTCTCTCTCTCTCTCCTCTGATTGATACGATGGCTCTGCAGCAGGATAAGATGACTGAAATGGCTCTGTCTCTCTCTCTCTCTCTCTCTCTCTCTCTCTCTCTCTCTCTCTCTCTCTCTCTCTCTCTCTCTCTCTCTCTCTCCTCTGATTGAGACGATGGCTCTGCAGCAGGATAAGATGACTGAAATGGCTCTGTCTCTAGGACCACTGCTGTTCCTCCTCCTTCCCTTTCTCTCCCCCTTATGCTTCCAACACACCGACAGCGTCATTGCGCAAAATAGTACTTACAAGCCCTTAACCAACAATGCCGTTTTAAGAAAAATACCTAAAAAAAATAAGAAATAAAAGTAACAAATAATTAAAGATCAGCAGTAAACTCATAAGCATGATTATAGTTAAACCAGTCCCTGTTCTCTCTGTGTCTCTGAGCTTGGATAACATTACTGTGTAGACTAGTATGTGACACACGTTCTTGAACGCTCTGGCTTGTTAGTCTTTCTGGTAGTTCTAGATGGATCAATGGTTTACAAATATCTGTTTACTAAATCTGTAGCTGATACGAAAGCATTTTTTCTCTCCTGATGGCCACCGATGTTGAACACTGTTGTGTCCTCTCCACACTGTTGTGTCCACTTTACAGTGTTGTGTCCTCTTCACAGTGTTGTGTCCTCTTCACAGTGTTGTCTCTTCACACTGTTGTGTCCTCTTCACACTGTTGTGTCCTCTCCACAGTGTTGTGTCCTCTCCACACTGGTGTGTCCTCTTCACACTGTTGTGTCCTCTTCACAGTGTTGTGTCTCTCCACACTGGTGTGTCCTCTCCACACTGTTGTGTCCTCTTCACACTGTTGTGTCCTCTCCACAGTGTTGTGTCCTCTCCACACTGGTGTGTCCTCTCCACACTGTTGTGTCCTCTTCACAGTGTTGTGTCCTCTTCACAGTGTTGTGTCCCCTTCACACTGTTGTGTCCTCTTCACAGTGTTGTGTCCTCTTCACACTGTTGTGTCCCCTTCACACTGTTGTGTCCTCTTCACAGTGTTGTGTCTCTTCACACTGTTGTCTCTTCACACTGTTGTGTCCTCTTCACAGTGTTGTGTCCTCTTCACAGTGTTGTGTCCACTTCACAGTGTTGTGTCCACTTCACAGTGTTGTGTCCTCTTCACAGTGTTGTGTCCCCTTCACACTGTTGTGTCCTCTTCACAGTGTTGTGTCCTCTTCACACTGTTGTCTCTTCACAGTGTTGTGTCGTCTTCACAGTGTTGTGTCCCCTTCACACTGTTGTGTCCTCTTCACACTGTTGTGTCCTCTTCACAGTGTTGTGTCCTCTTCACAGTGTTGTGTCCTCTTCACACTGTTGTCTCTTCACAGTGTTGTGCCCCCTTCACAGTGTTGTGTCCCCTTCACACTGTTGTCTCTTCACAGTGTTGTGTTCTCTTCACAGTGTTGTGTTCTCTTCACAGTGTTGTGTCCCCTTCACACTGTTGTCTCTTCACAGTGTTGTGTCCTCTTCACAGTGTTGTGTCCTCTTCACAGTGTTGTGTCCTCTTCACAGTGTTGTGTCCTCTTCACAGTGTTGTCTCTTCACAGTGTTGTGTCTCTTCACACTGTTGTGTCCTCTTCACAGTGTTGTGTTCTCTTCACAGTGTTGTGTCCTCTTCACAGTGTTGTGTCCTCTTCACAGTGGTGTGTCCTCTTCACAGTGTTGTGTCTCTTCACACTGTTGTGTCCTCTTCACAGTGTTGTGTCCTCTTCACAGTGTTGTGTCCTCTTCACAGTGGTGTGTCCTCTTCACAGTGTTGTGTTCTCTTCACAGTGTTGTGTCCTCTTCACAGTGTTGTGTCCTCTTCACAGTGTTGTGTCCTCTTCACAGTGTTGTGTCCTCTTCACAGTGTTGTCTCTTCACAGTGTTGTGTCTCTTCACACTGTTGTGTCCTCTTCACACTGTTGTGTCCTCTTCACAGTGTTGTGTTCTCTTCACAGTGTTGTGTCCTCTTCACAGTGTTGTGTCCACTTTACAGTGGTGTGTCCCCTTCACAGTGTTGTCTCTTCACAGTGTTGTGTCCTCTTCACAGTGTTGTGTCCTCTTCACAGTGTTGTGTCCTCTTCACAGTGTTGTGTCGTCTTCACAGTGTTGTGTCCACTTCACAGTGTTGTGTTCTCTTCACACTGGTGTGTCCCCTTCACAGTGGTGTGTCCTCTTCACAGTGTTGTGTCCCCTTCACACTGGTGTGTCCTCTTCACAGTGTTGTGTCCTCTTCACAGTGGTGTGTCCTCTTCACAGTGTTGTGTCCTCTTCACAGTGGTGTGTTCTCTTCACAGTGTTGTGTCCTCTTCACAGTGTTGTGTCCTCTTCACAGTGGTGTGTCCTCTTCACAGTGTTGTGTCCTCTTCACAGTGTTGTGTCCTCTTCACAGTGGTGTGTCCTCTTCACAGTGTTGTGTCCTCTTCACAGTGGTGTGTCCTCTTCACAGTGTTGTGTTCTCTTCACAGTGTTGTGTCCTCTTCACAGTTTTGTGTCCCCTTCACACTGTGTAAACCACCTGAACCAAAACGGTGCTGTCCTAGATACTTTCTTTCCACCACCGTTCCAGCAGCTACGGTTAATGCGGAACCAGGCCAGCCCGATAGCTTGGTTTGGCCTGGTTCGGCTCAGTAGTGTGAAAATCCCTTTTGACTACAGCCTTGGCTCATTGCACAACCACTCACGAAAAAAAACGTGCCTTTCCGCACCAATTTATCAATAGATGATGGCATATACAGTGGGGATAACAAGTATTTGACACACTGCCGATTTTGCAGGTTTTCCTACTTACAAAGCATGTAGAGGTCTGTAATTTTTATCATAGGTACACAGGTACATAGGTAATAAAAAATTGCATTTTATTGCATGACATAAGTATTTGATACATCAGAAAAGCAGAACTTAATATTTGGTACAGAAACCTTTGTTTGCAATTACAGAGATCATACATTTCCTGTAGTTCTTGACCAGGTTTGCACACACTGCAGCAGGGATTTTGGCCCACTCCTCCATACAGACCTTCTCCAGATCCTTCAGGTTTTGGGGCTGTCGCTGGGCAATACGGACTTTCAGCTCCCTCCAAAGATTTTCTATTGGGTTCAGGTCTGGAGACTGGCAAGGCCACTCCAGGACCTTGAGATGCTTCTTACGGAGCCACTCCTTAGTTGCCCTGGCTGTGTGTTTCGGGTCATTGTCATGCTGGAAGACCCAGCTACGACCCATCTTCAATGCTCTTACTGAGGGAAGGAGGTTGTTGGCCAAGATCTCGCAAAACATGGCCCCATCCATCCTCCCCTCAATACGGTGCAGTCGTCCTGTCCCCTTTGCAGAAAAGCATCCCCAAAGAATGATGTTTCCACCTCCATGCTTCACGGTTGGGATGGTGTTCTTGGGGTTGTACTCATCCTTCTTCTTCCTCCAAACACGGCGAGTGGAGTTTAGACGAAAAAGCTCTATTTTTGTCTCATCAGACCACATGACTTTCTCCCATTCCTCCTCTGGATCATCCAGATGGTCATTGGCAAACTTCAGACGGGCCTGGACATGCGCTGGCTTGAGCAGGGGGACCTTGCGTGCACTGCAGGATTTTAAACCATGACGGCGTAGTGTGTTACTAATGTTTTTTTTTGAGACTGTGGTCCCAGCTCTCTTCAGGTCATTGACCAGGTCCTGCTGTGTAGTTCTGGGCTGATCCCTCACCTTCCTCATGATCATTGATGCCCCACGAGGTGAGATCTTGCATGGAGCCCCAGACCGAGGGTGATTGACCGTCATCTTGAACTTCTTCCATTTTCTAATAATTGCGCCAACAGTTGTTGCCTTCTCACCAAGCTGCTTGCCTATTGTCCTGTAGCCCATCCCAGCCTTGTGCAGATCTACAATTTTATCCCTGATGTCCTTACACAGCTCTCTGGTCTTGGCCATTGTGGAGAGGTTGGAGTCTGTTTGATTGAGTGTGTGGACAGGTGTCTTTTATACAGGTAACAAGTTCAAACAGGTGCAGTTAATACAGGTAATGAGTGGAGAACAGGAGGGCTTCTTAAAGAAAAACTAACAGGTCTGTGAGAGCCGGAATTCTTACTGGTTGGTAGGTGATCAAATACTTATGTCATGCAAAAAAATGCAAATTAATTATTTACAAATCATACAATGTGATTTTCTGGATTTTTGTTTTAGATTCCGTCTCTCACAGTTGAAGTGTACCTATGATAAAAAATTACAGACCTCTACGTAAGTAGGAAAACCTGCAAAATCGGCAGTGTATCAAATACTTGTTCTCCCCACTGTATCTTGGCAGGGACTCTTGCTCCCGAGTGGCGTAGCGGTCTAAGGCACTGCATCTCAGTGCTAGAGGCGTCACTACAGACACCCTGGTTCGAATCCAGGCTGTATCACAACCGGCCGTGATTGGGAGTCCCATAGGGCGACGCACAATTGGCCCAGCGTTGTCCGTGTTTGGCCGGTGTAGGCCATTGTAAATAAGAATTTGTTCTTAACCCACTTGCCTAGTTAAAAAAGGGTTAAATAACATTTTAAAAAACATTGAAGAGGGCACAACACTGCTCAACATCGGTGGCCATCAGGAGAAAAATAGTCTTGTACTCCCTGTATATAACCATGTTATTACCTGGTACTTCCTGTATATAACCATGTTATTACCTGGTACTTCCTGTATATAGAACTTTGTGGATGTCTTGAACTACTTTCTCTGTCTCTCCCCTCATTGACCAACTCTCCCCCTGCCTTTTCAAAATCTCATATTCTCTTCTCAGCTCCCTCTCCATAGAAATGTAACAGTGCCCTCTACTGTAAAACTTGATGTATTTGCTATTATTTTGTTGAGCAACGTGAGCATTGCCCTCACATTGCTTTGTCCCCTCTTCTAGTGTTTCAATAGTATGTAGCCCAAAGGGGATGAGCATCCACTGTGTGATTCTGATTTTCTTCATTACTATTGACTGGAACTTAGCCTCGGCTGCGAACCAGGCTTCCCTGACAACCACGTGTTTCTGGAGGTATAGCAACGCGAGACTTACTTAAACTCACTGTCAAGGGACAGGTGGGGTCCTCTGTGCAAAGCACCAAAAGCAATGATGTCGTTGAATATCATTACGCCTCGTCATAATATACCACACACCATAATCCTAATAGTTAGAATGGTTCAGCAACAATACACAATGTGGCTTATTTCTGAGATCTCTATGTACAGCTGACTCCTGGGTTCCATAGGGCTCTGGTCCAAAGTAGTGCACTATATAGGAAATAGGGTTCCATAGGGTTCCACTATATAGGAAATAGGGTTCCATAGGGCTCTGGTTAAAAAGTAGTGCACTCTATAGGGAATAGTGTTCCACTTGGGACAGAGCCCCTACAATGCAGTGGTTTTGGACCCGGAGGACTGCGTTGCACAATCACACCCAAAATATTTCGCTCTGTATCGATCCATGGTCTCTCTGTTGAGAATCATGGTATTCAACATTTTTGTATTGTAGATATGTAGTGGTGTAATAATGTTATAGGATCTACTGTTTTATCTTTTGTTTTATATGTCATGTTAATGTGTTTGGACCCCAGGAAGAGAGGGGGGACCAAATGTATCCTATTTACACCTAAATGTGGAAATGCTGGAATTATGTGATATACTATATATATGTATATATAAATAAAAAAATAGGGAACGGTTAGGTTACTCTTTAACAGAGTTTGCACTTATCTAATGTGCGCTTGAAAAGAAAGTGTACCGAGATGCGCTTCAGCCCAGCTTGAACATAAAAGGGCACCAGGTGCTTGACTGAGGGGTTTGAACCCCCCCCCCCCCAAAAAAAACCTTCCTTACCCCCCTGGATACTACAATGGGTGACTATCCAAAAAACAATACATTTAAAAAAAGGATCACTCTTTATCTGCATTGATCGGAGTATTTAATGACTGGACAATATAAACAAGCTTATGTTTCGGCGTAATCGCCTTCTTCCGAGCCTTGCGGAGTGTCCCACTAGCACTTATCAGGAGTGGACTGACCCCCCCCCCCCCCCCCCCCCCTTGGCTATAAGACTGCTTGGATGGGATTTATTTGTATATTTCGTTGATTTTGCACACTGTGGATATGGAAAGGTCAAAGTGCAATGTGTCAAGTTGTGGTGACAAATTGTCTGTTGTTTCTCAATTATTTTGTAAAGTGAGGAAATTCACAACAACAAACTGCTTGCTCTGCTGTTTCCCCTAAAGTTTATGCAATTTGTTTGTTTGTGGTTAGTTAAAATACAGAAGGTCTTGCTGACCTGTCAGTGTCACACGTTACTGCTTCAATTAACCACTTGTTGGGGGCATGTCCTTCAAGAGACAGTGATATTTAATATTTAATGTGTCATATTATATATCATTATATTACTTGTCATTTGATGTTGAGTCATCTCAAACCTGTATGTCTGTCTTTGTTCACCTAAGACTGGGAACTCAACAGAATTGGTAGGTAGCACACTGGTACCTATAGGTACTGCAAGAAATGACTTAAAATCAGTCCTGGACAAAAATGGTCTCACTACTGAGGTGTCTAGGTTGCCTACGTCATCATCAGACTGTGGCCACTGATATACCTTTGCACAGTAGGCTAATAGTTGATGGAGGCTGAGTTTACCATCTACTAGGATTTGACACCTGCATGGTATTGTTGGCTAAGAGTTTATTGCGGATACTCTTTCATCATGACATGTTGGTGCATTTGGTCATCTTTATCTTTAAACTGTCGGCTGCATCTGACGTAGGCTATACGTTGTCCTCCGGTCCCCTATAGATAGCGGAACATTGGCCTTTTAATCCCAACAGACGTGCCGCGTCGCTCTCATTGTGTCGCCTGGACAAACGGCACGGTAGGCTACTGCATTACCTCATCCCTGGCCGTCCCGCCACTTACCCCTGCAGTTAAACTTTCGCGTGCAAGCTGCTCGCACTGTTCTCTCTCTCTCTCTCTCTCTCTCTCTCTCTCTCTCTCTCTCTCTCTCTCTCTCTCTCTCTCTCTCTCTTCTCTCTCTCTCTCTCTCTCTCTCTCTCTCTCTCTCTCTTCTCTCTTCTCTCTCTTCTCTCTCTCTCTCTCTCTCTCTCCCCTCTCTCTCTCCCCATCCCTGATATTACGTCCCCTAGTAAAGACAGGGACTGTACAAATTAGGAGCACATCCTAACGTCCTTGCGTAGCCTAGCCTTGGAAGACAGGGTGTTGTGAAGACAAATTATTGTCGGTGGATGAGAAGAGGAGAGGAAAACACAGTCAAGATGCCTCGTTTTAGCGTCATTTGTCCTGGACACTGTGCCCTTCTGGCGTTTTGAGGCTTGTGAACCTAGAGAGCAGCTGCTCTTAGTGAAGGTGGCTATACGCTATGCTACCTGACCCAGTGTTGTGATAGCTGTCCGGATTGCTTGGATTGAGGAAGGTTCCCACCAACCCAAATCAATGAGGATTCTGAGGCCATTCCTTCAGAAAGGAGCGCATATGCTGCAGTGTTTCTGTGGAGAACGATCGAAGCCGACCACAATCACCGCCGGTGAGACATAGCCTCTAGCCTTGCATGCTTTCTCTCTTGGGCGATAATGAAAAAGAGGGGGGAAACAATTTCATTGGCCAGCCGAGTGTGTGAGTAACATCTTCCGAGTCTGCGGTATAACAGGCTCCCCTTACACTTGCCTCTGTCCCGAGTTTTGTCTCTTGCCCGCTGAAGCGCAGCGCAGTGACGCGAGACTCGTCCTCCCCGCAATACTGTAGAAAGATTCAAGTATTTGTGTTTCAAGTCCTCATACAAGCGAACACACACCACAGACAGGTCTTGTTCAGTGGATTTATGTGAGATAGCCAGCATTCATAGAAGTATTAGGATATGCTATTTTAAGAATGGGTCATTTACAACACTGCATATTAAACAGGCCAGTAGGGCAAGCCAATAGAATGATTAATTTACAACGCTGCATATTAAGCAGGACAGCCAATAGGCAATTTAGCGTCTTGATGTCATAAACTTACGCAACCCGGAATGTCCGTTTTAGGTCCCTCAGCAAAGTAATACGTTTCAGGACGCTGGACAGCAACTCCTGTCTCTCTATGTACGCCTGCTTTCCAGCGTCATGGACAGCATACATAATGGCAGTCTTGAGCTCTGTTATGCTGGGAGTAGATTCCTCTGATTTTACCAGTTCACTCAATATTTACATTTCAGCATACATATTCATAGTATCTGTTAGTGAACGGTGCCAGTAGATTCCCTTGCCTTTATCAGTTCACTCAGTTATGCTTGAGACCCTTGTCAAGTCCTGCAGGCCCCTTCATCCCACAACACACTGCACCGCTGCTCTCTGCAGCACGATACAACTCACTTCCTTCTTCAATGACACCATAAAGACTATTAATATTCCTCATCGTGATCTCGTCGAGACGATGGCAACACCGTCCCTCAAGTCGTTTCAGTTCAACTGCTATTAGAAACTCCATTAAGCACAGTTGATTCCTCTGGGGCAGTTGGGCCAAAAGCAGCATGCATACAGGGATCTTCCGAATAGAGAAGGCACTGTCACTGCCTGTCCTATACAGCGTTCTTTTAGAAGTGAACTTATTAGACTTGTAATTATACTTTAACAACAACGAGTCGGATCATGACTGAATGATTCTGATTACTAGCATAGTATCATAGTGTCAGTTTGAGACTCCATAGATGACTGGTAAAAGGGACTAAAGTCTTAAATGGTGAAGATACCCTTTTAAGAAGTTTAAGTGAACTACTACAACCTCCTTCAAAGCTAAATCAGCATGTCATTCTGATTGTCATATAATCGATTTTAAACAGATAGGCCCGATAGGGAAAGCAGTACAGATGTAGGATCTTCATTTGATTATTCTTTTGTTTATGAGAATTTTCTAGCACAGCAGGAAATGCAAACTTTTAGTGCATTCAAGGTTAAAATGCCAGACTTTATTTGCCCAAACGTATAACGTATCAACACTTACAAAAAAATATCCATTAATTATAATCCACATAATAATTCACATTTCCTGTTGCTGCAGGATAATTTTCCTGCTGTAGCAAACTGGCTCAAATTAAGATCCTACATCTGTATAGGCACTAAAGTCAGACAAGATGATCTATCTCAGACAAGATGAGTTATACTAAAGCTGAATGGTTTAAACGATGCCTTATACAGATGTCTTGGAAGTTACACTGTTTCATATTCTTACTTTTTTTTTAAAGTTTCAGGATGACAATTTTTTTATTTCTCCACGTGACAGGAAATCATTTCTCCACGTGACAGGAAATCTTTTTGCAGCAACTTGGAAAAACAAGTAAACTAGCTAAATCAAGTGATTTTTTTATGAAACAATGACGCACGACTGAGGTGTTGCTGACTGAACTAGAAGTACTGAACTAGTCTACTACTACAGGTTTCAATGCAGACTATTGTTTGTGTTATCTTTGTGCCCACTTATGAGAACATTGTGGTATCATTGTTTCATCACTTCTGTTAGAGAATGTTACGGGAGGGTTCATTCCTAGCCTGGCTACAAGTCTGTTTGTGCCGTCTCATTGCAACTCATTGCAACTCATTGTCATTTGGCATGACAAGGAGTTAACGTGATAGCACAAACAGATCTGAGACCAGGCTAGTTCATAGCCATTTGTGTCAATGAAATGTATATAGTAGTCCCAGGAACCATAATTTCAATTTAGAATTAAGTAGTTAAACAGTTAAGGAAGTTTATTGTTCTGAAATGTGTTAAAACGAATGGCCTGTCTCACCTGTGCAAACTCTGCACCTGTTTTTGTTTCCAAGTGGGACTAAAACACAACGTGTAAAGATCATATTTGAAGGTAAATTGTAAATAAAGGTGCATTCTGGGATCTAGTCCCCTCTGTAAATAACAGGTTGATAGGTTTTTACAGGTGCAACCTCTTAGTAAATCTGGCCCCAGGTTCTTTGCTACTTCATCCATAGAAGAATACTTTTTGTCAACATAATTGTACTGGTTTTGAAAGGTGGATACATAATTTAGGAAGAATTTATAATCCAGACGCAAAGAAAAGGTAGGATTTGAAAAATTGAACAAACACACAAAACAAACAAAACGGACGAGGATTAGTTGAAAAGGATTCTATGACACATAGCATACACGTAGCGAGTCAAATAATACAATTTCACAAAGAAATACTCTGCAGTTGTAATATATTAGATTTGGGGATGTATGTATCAAACATCTCAGAATAGGAGTGTTGAGCTAGGATTGTTTTAGTATTTGGTATTTTATTAGGATCCCATTAGCTGTTGCAAAAGCAGCAGCTACTCTTCCAGGGGTCAACGTGACATAATACAGAACATTATTAACAGACAAGAACGGCTCAAGGACAGAACTACATCCATTTATTTTAAAAGGCACATGTACAGTAGCCTCCATATCAATACATACACACAAACTATCTAGGTCAAATAGAGGAGAGGCGTTGTGCCGTGAGGTGTTGCTTTATCTGTTTTTTGAAACCAGGTTTGCTGTTTATTTGAGCAATATGAGATGGAACGAAGTTCCATGCAATAAGGGCTCTATGTAATACTGTACGCGTTCTTGAATTTGTTCTGGATTTGGGGACTGTGAAAAGACCCCTGGTGGCATGTCTGGTGGGGTAAGTGTGTGTGTGTCAGAGCTGTATGTAAGTTGACTATGCAAACAATTTGGGATTTTGTTTCTTATAAATAGAAGAATTGATGCAATCAGTCTCTCCTCAACTCTTAGCCTTGAGAGACTGCCATGCATAGTATTTATATCAGCTCTCTGATTACAGTGAAGAGAAAGATGTGCCGCTCAGTTCTGGGCCAGCTGCAGCTTAACTTGGTCTTTCCCTGCAGCACTGGACCACACGACTGGACAATTATCAAGATTAGACAAAACTAGAGCCTGCAGTAATTGCTTTTTGGAGTGTGGTGTCAAAAAAGCAGAGCATCTCTTTATTGCGGACTTCTCCCCATCTTTACAACCATTGAATCTATATGTTTTGACCACGACAGTTTACAATCTAAGGTAACGCTGTCACGCCTGCTCCCGCTCTTCCCCCCGCCAGGCTCCCCAGCCACCATCACTCCTGCCACCATCATTACGCACACTTGCCTTCCCCCGCCACGCGCATCAGCATATTATTGGACTCACCTGGACTCAATCATCTGTTTAGTACCTCCCCTATATTTGTCAGTACCCCATCTCTGTTCCCCGCTGCAGCAATGATTGTCGTTTGTCATTGTGTATCCGTGTGCTGACCCTGTTTCTGTCTTGCTCTTTGTCTGTTTCTAATTAAATGTCCCCGTACCTGCTTCTCCTCTCCGGCGTCGGTCCTTACAGAATGCAGCAGCCATCATACGAAGCATTGGGGAGTGCTGACGTTCCGGTTGGTGGTGATGGAACCAGGGGTGCTTAAGCCAGCTCGTCGGGCTGTCACGCCCTAGTTGGCTCGAGAGGTTTCTTGCCCTGGTTGGCTCGGAAGGCGCCCATCCCACGTCAGGCCTCAAGCCGGATCGTCAGGTTTTTACGCCCAGCCGGCCTAGTCAGGCTGCTACGCCTCCGCCGGATCATCGAGCTCCCACGCCTCAGTGGGATCAACAGCCCTTCATGCCTCAGCCGGGTCGTCAGGCTCCTATGCCTCAGCCGGCTCGCCAGGCTCTCATGCCTCTGCCGGTTTGTCCAGCGCCCATGCCTCGGCCGGCCCATCAGGCTCGCCCAGGTGGGACGCCGGGTGGCGCCCCTAGGGGGGGGGGCACTGACACGTCTGCTCCCGCTCTTCCCCCCACCAGGCTTCCCAGCCTTGCGCACTCCTGCCACCATCATTACACACACCTACTTTCTCCCTGTCACACGCCTCAGCGTATTATTGGACTCACCTGGACTCAATCACCTGTTTATTATCTCCCCTATATTTGTCAGTTCCCTGCTGGTGCACTGATTGTCGTTTGTCATTGTGTATCCGTGTGCTGACGCTGTTTCTGTCTTGCTCTTTGTCTGTTCCTAATTAAATGTCAACTCCCCGTACCTGCTTCTCGTCTTCGGCGTTGGTCCTTACAAACGCCAAGTAATTTAGTCTCAACTAAACTAGTTCAACAGCCCCACCATTAATTACTAGATTCAGCTGAGGTCTAGAACTAGAATGATTTGTACCAAATAAAATGCTCTTAGTTTTAGAGATGTTCAGGACCAGTTTATTACTGGCCACCCATTCCAAAACAGACTGCAACTCTTTGTTAAGGGTTTCAGTGACTTCATTAGCCTTGGTTAATGATGTGTATATGGTTGAATCATCATCATCATACATGGACACACATGCTTTGTTTAATGCCAGTGGCAGGTCATTGGTAAAAATAGAAAAGAGTAGATGGCCTAGAGAGCTGCCCTGCGGTACACCACACTTTACATGTTTGACATTAGAGAAGCTTCCATTAAAGAAAACCCTTTGAGTTCTATTAGATAGAGAGCTCTGAATCCACAATATGGCAGAGGTTGAAAAGCCATAACACATACACTACAGTTCAAAAGTTTGGGGTCACTTGGAAATGTCCTTGTTTATGAAAGAAAAGCACAATTTTTGTCCATTAAAATGACATAAAATTGATCAGAAATACAGTGTAGACATTATTAATAAATAAGTAAATGACTATTGTAGCTGGAAACGGCTGATTTTTAATGGAATATCTACATAGGTGTACAGAGGCCCATTATCAACAACCATCACTCCTGTGTTCCAATGGCACGTTGTGTTAACTAATCCAAGTTTATCATTTTAAAAGGCTAATTGATCATCAGAAAACCATTTTGCAGTTATGTTAGCACAGCTGAAAACTGTTGTGCTGATTAAAGAAGCAATAAAACTGAACCTTCTTTAGACTAGTTGAGTATCTGGAGCATCAGCATTTGTGGGTTCGATTACAGGCTCAAAATGGCCAGAAACAAAGACCTTTCTTCTGAAACTTGTCAGTCTATTCTTGTTCTGAGAAATGAAGGCTTTCCATATGAGAAATTGCAACTCTGCCTAGAAGGTCAGCATCCCGGCGTCGCCTCTTCACTGTTGACCTTGAGACTGGTGTTTTGCCGGTACTATTTAATGAAGCTGCTAGTTGAGGACTTGCTCAGTTGTGCACCGGGGCCTCCCACTCCTCTTTCTATTCTGGTTAGAGCCTATTAGCATGCTGAAAGTCTATTGTTAATTTGTTTACAGAGAAATAGCATTGTATTTGGTCAACAAAAAAAATCCAACAGTTTGCTAAGAGCTGGCAGCAAGCTTATAGGTCTGCTGTTACTCTTGGGTAGCGGAATTACTTTGGCTTCCCTCCAGGCCTGAGGACAAAGACTTTCCTCTAGGCTCAGATTAAAGATATGACAGATAGGAGTGGCTATAGAGTCAGCTACCATCCTCAGTAGCTTTCCATCGAAGTTGTCAATGCCAAGAGGTTTGTCATTATTGATCGATAACAATCATTGTTCCACTCTCCCACACTAACTTTACAAAATTCTATCTTGAAATACCTTTCTTTCATTATTAGTTTTTTTATGCATGAATACGATGGCTCACTGTTTGTTGTTGGCATTTCCTGCCTAAGTTTGCCCACTTTGCCAATGAAGTGATCATTAAAATAATTGGCAACATCAAATGGTTTTGTGATGAATAAGCCATTTGATTTGATGAAAGATGGAGTTGAATTTGTCTTTCTGCCCATAATTTCATTTAAAGTACTTGATTATGGCTTCCTAGTACAGTTTCTTCTTCTTTTTGTTGAGTTTAGTCACATAATTTCTCAATTTGCAGTAGCCACTCCGTTCGCCCCATCTATTTCAACCATACAGTTGTTCAATTCCTCATCAATCCATGGAGCCTTAACAGTTCTAACAGTCAGTTTCCTAACAGGTGCATGTTTATCAATAATTGGAAGAAGCAATTTCATAAATTCATCAAGTGCAGCATCTGGATGCTCCTCATTAATCACTTCAGACCGACAAATATTTATAACATCATCCACATAAGAGTCACAGCAGAATATTTTGTATGATCTGTTATACACTATTTTAGGCCCAGCTGTTGGAACTTTGGCTTTCCTGGATATAGCCACTATATTGTGATCATTGCATCCAATGAGTACGGATACAGCTTTAGAACAAAATTCTACAGTATTAGTGAATATGTGATCGATACATGTTGATGATCTTGTTCCTGTAGTGTTTGTAAACACCCTGATAGGTTGATTAATAACCTGAACCAGATTACAGGCACTGGTTACAGTAAGAAGCTTCCTCTTGAGCGGACAGCTTGATGAAAACCAGTCAATATTCAGGTCCCCAAGAAAGTAGACCTCTCTGTTTACATCACATACACTATCAAGCATTTCAGACATATTATTTAGATACTGACTGTTCACACTTGATGGCCTATAGCAACACCCCAAAAGAAAAGGCTTTAGATGTGCCAAGTGAACCTCCAACCACAACACTTCAATAACACTTGACATAAGATCTTCTCTAAGCATTACAGTGCTTCTACACCTGCATTGCTTGCTGTTTGGGGTTTTAGGCTGGGTTTCTGTACAGCACTTCGAGATATTAGCTGATGTACGAAGGGCTATATAAAATAAACTTGATTTGATTTGATTTGATATGACTCTGAATATATACAGCAACTCCTCCCCCATAAGCATTTCTGTCTCTTCTATAGATGTTATATCCTTGTATTGCTACTGATGTATCATCAAATGAATTATCTAAGTGCGTCTCATAAATGGCTAATACATGAATTTTATCTGACGTTAGCAAGTTATTGATTTCATGAACCTTATTTCTTAGACTACATATATTAATATGGGCTATTTTTAGAACTTTCCTGGGTAGCTTATCAGAAATAGACATAATACTGAAAAGAGAAAACAAAGCAAGAGAACAAAATATACATTCAGCAGTCTATTAATCAATTGGTGTGTGTGTGTGTGTGTGTGTGTGTGTGTGTGTGTGTGTGTGTGTGTGTGTGTGTGTGTGTGTGTGTGTGTGTGTGTGTGTGTGTGTGTGCTGCGGGGTTGAAGCTACGCGCCTATATGCTTGGCTCTCATCCCTTCCAGGCTTCTCGGAAGGAGAGGACAATGAGCCTGTCATAGCAGATGTACGCAATGTCTCCATGCGCTCTGGCAGCTTTCATGACTGGGATCAGTTCTTTCCTCTTCTGGTGCAGAGCTTCAGGATAGTCCTTGTTGAGGAAGATATAAGTTCCTCTAAAGTTCTTGGCTCCTTCCAGAACAGCTACCTTGTCCTTGAACCTCAGGAACTTAACCACTATTGGCCTGGTCTTGTCACCTGGGCTGGTGGGCAGGCCCAGTCACGGTGGGTGTGGGCATGCTCCACCTCAATCTTCCTGTGGTCCATCTTCAATTTCTCAGAGATCATTTCCCTCACTTTGTCCTCAGACTCCGTCCAGGTCTCATTTGGAGATTCTGCAATTCCATCCACAACCATGTTGTTCCGCCTTGATTGTCCCTCGAGATAGTCTCATTTATCCGTCATTGTTATCATGGATTCACACACAGAACTGATGTCCTCTCTCAATGACATACAGATTGCTGTCATCTTGCCGTTCTCCTGTTTCAACTCATCGAGCTGACCCTGGGAGAACTGCAAACTGTTCTTCATGTCCTGGACCTCTCTGGTCAGGTCGTCCATTCTTTTATTAGTTGACTCCACCGGTATTGTTCTTCAGGTCCTGGACCTCTCTGGTCAGGTCGTCCATTCTTTTATTAGTTGACTCCACCGGTATTGTTCTTCATGTCCTGGACCTCTGGTCAGGTCGTCCATTCTTTTATTAGTTGACTCCACCGGTATTGTTCTTCAGGTCCTGGACCTCTCTGGTCAGGTCGTCCATTCTTTTATTAGTTGACTCCACCGGTATTGTTCTTCATGTCCTGGACCTCTCTGGTCAGGTCGTCCATTCTTTTATTAGTTGACTCCACCGGTATTGTTCTTCAGGTCCTGGACCTCTCTGGTCAGGTCGTCCATTCTTTTATTAGTTGACTCCACCGGTATTGTTCTTCATGTCCTGGACCTCTCTGGTCAGGTCGTCCATTCTTTTATTAGTTGACTCCACCGGTATTGTTCTTCAGGTCCTGGACCTCTCTGGTCAGGTCGTCCATTCTTTTATTAGTTGACTCCACCGGTATTGTTCTTCATGTCCTGGACCTCTCTGGTCAGGTCGTCCATTCTTTTATTAGTTGACTCCACCGGTATTGTTCTTCAGGTCCTGGACCTCTCTGGTCAGGTCATCCATTCTTTTATTAGTTGACTCCACCAGTATTCAGACAAAACACTTGAAGCTATTTGCTTGTTGTTGTAGCAACTGCTTCTAAAACTATTTTTGGTCGTTTAAAAGATCCTTCAAGTGTGAAAGAGAGACACCACTGTCCTCAATGCTACTCCTGCCGGCTTTGGTCTTTGTCATGGTAGCGAGCAACCCAGGTTACGTTGTTACTCATCGCAGTTGCAGACAGGGCAAGTCACAGGGAAGATTGAAAACAACAAACCCTGTCCATGTAGTCTTATTCAGTGTGATCTAAAAGGCACTAATCTGAGACAATTGATAGATACGGTGCCAGATATTGAATCTATGATAAAGCTGTTGACCAGTGTTGCCACTTTAAAGTTGTATCATTATTTATATGTGTCACGTATACTCCCTCTCCGGCCTCTAGGTCATCAGGCTGCTGATTATCCCGCACACCTGTCACCATCGTCTCGCGCAGCTATGCCTCATGACACTCACCTGGACTCCATCACCTCCTTGATTATCTTCCCTATATCTGTCACTCCCCTTGGTTCTTTCCTCAGGTGTTACTAACTCTGTTTCATGTCACTCACCTGGACTCCATCACCTCCTTGATTATCTTCCCTGTATCTGTCACTCCCCTTGGTTCTTTCCTCAGGTGTTACTAACTCTGTTTCATGTCACTCACCTGGACTCCATCACCTCCTTGATTATCTTCCCTGTATCTGTCACTCCCCTTGGTTCTTTCCTCAGGTGTTATTGACTCTGTTTCATGTCGGTGCTTTTCTGTTTCGTGTTCATTGTTTATTTATTAAAACACTCCCTCCCTGAACTTGCTTCCCGACTCTCAGCGCACTCGATACAATATGGCATTAAAATACACATTATTTATGAGGAAACCGGAACCAATGAAGCAACTGTGATAGTATTGTTTAATACCATACGCATCAGAAGCTAAACGCTAATTGACTTTATATTTGTTGTTATTGTGATGTAATTCTCGTATGAAATTTAAAGCGAGGTAACTGGGGTTCAATTCATTTCCAATTTTTTCCCTTTTTTTGTGATCAAATTGGAAGTAAAAAAAAAAGGAAGGAAGTATAGAGAATTATTCACATTGACTTTATGAGTGTAAAGACAATATCTTGACAAGTGCACAGAGGGAAATGTTCATGAGCAACATGTTGCCTGAACCGATCAAGGCAAGGCCGCTATCTACTCGCAGCTTTCAAATGAAGGGGGTTGCAGGTAGCCTAGTGGTTAAAGCGTCAGGCCTGAAGGTTGCTAGTTCGAATACCAGAGCCGAAAAGGAGAGAAAAAACATATGTCTGTGCCCTTGAGCAAGGCACTTACACAGAACCCAACCGGCTGCGCACGTGCGCCATTGTGCATAAACTTATTTTGTCCCCCTACACCAAACGCGATCACGACACGCAGGTTAAAATATCAAAACAAACTCTGAACTAATTATATTAATTTGGCGACATGTCGAAAAACATTAAACATTTATGGCAATTTAGCTAGTTAGCTTACACCTGCTAGCTAATTTGTCCTATTTAGCTAGCTTGCTGTTGCTAGTTAATTTGTCCTGGGATATAAACATTAGGTTGTTATTTTACCTGAAATGCACAAGGTCCTCTACTCTGACAATTAATCCACACATAAAACGGTCAACCGAATCGTTTCTAGTCATCTCTCCTCCTTCCAGGCTTTTTCATCTTTGAACTTATACTGTGATTGGCATCTAAATGTTCATAGTATTACCACGACGACCGGCAAAACAGTTCGTCTTTCAATCATCCACGTGGGTATAACCAATGAGGAGATGGCACGCGGGTACCTGCTTCTATAAACCAATGAGGAGATGGGAGAGGCAGGACTTGCAGCGCGATCTGCGTCAGAAATAGGAATGACTTCTATTTTAGCCCTTGGCAACGCAGACGCTCATTGATGCGTGCGAGCAGTGTGGGTGCAATAATTGAATAACATAGATTCCTACATTCCTACATAACAGGCTGACCACACCGCACGCGACGCGAGCGGTGTGGTCAGCCTGTTAACCCTAGCCGTTAATAATGGCTGGCCATGAACCCATTTTTAGAGGGCGTCTCAGGGGGAGTTGAGATATGCAAGAAACACATTTCCAATTTACACCTGCTTATAATAGTATATGTGTGAAATACCACACGAAAATGTATGGACTCACTACTGTAAGTCGCTCTGGATAAGAGCGTCTGATAAATGATTAAAATGTAAGGAAATAGGATAAATACAAGCACCCTCCATATTATATTATAATACAGTTCAATACTACCAGTATGTACTGTAGGCTGTCCATTGACCTGAACTGTAAACATGCACAGAAAGAGACGAGTTGCTGTCCATTGACCTGAACTGTAAACATGCACAGAAAGAGATGAGTTGCTGTCCATTGACCTGAACTGTAAACATGCACAGAAAGAGACGAATTGCTGTCCATTGACCTAAACTGTAAACATGCACAGAAAGAGATGAGTTGCTGTCCATTGACCTGAACTGTAAACATGCACAGAAAGAGACGAATTGCTGTCCATTGACCTAAACTGTAAACATGCACAGAAAGAGATGAGTTGCTGTCCATTGACCTGAACTGTAAACATGCACAGAAAGAGATGAGTTGCTGTCCATTGACCTGAACTGTAAACATGCACAGAAAGAGATGAGTTGCTGTCCATTGACCTGAACTGTAAACATGCACAGAAAGAGATGAGTTGCTGTCCATTGACCTGAACTGTAAACATGCACAGAAAGAGATGAGTTGCTGTCCATTGACCTGAACTGTAAACATGCACAGAAAGAGATGAGTTGCTGTCCATTGACCTGAACTGTAAACATGCACAGAAAGAGATGAGTTGCTGTCCATTGACCTGAACTGTTTCCCTTCTTTCCTGAAGGCCCTAAAACTGACATTCCATCATGCTGCATATGAGAGGGGTGTAACTATGTTTATTAAATGGGGAGAGGGGTGTAACTATGTTTATTAAATGGGGGAGAGGGGTGTAACTATGTTTATTAAATGGAGGAGAGGGGTGTAACTATGTTTATTAAATGGAGGAGAGGGGTGTAACTATGTTTATTAAATGGGGGAGAGGGGTGTAACTATGTTTATTAAATGGGGAGAGGGGTGTAACTATGTTTATTAGATAGAGGAGAGGGGTGTAACTATGTTTATTAAATAGGGGAGAGGGGTGTAACTATGTTTATTAAATGGAGGAGAGGGGTGTAAATATGTTTATTAAATGGAGGAGAGGGGTGTAACTATGTTTATTAAATAGGGGAGAGGGGTGTAACTATGTTTATTAAATGGAGGAGAGGGGTGTAACTATGTTTATTAAATGGGGGAGAGGGGTGTAACTATGTTTATTAGATAGAGGAGAGGGGTGTAACTATGTTTATTAAATGGAGGAGAGGGGTGTAACTATGTTTATTAGATAGAGGAGAGGGGTGTAACTATGTTTATTAAATGGAGGAGAGGGGTGTAACTATGTTTATTAAATGGGGAGAGGGGTGTAACTATGTTTATTAAATGGAGGAGAGGGGTGTAACTATGTTTATTAAATAGAGGAGAGGGGTGTAACTATGTTTATTAAATGGGGAGAGGGGTGTAACTATGTTTATTAAATGGGGAGAGGGGTGTAACTATGTTTATTAAATGGGGGAGAGGGGTGTAACTATGTTTATTAAATGGGGAGAGGGGTGTAACTATGTTTATTAAATGGGGGAGAGGGGTGTAACTATGTTTATTAAATGGGGGAGAGGGGTGTAACTATGTTTATTAAATAGAGGAGAGGGGTGTAACTATGTTTATTAGATAGAGGAGAGGGGTGTAACTATGTTTATTAAATGGAGGAGAGGGGTGTAACTATGTTTATTAAATGGGGAGAGGGGTGTAACTATGTTTATTAAATAGAGGAGAGGGGTGTAACTATGTTTATTAAATGGAGGAGAGGGGTGTAACTATGTTTATTAAATGGAGGAGAGGGTGTAACTATGTTTATTAAATGGAGGAGAGGGGTGTAACTATGTTTATTAAATAGGGGAGAGGGGTGTAACTATGTTTATTAAATGGAGGAGAGGGGTGTAACTATGTTAATTAAATAGGGGAGAGGGGTGTAACTATGTTTATTAAATGGAGGAGAGGGGTGTAACTATGTTTATTAAATGGAGGAGAGGGGTGTAACTATGTTTATTAAATGGAGGAGAGGGGTGTAACTATGTTTATTAAATAGAGGAGAGGGGTGTAACTATGTTTATTAAATGGAGGAGAGGGGTGTAACTATGTTTATTAAATGGAGGAGAGGGGTGTAACTATGTTTATTAAATGGAGGAGAGGGGTGTAACTATGTTTATTAAATGGGGAGAGGGGTGTAACTATGTTTATTAAATGGGGGAGAGGGGTGTAACTATGTTTATTAGATAGAGGAGAGGAGAGGGGTGTAACTATGTTTATTAAATAGGGGAGAAGGGTGTAACTATGTTTATTAAATGGGGAGAGGGGTGTAACTATGTTTATTAAATGGAGGAGAGGGGTGTAACTATGTTTATTAAATGGGGAGAGGGGTGTAACTATGTTTATTAAATGGAGGAGAGTGGTGTAACTATGTTTATTAAATGGAGGAGAGGGGTGTAACTATGTTTATTAAATGGAGGAGAGGGGTGTAACTATGTTAATTAAATAGGGGAGAGGGGTGTAACTATGTTTATTAAATAGGGGAGAGGGGTGTAACTATGTTTATTAAATGGAGGAGAGGGGTGTAACTATGTTTATTAAATGGAGGAGAGGGGTGTAACTATGTTTATTAAATGGAGGAGAGGGGTGTAACTATGTTTATTAAATGGGGAGAGGGGTGTAACTATGTTTATTAAATGGGGGAGAGGGGTGTAACTATGTTTATTAGATAGAGGAGAGGGGTGTAACTATGTTTATTAAATAGGGGAGAAGGGTGTAACTATGTTTATTAAATGGGGAGAGGGGTGTAACTATGTTTATTAAATGGAGGAGAGGGGTGTAACTATGTTTATTAAATGGGGAGAGGGGTGTAACTATGTTAATTAAATGGAGGAGAGTGGTGTAACTATGTTTATTAAATGGAGGAGAGGGGTGTAACTATGTTTATTAAATGGAGGAGAGGGGTGTAACTATGTTAATTAAATAGGGGAGAGGGGTGTAACTATGTTTATTAAATAGGGGAGAGGGGTGTAACTATGTTTATTAAATGGAGGAGAGGGGTGTAACTATGTTTATTAAATAGGGGAGAGGGGTGTAACTATGTTAATTAAATAGGGGAGAGGGGTGTAACTATGTTTATTAAATAGGGGAGAGGGGTGTAACTATGTTTATTAGATAGAGGAGAGGGGTGTAACTATGTTTATTAAATGGGGAGAAGGGTGTAACTATGTTTATTAAATGGAGGAGAGGGGTGTAACTATGTTTATTAAATAGGGGAGAAGGGTGTAACTATGTTTATTAAATGGGGGAGAGGGGTGTAACTATGTTTATTAGATAGAGGAGAGGGGTGTAACTATGTTTATTAAATAGAGGAGAGGGGTGTAACTATGTTAATTAAATAGGGGAGAGGGGTGTAACTATGTTTATTAAATGGGGGAGAGGGGTGTAACTATGTTTATTAGATAGAGGAGAGGGGTGTAACTATGTTTATTAAATAGGGGAGAAGGGTGTAACTATGTTTATTAAATGGGGGAGAGGGGTGTAACTATGTTTATTAAATGGGGGAGAGGGGTGTAACTATGTTTATTAAATAGGGGAGAGGGGTGTAACTATGTTTATTAAATGGAGGAGAGGGGTGTAACTATGTTTATTAAATGGAGGAGAGGGGTGTAACTATGTTTATTAAATGGAGGAGAGGGGTGTAACTATGTTTATTAAATGGAGGAGAGGGGTGTAACTATGTTTATTAGATAGAGGAGAGGGGTGTAACTATGTTTATTAGATAGAGGAGAGGGGTGTAACTATGTTTATTAAATGGAGGAGAGGGGTGTAACTATGTTTATTAAATGGAGGAGAGGGGTGTAACTATGTTTATTAAATGGAGGAGAGGGGTGTAACTATGTTAATTAAATAGGGGAGAGGGGTGTAACTATGTTTATTAAATAGGGGAGAGGGGTGTAACTATGTTTATTAAATGGAGGAGAGGGGTGTAACTATGTTTATTAAATAGGGGAGAGAGGTGTAACTATGTTAATTAAATAGGGGAGAGGGGTGTAACTATGTTAATTAAATAGGGGAGAGGGGTGTAACTATGTTTATTAGATAGAGGAGAGGGGTGTAACTATGTTTATTAAATGGGGAGAAGGGTGTAACTATGTTTATTAAATGGAGGAGAGGGGTGTAACTATGTTTATTAAATAGGGGAGAAGGGTGTAACTATGTTTATTAAATGGGGGAGAGGGGTGTAACTATGTTTATTAGATAGAGGAGAGGGGTGTAACTATGTTTATTAAATAGAGGAGAGGGGTGTAACTATGTTTATTAAATAGGGGAGAAGGGTGTAACTATGTTTATTAAATGGAGGAGAGGGGTGTAACTATGTTTATTAAATAGGGGAGAAGGGTGTAACTATGTTTATTAAATGGGGGAGAGGGGTGTAACTATGTTTATTAGATAGAGGAGAGGGGTGTAACTATGTTTATTAAATAGGGGAGAAGGGTGTAACTATGTTTATTAAATGGGGGAGAGGGGTGTAACTATGTTTATTAAATGGGGGAGAGGGGTGTAACTATGTTTATTAAATAGGGGAGAGGGGTGTAACTATGTTTATTAAATGGAGGAGAGGGGTGTAACTATGTTTATTAAATGGAGGAGAGGGGTGTAACTATGTTTATTAAATGGAGGAGAGGGGTGTAACTATGTTTATTAAATGGAGGAGAGGGGTGTAACTATGTTTATTAGATAGAGGAGAGGGGTGTAACTATGTTTATTAGATAGAGGAGAGGGGTGTAACTATGTTTATTAAATAGAGGAGAGGGGTGTAACTATGTTTATTAAATGGAGGAGAGGGGTGTAACTATGTTTATTAAATGGGGAGAGGGGTGTAACTATGTTTATTAAATAGGGGAGAGGGGTGTAACTATGTTTATTAAATGGAGGAGAGGGGTGTAACTATGTTTATTAAATGGAGGAGAGGGGTGTAACTATGTTTATTAAATGGAGGAGAGGGGTGTAACTATGTTTATTAAATGGAGGAGAGGGGTGTAACTATGTTTATTAAATAGAGGAGAGGGGTGTAACTATGTTTATTAAATGGAGGAGAGGGGTGTAACTATGTTTATTAAATGGAGGAGAGGGGTGTAACTATGTTTATTAAATGGGGAGAGGGGTGTAACTATGTTTATTAAATGGGGGAGAGGGGTGTAACTATGTTTATTAGATAGAGGAGAGGGGTGTAACTATGTTTATTAAATAGGGGAGAAGGGTGTAACTATGTTTATTAAATGGGGAGAGGGGTGTAACTATGTTTATTAAATGGAGGAGAGGGGTGTAACTATGTTTATTAAATGGGGAGAGGGGTGTAACTATGTTAATTAAATGGAGGAGAGTGGTGTAACTATGTTTATTAAATGGAGGAGAGGGGTGTAACTATGTTTATTAAATGGAGGAGAGGGGTGTAACTATGTTAATTAAATAGGGGAGAGGGGTGTAACTATGTTTATTAAATAGGGGAGAGGGGTGTAACTATGTTTATTAAATGGAGGAGAGGGGTGTAACTATGTTTATTAAATAGGGGAGAGGGGTGTAACTATGTTAATTAAATAGGGGAGAGGGGTGTAACTATGTTAATTAAATAGGGGAGAGGGGTGTAACTATGTTTATTAGATAGAGGAGAGGGGTGTAACTATGTTTATTAAATGGGGAGAGGGGTGTAACTATGTTTATTAAATGGAGGAGAGGGGTGTAACTATGTTTATTAAATAGGGGAGAAGGGTGTAACTATGTTTATTAAATGGGGGAGAGGGGTGTAACTATGTTTATTAGATAGAGGAGAGGGGTGTAACTATGTTTATTAAATAGAGGAGAGGGGTGTAACTATGTTTATTAAATAGGGGAGAAGGGTGTAACTATGTTTATTAAATGGGGGAGAGGGGTGTAACTATGTTTATTAGATAGAGGAGAGGGGTGTAACTATGTTTATTAAATAGGGGAGAAGGGTGTAACTATGTTTATTAAATGGGGGAGAGGGGTGTAACTATGTTTATTAAATGGGGGAGAGGGGTGTAACTATGTTTATTAAATAGGGGAGAGGGGTGTAACTATGTTTATTAAATGGAGGAGAGGGGTGTAACTATGTTTATTAAATGGAGGAGAGGGGTGTAACTATGTTTATTAAATGGAGGAGAGGGGTGTAACTATGTTTATTAAATGGAGGAGAGGGGTGTAACTATGTTTATTAGATAGAGGAGAGGGGTGTAACTATGTTTATTACATAGAGGAGAGGGGTGTAACTATGTTTATTAAATGGAGGAGAGGGGTTGTAACTATGTTTATTAAATGGAGGAGAGGGGTGTAACTATGTTTATTAAATGGAGGAGAGGGGTGTAACTATGTTAATTAAATAGGGGAGAGGGGTGTAACTATGTTTATTAAATAGGGGAGAGGGGTGTAACTATGTTTATTAAATGGAGGAGAGGGGTGTAACTATGTTTATTAAATAGGGGAGAGAGGTGTAACTATGTTAATTAAATAGGGGAGAGGGGTGTAACTATGTTAATTAAAATATGGGGAGAGGGGTGTAACTATGTTTATTAGATAGAGGAGAGGGGTGTAACTATGTTTATTAAATGGGGAGAAGGGTGTAACTATGTTTATTAAATGGAGGAGAGGGGTGTAACTATGTTTATTAAATAGGGGAGAAGGGTGTAACTATGTTTATTAAAATGGGGGGAGAGGGGTGTAATAGTTTATTAGATAGAGGAGAGGGGTGTAACTATGTTTATTAAATAGAGGAGAGGGGTGTAACTATGTTTATTAAATAGGGGAGAAGGGTGTAACTATGTTTATTAAATGGAGGAGAGGGGGTGTAACTATGTTTATTAAATAGGGGAGAAGGGTGTAACTATGTTTATTAAATGGGGGAGAGGGGTGTAACTATGTTTTATTAGATAGAGGAGAGGGGTGTAACTATGTTTATTAAATAGGGGAGAAGGGTGTAACTATGTTTATTAAATGGGGGAGAGGGGTGTAACTATGTTTATTACATGGGGGAGAGGGGTGTAACTATGTTATTAAATAGGGGAGAAGGGTGTAACTATGTTTATTAAATGGAGGAGAGGGGTGTAACTATGTTTATTAAATGAGGAGAGGGGTGTAACTATGTTTATTAAATGGAGGAGAGGGGTGTACTATGTTTATTAAATGGAGGAGAGGGGTGTAACTATGTTCATTAGATAGAGGAGAGGGGTGTAACTATGTTTAGTTAATAAGAGGAGAGGGGTGTAACTATGTTTAATAAATAGAGGGAGAGGGGTGTAACTATGTTTTATTAAATGGAGGAGAGGTGGTGTAACTATGTTTATTTAAATGGAGGAGAGGGGTGTAACTTATGTTTATTAAATAGGGGACGAGGGGTTTTAAAACTATGTTTATTAAATGGAGGGAAGGGGTGGTAACTATGTTTATTAATGGAGGAGAGGGGTGTAACTATGTTTAATTAAATGGAGGAGAAAGGGGTGTAAACTATGTTTATTAAAATGGAAGGAGAGGGGTTTAACTATGTTTATTAAATAGAGAGAGGGGTGTAACTATTGTTTATTACATGAGAGAGGGGTGTAACTATGTTTATTAAATGGGGAGAGGGGTGTAACTATGTTTATTAAATGGGGAGAAGGGGTGTAACTTATGTTTTAGTAAATGGGGGGAGAGGGGTGTAACTATGTTTATTAAATGGAGGAGAGGGGTGTAACTATGTTTATTAAATGGAGGAGAGGGGTGTAACTATGTTTATCAATAGGGACAATACTCTATGAAAGTGACTAGGAACTAGCCTTGTAGTTTTTGAACTTGTGTAAGGTTTTTGAACAATCTTCAATGGGCAAAAACGTCTTCAGCCAAATACTTCATAAAAGTCATCTGGCAGAAGTAAATTAAGCCACAAACACACATGTCATTTTATATACACTGAGTGGACAAAACATTAGGAACACCTGCTCTTTCCATGACCTAGACTGACCAGGTGAATCCAGGTGAAAACTATGATCCCTTATTGATGTCACTAGTTAAATCCACTTCAATCAGTATAGATGAAGTGGAGGAGACAGGTTAAAATATGATTTTTAAGCCTTGAGACAACAGACACATGGATTTTGTATGTGTGCTATTCAGAGGGTGAATGGGCAAGACAAAATATTTAGGAGGCTATGAACAGGGTATGGTAGTAGGTGCCAGGCACACTAGTTTGAGTGTCACAAACTGTATTTTTCGCGCTGAACAGTTTCCCATGTGTATCAAGGATGGTCCACCACACAAAGGACATCCAGCCAACTTGAGACAACTTTGAGAAGCATTGGAGTCAACATGAGCCAGCATCCCTGTGGTACGCTTTCGACACCTTGTAGAGTCCATGCCACAACGAATTGAGGCTGTTCTCAGGGCAAAAGGGGTGCAACTCAATATTATGAAGGTGTTCCTAATGTTTTGTACACTCAGTGTATATCTTAAATGACCATGTTTTCACAGATTTCATGATATAATCGTCAAGACCATTCAAAAGATTAGGGGACATGACCAGGAAGTAAAATGGAATTAACTGCCTTAAGGTTACTGGACCCCAGGAAGAGTAGCTGTTGCCTTGGCAGTAGCTAATGAGGATCCTTAATAAATACAAATACACTTCTTATTATATCATGAACATGTTCACTATCACACCTCCCTTTGTGTCACATGGTTACTTTTCCAGTACAGTAACCTCGTTTTATATGCAAGATAAAAGTGTAAACAAATGCAGTATGCTCTAAGGACAAAAGAAGCTAGATAGAGATAACGTTAGAACTTGATGCATGACAAAGACGCAATGGTAAGGTTTGTCCACAAGATGGCGCTAGATATAAGACAATATGCAGAACTCTTGGAACCGCCTGCTGTGGCACTGCACACCCGGGTTGACAGCCTCACAGCTGGTGGACAAGATCACTTTGGCCGCGCTGTCGTAAATGTTCCAATATCTCCACAACATACTGAACGCTGACTAAGCTTTGTTGAGGCTAAAATTACATAAATAAATAAAGGAGCATTTGTAATTTGTACAGTGACAAGTACACCGAAAATATTTACTGACATTTACATGACACCTATACTGACTGTTATGTTATGATATGTTGCTACTATTGTCTATAATATGACACATATTATAGAAAAACAAAAAACCTTATTTGGAGAGAGAGAGGTGGAGTAGCTTCCTGCATCATTGATTCATTTTCGGAGAAATCGTCAAACCCAGACGAAGTTAATCCCTGAATGGTTCATGCCCGATTCTCCGTGGCAGGGAGCCAAGAGGTTTTCCATGTATGGCTCACGTCATTCTCCCACCCTTTAAGCCACTTTCGTGTGTGCCCTCCTATATGAGGACACACAACGACATAGGACACAGAGCCAGAAAGAAAATCACTCACACACACATACACGCACACGACCTTTCATCAGTTAATGCAACAGAGGTTCAGGAATTGGCACTTTCCTTGAGGGCCTGCCAGAACACTTTTTTAATATTGGCAGACTTGATATAACACTTGTTATATAGTCATCAGACTTGATATAACACTTGTTATAAAGTAATCAGACATGATATAACACTTGTTATATAGTCATCAGACATGATATAACACTTGTTATGAAGTCATGACAACATTGCAATGTAATGATACTGTAATAACCCATGGAACAGAAAATAGAACTTTCACCCACCTTCTATTCACCTAAAGTCACAGTATTTCATCATGAGGTACGTGTGTGTTCTGCTTGGTCTGTCTGTTGTGTTGTCTCGGCCTTGTCAATATGTGCTTATTTTCAACCATTATCTGCGCTGTGCACTAGGATTCGTCTAGGGGGAATTAACACATTTTGCATATAACCTTTAGCCATCAGGTGTCCATTGACACTTCAAGCTAATGTAAGGCGCCTAAATAAGTATTTACTTGAATATTGCAATATACACTGCTCAAAAAAATAAAGGGAACACTTAAACAACACAATGTAACTCCAAGTCAATCACACTTCTGTGAAATCAAACTGTCCACTTAGGAAGCAACACTGATTGACAATAAATGTCACATGCTGTTGTGCAAATGGAATAGACAAAGGTGGAAATTATAGGCAATTAGCAAGACACCCCCAATAAAGGAATGGTTCTGCAGGTGGTGACCACAGACCACTTCTCAGTTCCTATGCTTCCTGGCTGATGTTTTGGTCACTTTTGAATGCTGGCGGTGCTTTCATTCTAGTGTAGCATGAGACGGAGTCTACAACCCACACAAGTGGCTCAGGTAGTGCAGTTCATCCAGGATGGCACATCAATGCGAGCTGTGGCAAAAAGGTTTGCTGTGTCTGTCAGCGTAGTGTCAGAGCATGGAGGCGCTACCAGGAACAGGCCAGTACATCAGGAGACGTGGAAAGGCCGTAGGAGGGCAACAACCCAGCAGCAGGACCGCTACCTCCGCCTTTGTGCAAGGAGGTGCATTGCCAGAGCCCTGCAAAATGACCTCCAGCAGGCCACAAATGTGCATGTGTCTGCTCAAACGGTCAGAAACAGAATCCATGAGGGTGGTATGAGGGCCCGACGTCCACAGATGGGGGTTGTGCTTACAGCCCAACACCGTGCAGGACGTTTGGCATTTGCCAGAGAACACCAAGATTGGCAAATTCGCCACTGGCGCCCTGTGCTTTCACAGATGAAAGCAGGTTCACACTGAGCACATAGGCACATGTGACAGACGTGACAGAGTCTGGAGAACGCCGTGGAGAACGCTTCTGCTGCCTGCAACATCCTCCAGCATGACCGGTTTTGGCGGTGGGTCAGTCATGGTGTGGGGTGGCATTTCTTTGTGGGGCCGCACAGGCCTCCATGTGCTTGCAGAGGTAGCCTGACTGCCATTAGGTACCGAGATGAGATCCTCAGACCCCTTGTGAGACCATATGCTGACAATGCATTTTGGCCTGCTGGAGGTCATTTTGCAGGGCTCTGGCAGTGCACCTCCTTGCACAAAGGCGGAGGTAGCGGTCCTGCTGCTGGGTTGTTGCCCTCCTACGGCCTCCTCCACGTCTCCTGATGTATTGGCCTGTCTCCTGGTAGCGCCTCCATGCTCTGGACACTACGCTGACAGACACAGCAAACCTTTTTGCCACAGCTCGCATTGATTGCCATCCTGGATGAACTGCACTACCTGAGCCACTTGTGGGGTTGTAGACTCCTACTCATGCTACCACTAGAGTGAAAGCACCGCCAGCATTCAAAAGTGACCAAAAACATCAGCCAGGAGCATAGGAACTGAGAAGTGGTCTGTGGTCACCACCTGCAGAACCATTCCTTTATTGGGGGTGTCTTGCTAATGGCTATAATTTCCACCTTTTGTCTATTCCATTTGCACAACAGCATGTGACATTTATTGTCAATCAGTGTTGCTTCCTAAGTGGACAGTTTGATTTCACAGAAGTGTGATTGACTTGGAGTTACATTGTGTTGTTTAAGTGTTCCCTTTATTTTTTTGAGCAGTGTATATATATATATATATATTTGAGCAATATAAAACTGCTGAATAAGAAATTAATTCATAAACCACTGGAATTAGAATGGTATAATGGGGATAGATAGTACCGGTCCAAATTGGCTCTCTAGCCCTTTCCGACGGACCTCGGTACCGTATACATTTCAAATTGAAGAAAGACTCATTGGATTGATCGCGCGCGTGGACGAACACGGCACACCGTTATTTTGGAGATGCGCACTCACTCTCTCTCTCTCTCTTTGTTGTTGTTCTCTTATACACGCACCATGCACGTACTCTCTCTCGCACTCTCACACTCTCTCTCTGTCTCGTTCCTCTCCCTCCTGGCTCTCTCTCAATTCTCTCTCTCCTTTTCTCTGTTCCCCGGGGGAATTCTTCATCCAAACCTCAATCACGTATGATTGCGTAGAGAGAGAACCGTGAGCCCATTCACTCATGCCTGTCGGCGAGAGGAGAGCACCCGCTAACCATCCATACGGAAGGAAATAATCCATTACACCAATCGTGTTGTATGCAAGGAAACCGGCATTTTGGAAGATTTTTATAGTCTTACATACGAACAATAATAACGAAACGCAAATGTTTTTCTCTCATTGTAAAGCCAAATCACTATGTTGCTGCTGCATTCTCACAGATAATTATCTTTCCCCGACCGTGCTCGGAGGGTCTGCTGGTAGAAGGGCTGGTACAGATGGCACAGATGCCCGTAGTCCCGGAGAGTGAGTGGGGAAGCCAAATGGACCGCCGCCTACCCTTTGCCCCCTCTCGATTCGGTTTTGTCTTCGGCTTAATACATTGAAAAGTTATGAGACGTTGCATTCACCCAGCTGTTGATGAAATAGTGTACAGTGAAGTTTAAGGTGTCTCGAATGCATTATGGTGCTGGATATTTTGACACTCACAGACTTTCCGTGCAAATGAGGATTATACCGAGGGGGACACTGGAATGAATACCCGAGACTCAATTTTGCGCACGCACGCTCCGACAACACACAAACTTATTTACCACAGTTGCATTTTTTTTGAATAGCCTAGATTATGCGTAAATTGGTGGCATTTTATACTTTCCCTGCAATGAATTTGTGTATTTTCTAAGGGGTCATAATGAGATTTTGCTAAATCCGCGTGGATCGTATTTAAAAAAAAAAAAAAATCACGGTTCTTTTTGCTCCAAACTACCACACAACCACTCGATCTCTGTCCAACGACTCTTGGCTCGGTTCGGTTCGGCTCGCCCGCGAGGGAGATGGCCGCTATCGCCAGCTCCTTGATCCGTCAGAAACGCCAGGCGAGGGAGTCAAACAGCGACCGAGTCTCCACTACTAAACGCCGTCCCAGCCCCAGCAAAGATCCTCGTTCCATATACGAGCGCCATTTCTTGGGGGTCTTCAGCAAAGTCCGTTTCTGCAGCGGCAAGAAAAGACCAGCCGCTCGGCGGCGACCAGGTCAGTGCTGTAGTTTTGTGTGAAACGGTTTCCCCGCCCCTCGACCGCGCTGAGCTAATGCATTACTGCAGTCAAATGCCTTATCTTTAAGGCTGGAGGTAGATTTATCCGCGGTGCCTGAGAATGCAATGCGAAAAATCCACCTGTTCCATAGCTCACGTGTTGTCTGTCGAGAACCACTGCACAGTTTACCCATATCCTACCGTATCAGCCTCAATGTAAAAGTATGTTGTGACGTTACCGATATTAATGTTATATTGCCGTGATCATAATGATCTATTATCTTAGCACCATTATTGCTATTCTATCCTATAGGCTGTGTATTTCTATTAGAAGGTAGGGCAGATATTGGCTATAACCTACATATATTCACATATATTTAAGCTTGCTAATTGATATTCATTTGTTACATCTCCCCTGCCATGTTGAAATTAATGCTACCTTAAATAATTCAATAATTAATGGAGATTGAGACTTAGTGGAGATAAGTTGTACCGCAGTGCACAAAGGCTGTTTTAAGAGTAAATGTTTAATGGTAAATGTTTAATGGTACATGTTTATTGCAGAGGGAAGGTTTACTGCAGTGGTGAGAGGTAGCTATAGTGATTAAGACGCTACCATCCATATTGATGGACACAGACTACGGGGCTACTATGCTAAGCTATCATTCTTCCCCTTCTCCTGGTGCACAGATAAAGAGGAACTGGCCAATCACTCCCCTCCTTATCCAGCCAAAGGCTGTCATGTGATGAATGGGAGGTGCACTGTCACCACAGACAGACAGATAGACAGACCAAAACCACAGACAGACAGATAGACAGACCAAAACCACAGACAGACAGATAGACAGACAGAGATACAGACAGACAGGCAGAATGACCAGATCCACAGACAGACAGAACAAAACCACAGACAGACAGACAGACAGACAGACAGACAGACAGACAGACAACAAAAACACAGGCAGACAGACACACAGACAGACAGACAGCCAACAAAACCACAGACAGTCAGATAGAACAGAATCACAGACAGACAGACAGACTTCATATCATCATACTGCTGTAATGATTAGAACATTTTGACAAGCAGCCTGCTGGAGGAATTTGTCTGTTAAAAGAATGTTGTTTTTCCTTCTATCTCCCTCATAAGATGCATCCTCCAAACCTCCACAGGTGTCCCGTAAGGGCGGCAGGCTAGGTCAGTAGCTCAGCCTCCATCCGTGTGTGCTGTGTTGTTTTCCGTCTCCACCCCCTGCATCATCTCGCGCCCATGTCGATACCCCTTTTGCTAGGAAAGGCTGGGGGTGAGAAGGGATGTGGGGGAGGGTGGGGCTGGGTGGGTGGGTGGTGGGAGGGTGGGGCTGGGTGGTGGTAGTGGGTGGAGGGTTGGATGGTTGAGGTGGTAGTGGGTGGGGAGGGGTGGGGGTGGAAGTGGGTGGTGGGGGTGGAAGTGGGTGGTGGGGGTGGTTGAGGGTTGGAGGGTGGGGGTTGTAGTGGGTGGTGAGGGTTGGGGGTGGTAGTGGGTGGTGAGGGGTGGGGTTTGTAGTGGGTGGTGAGGGGTGGGTGGTGGGAGGGTGGGGCTGGGTGGTGGTAGTGGGTGGAGGGTTGAGGTGGTAGTGGGTGGTGAGGGGTGGGTGGGGGTGGAGGGTTGGACGGTGGAGTGGTAGTGGGTGGGGGTGGGTGGGGTGGAGGGTTGAAGGGTGGGTGGTGAGGGGTGGGGGTGGAAATGGGTGGTAGGGGTGGGGGTGGTTGAGGGTTGGGGGTGGTAGTGGGTGGTGAGGGGTGGGGGTTGTAGTGGGTGGTGATGGGTGGGGGTGGGGGTGGGGGTGGTGGTAGTGGCTTGCAGCACCTGTCTGATGCCAGTGACTCCTCTGATAATTGTTTTGACACTGCTTTCAATTTGGATTTCTCCTTTTTCTATTTTTCCTGATTTCGTATTTTCTGTGATTTAAGATGTCTTGCAGTAGTCTCTTCTTTGGTTACTCTCTCCCTCTTCTCCTTTGCTTTTTATGTCTCCGTCTTTCAGTTTGTCTGTCTGATCAGTTTTCACTCTGTCTCTTCCTGCTGCTCCTCAGGTGTGTGTTTAACATGTGTTTAACATGTGGAGTATTGTTGTGTGACTGGGTGGAGGTCTGTTTATCCATGTGTATTGATGAGCTGTGTTTCTCCCTGTCTAAAGTGTCGACTATAGCGATTGAGGTGATCATTCATCATTTCATGGTCATAACGCCATTTGTCAACATGCCCAACTGTCCCTGTTTATGTCTGTACATTGTCACACTTCAGGTTGTGCAATTTTGAATACACACAGGCACGTCCTCCCGTGGTAGGCATATCCCGAGCACAAACACAGGCAATTTGTTCTTTCACTGTCCACACGTCTCCCTCAAACTCATACTTAAACACGCCCTCTCCCTCAAACTCATACTTAAACACGCCCTTTCCCTCAAACTCATACTTAAACACGCCCTCTCCTCACACACATACCTGCATACTTCATTTGCAAGCAAACGCACCTACCCAGACACACAGCAACGGAGGTTGGTAGCACCTTAATTGGGGAGGACGGGCTCGTGGTAATGACTGGAGCAGAACTGGTGGAATGGTATCAAATATGCCATTCCATTTACTCCGTTCCAGCCATTATTACGAGCCGTCCTCCTCTCGGCAGCCTCCACTGATATCATATCCACTGCCACACACAACACAACACAACCACGTCCATTGTGTTTCCCTCTAAATGGAGCAGATTTGCTCTGCTGTCAGTGATCACTAAGCCCATGTTCAAGCCTTTATTCATAGTAGTGCAGTTATCACATTTAGTGAGGTCCCACCCTGCTACCCCCCACACCATTACCCCCTCCCCCTACCCCCACACATTACCCCCTCCCCCTAACCCCCACACCATTACCCCCTCCCCCCACACCATTACCCCTCCCCCTATCCCCCACACCATTACCCCCCCTACCCCCCACACCATTACCCCTCCCCCTATCCCCCACACCATTACCCCCTCCCCCTATCCCCCACACCATTACCCCCTCCCCCTATTCCCCACACCATTACCCCCCCATCCCCCACACCACCCCCATCCCCCACACAATTCCCCCCTCCCCCCCCACCCCCACACAATTCCCCCCTCCCCCACACCACTCTACCCCTCCCCCCACACCACTCTCACTGCCCCCCCCATATTCCACACCACTCTCCCCCTCCCCCCACACCACTCTCCCTGCCCCTATACTCCACACCACTCTCCCCCTACCACCCACACTACTATCTCTCTCCCCCTATCCCCCACACCACTCTCCACCTACGCCCCACACCACGCTCCCCCTACCCCCTATCCCCACACCACTCTCCCCCTCCTCCCACACCACTCTCCCTGCCCCCCCCATACCACTCTCCCTGCCCTACCCCCCACACCACTCTAGCTGCCCTACCCCCCACACCACTCTAGCTGCCCTACCCCCCACACCACTCTCCCTGCCCTACCTCCTCCCTAGCCTCCACACCACTCTCCCTACTCTTGATGGCCTGTCCCAGAGATTGACGGCTCTGCCGCCGGTGAGTTGTGGGTTGATGGACAGAATGAAGTACGGTTGATCCGACATTAACCTTCACTGATGCGAGGTCAGCTTGCTAGCCGACCCTGGGCTCAACGACAGTGCTGATCAAATGGCACATATCTGCTCCAGGACCAGCCCTGGAGTCCACTGGGGATTCCACTGTGGACACTGGCGATGATTCTGATTCTGTTCTGAGGTCAGATGCTACTCCATCAGCCCTCTTTGAACCCGTCCACATGTTCACACTTCACCTCTAGAGAGATCTGGACTCGAATCAATACAGGGTTTGTTTAATTTAAAGGCCAAGAAAATTCAATTGAATAATGAACTTGTATCCAAGGACAATGTAGTTTGTTTGCCTCAAACAAAGTACAGGATTATTATTTACAGATTGTGACTTTCCGTTCGGTCTCAGTTTGATGAAGGTTATTTTGAACTACCACAGATTAGAAAAGAACAGCCTGGTTGTGCGATGGTTGATCCAATGGATTATACAGTTGGATCACAACTGCCTTAGCTTCAAATTGAACCTTCGCAAACGCGTGACTCCGTAAGCAGCATCACTACCACAATAGAGGTACTCCTTTCGAGCCTCTACTGTTCAATCCAAATCTAACACATTTGCTTTCATAAATCCTAAATAATGAAGGACCAAAAATACCAAATCCAAGATATCTTACTCAGAATGTTTTATTTTCACTGCTAAGTGCCCCTGTTGATAATCTCTATAGAAGCTCAACTATCCACACACAATCAAAATAACTACACATTAACCATCACTGAGAGTTCAACCTGGTCTCAGAGAATTTCGTATTATTCTGTATGCAAAAACAAGACACTCCATTTAGTATGATATGTTACGTTTCGTATGGTAAGTATTCATTTGTGGATGTCCATCACCCATTTCGTATGATATGTTACGAATTACGATTCGTATTCTATGTTACCAATTTGCAAAAACGTACAATCTGTTACGAATTTGCGAAATGTAAAATAAGTTCTGAATTTGCAAAACGTATGATATATTACGAATTCTAGCTAGGTGGCTAACGTTAGCTAGGCTAGGGGTTAGGGTTAAGTTTAGGAGTTAGGTTAAAGGGTTAAGGTTAGGGTTAGCTAAAAGGGTTACGGTTAGGGGAAGGGTTAGCTGACATGCTAAGTAGTTACAAAGTAGCTAAAAAGTAGTAAGTAGTTGAAAAGTAGTTGATATATATATGATGAGATTCGAACTAGCAACCTTTGGGTTGCTAGACGATCACATTATACACCCGACCAACCATCCAATCTTATGTAACCATACCAAACGTAACATATCATACTAATTTAAGTGTCCCAGATGTACATTTACTATGTTATGTCTAGTCTATGACACCAGGCTGGAGAATTTGCAGATGATTGTTTCTCCTAACGTGATCTTCTAGCACCCCCACCCTTTCTCAACGATAAACATACTTTTTCACACGTTTTTTCTTGCAGTCGGCGAAAGACTCCCATAGCCTTGGGCTAAACCTCATGATCCACCTGCTCCTTCACAAGCCCTGCACCAAATGTCACAAGCACCACAAAGTTGGATGGCAACTCAAGTTTCAAGTTTAACGTTTTAATGTCACGTGTACAAGTACAGTGAAATGCCTTTCTTTCAAGATCTAAACCCAACAATGCAGTAATCAATTAGAATGTAATACTAAAAATAACAAGGTAGAACAAAAACACATGAGATAGAAAAATAAGAAGAACGTGATAAAGTAAGTAAGCATACTATATGCAGTGTCAGTTCCAGTACCATGTTGACAATATGCAGGGATACTGGAGTGATAGAGGTAAGGGGTAAGGTGACTAGGCATCAGAATATAATACTCAGCGTTCTTTATAGATGGTATAACATTTTGGGGTGACTAACCTCATGATATTACCATAGCCTTTGATTGGAGATCACTTGTAGAGTTGAAGCCCTTAACGGCACAATAAACATTGTAGATATTTTGTTAGTCAAACCCACATTATGAAGTACTGGTTCACCGAAATCTCCAGGCCCATCTAGAAGCAAACAGTTAGTTAGGGCTGAATACTAACTTGGGATTTTTGTTTTTATCTCATTGACGTCAGTGCATGATTTACGTAAAAGTTCAAGTTAAGTGCATAAAAAGTTAGGATTCGTCTTTTGGTGAATAGTGGAAAAATCTGAGTGAATCCACAAGTCACTCTCCTGATGAAAATAGTAAAGATGTAGCCAAGATCAGGCAAATCGCGAACACCAAAACCCCAAACGTAGGTCAGCTGCCGTAATATATTAATTCCAGATTACATCATCACCTTCAAGGACCACCTGTTAACATCACCAGTGTACAAGAGGGCAGTAGATACTGTATCTCTAATGGTTACAGGTGCATCAGGACTCAAGTATCAGTTTGCCACGTAGAGGTTAGGAGATACCTTAGCTAGCAAGTTGGCAATGTTCAACAAGATAACAGTTTAAAAAAAGCATAGGTTACTATCGTGTTACAAGACTACAAGGCCACCTATGGATTCCTTTGAATTTTCTTGTACTAGACCAAGTCTATTCTGACCCCTGACCCTGACACCAACCTGGTAACCCATCCTCAACATGTGTTTTACTAGTTTGTCAATGTGTGCAGCAGTGGCAAGGTGTCAGGCAGTAGGGGTGTGGTCTGACGTGCCCCTGGGGGGTGGGGCGTGGTGGGGTCTGTCCTTTGTTTCAGAGCCGCAGCTGAAAGGCATCGTGACACGACTGTTCAGCCAGCAAGGCTTCTACCTGCAGATGCAGCCGGATGGCTCTATCGATGGCAGCAAGGACGAGAACAGCGACTACAGTGAGTAATTGGTTCGGCACTACGACTCCCAGCATGCCCCATGGTTACCAAGAGTTACTGGCCCCATTACAAGTCCTTCCTTCCTTTGTTTCTTGATGTAATCATTGATTAGACATGATTGGACAGGTAAACGCAAAGGCTCCACCACTAGGCTTTCACCTGTCCAGTCTTTTCTGATCAGTGATTGCTTCAAGGAAGGGTGGAAGGATGCACTTATAAATACTCTGAACTGGGATACTCACCCTACCCCATTTAACATTCCTTAATTTATGGTATTGCATGATATGAGGGGAGGACCATCCTCCTCAGTGAATTTGAGGAAAATAAAAATTGTGAAACATTTAGATACAACTATAGTAAATATATTCACGTCACCAAATAATTGATTATAACACACTGTTTTCCAATTAAGGTCTACAGTAGCCTCAACAGCACTCTTTAGGGTAGCACCATGGTGTAGCCGGAGGACAGCTAGTGTCCGTCCTCCTCTGGCTACATTGACTTCAATACAAAACCTTGGAGGTTCGTGGTTCTCACCCCATTCCATAGACTTACACAGTAATTGAATGTGAATGAATGTTTGGCTTTGGAAAGGTTTTTTCGCCAGGTCACAGACAGCTGATGTGTTGTGCACTGTCCACAAGCAAAGGGAAAAGGTGAACGGAGGAGAGTGTGTCAATGTGAGAAGGAATTATACAACAGACAAAGTGATCATGCTGTTTTGTATTTGGCTGTTATTAAAGTAAACTGTTTGTGTGTGATCAAAGGTGTATTCAGTCCGCGATTCTGTTGAAAAACGTTTCTTAAACACAGAAGCAAACTGAGCGAAACAGGGATAAACGTACCTGAATTTGTCCAATAGAAGCTCACATTTAAAACTGTTGGACTAATGATTCCACCCTAGATCAGCTAGATGCAGGCAAGAGTGTGCAAGGCGGTGTTGAATCTGTCACTGTCTGCCACCTTAATTATTCACATTTCTCAACCTGTACGTTGTAAACTTTTATTCATAGGCTAGGTTGTAGAAACCTCCTGATCATTGGGTATAGGAAAAATGTGAGCATAATGCAGTAACCTACACTTATCGATTGTCACTGGTGTAGAGAGGAGTAGGCAGGAGGCAGTCGCAGGTTTAGAACTACTGAATTGATTTAAGCACCAGAGATAAAAGCGGGACGATGACTCAAACGCTGTTGTGCTCAAAATATATCTTCATAAACAAAAAGGCAGAAAGTGCAAAATATAAGGTATTCAGGAAATAGAGAAGAGATTCCTGTCAGGAGAACAAGTAACATTTACACTGACCGACAAAGACAAATGACAGAGGGAGTATATATACAGTGATAGAGTTGGGGATTGGAACCAGGTGTGTGTAGTGATGACGAGACAAGTCCGGGGTTGATGAGTGAAGGACGTTTGCCAGCAGTAGGTTCGGCAGCAGCTAGACGGCCGGCGACACCGAACACCTGAGCTGGACTGGAGGGAGAGCCAAAGCGAAGGCTGGTGTGACATCGATGTTACATTGAACTGGGTAAATGGAAAATGAATGACATTCATCCAATATGCTGTAATAGAAATAAGGCCATGTTCATGAAAAAAAAAAGAATCGCCCTCCATCATCTTAAACAGCACCGACCGCCACTGATTTACAGTGAAACAAAATGTGTGTGAAGTATTGTTCTAGTTTAGTGCCAACATCTACTGCCAAGATCTATACCTATGTAAAATAGGGCAGCCTCAAACAATCAATTGGTTTGAACTTTTAAACAATGTCTTGGAGATGAGTCAATTCACACATATTGTTTTGTGCCTGTGAGTGTTACAGTTTTCTTCCTGGGATGAAGGAGAGGACCAAAACGCAGCGCGGCTAGTGTTCAACATGATTTAATAAAGATAATAACGTGAACACTACAAGCAACAAAACAATAAATGTGAAAACCGAAAACAGTCCTATCTGGTGCAGAACACAAAGACAGGAAACAACCACCCACAAACCCCAACACAAAACAAGCCACCTAAATATGGTTCCCAATCAGAGACAATGACAAACACCTGCCTCTGATTGAGAACCATATCAGGCATACATAGAAATGGACAAACTAGACACACAACATAGAATGCCCACCCAGCTCACGTCCTGACCAACACTAAAACAAGTAAAACACACAAGAACTATGGTCAGAATGTTACAGTGAGACAGTGTTAGGTGTGCTAAAAAACCTCCAAACTAGTAGTAAATCGTCTCATTGTTATCTGAAGACTAATATCAGTGTAATAATGGCAACTAAACATCCTAGGGGTCAATTCCATAGTAAATTGTATTGAGAAAAATAACTATTTGCATTTAAATTTGCATGTCCAACTGAGAACACTGAAATATACAGTTGAAGTCGGAAGTTTACATACACCTTAGCCAAATACATTTAAACTCAGTTTTTCACAATTCCTGACATTTAATCCTAGTAAAAATTCCCTCTCTTAGGTCAGTTAGGATCACCACTTTATTTTTCCAACAAATGTAAACAATTGTTGGAAAAATTACTTGTGTCATGCACAAAGTAGATGTCCTAACCGACTTGCCAAAACTATAGTTTGTTAACAATAAATGTGTGGAGTGGTTGAAAAACGAGTTTTGATGACAACAACCTAAGTGTATGTAAACTTCCGACTTCAACTGTATATATTTTAATATCAACTGGAAGTACCAAGCGAAACATCCCTTGTGTTCCACTGTGTGAATGTAAGTGTCACGTTGTTTTGATTTGAACAGCTCTAAAGCCTGTGATTGTCACAACTGCATTTTCCCTGTGGATGTTCATGACTTATAATAAAATCAATCGAAGGAACTTCTTTCTCAGGGGACATCTGGTCCAAAGGATCCTTTCCACCAGTCATTTCTCTTCACTTTCATGGTATGAAATTCATGGTATGAAAATGACTGTTGGAAAAATGGTATCAGGGGGTGGAGGAGCGCAGTAAACTGGAAATCATTTAGCAACCAAAAATACCCCCTACTCCGTTTGTACCTAATAAATAATTCCGTCTGAGAGACGCCTCATGCTTAGAGACTGAAGACGATAGAGAGAGGGAAGGAGAGAAAGAACTGGCTGGCTCATGATGTCCTATTGATATCACTTCTGGTTTAGAAGTTGTCGTATAACCAGATTGCAGCAACCGACTGGTCTCTTTCACAACTTTTTTGCCATGAGGAAATCAAATTGTCATGGGAACGACGTCATCTTTTGGTTGTTATCTGGTCAGATATCCAGATAACAACCAGATAAAAACATATTCTGCTTGCTAAAAACCCTTCCTTTAGACAACTAGTATATAACGTGACCATGATGTCTGTTTTTCCCACTGGGGGAAGGATGGAAAATGAAGGGATGAATAGAGGAAGAGAGAGCTGGAGAACCTGAGAGGAATAAATACCAATAGACATGTAGGGAAGGTAGGTAGGGAGGTAGGGAGGGAGGGAGGGAGGGAGGGAGGGAGGGAGGGAGGGAGGGAGGGAGGGAGGGAGGTTGAGAGAATGTGAGAGAGATTAAGAGGTAGAGAAATGTAAGGAGAAAGCTTGGCATTCACGTATTGATCTGTGTGATGTATTTGTATGGCATTTGTTGAAACTCAATGTTAAATTCAAATCTCCCTATCATCATATCTATGCCAATATAAACCAATGTCCATGAAAATGTGCAAACCAATTTGACTGGAGGTACACAACACACGGCTCTCGTCATGAGCTGTCCGGTCGCTACCGAGAACCTAACCAAATGTAGCAAGGTGTAAAAGAAGCTCCTGAAACTAGATCCCCCTAGATATTGGTCTTGACGAGAAGAAGAAAAAAACTGTTGGGGGAGGTTCTCTTCTGCACTGTTTCAACCAATCTGGTTAGTGGAGGAGGAGTTAAGATCAGTGGTGTAGTGGAGGTAATACACATGTATATGCCGTATACCCACTTTTTTGTGGGCATGGCTTATACTCACTTATTAATCTCCACAATGTGTGTAGTGGTGTAACGTTGACGCATGAAGTCAAGAAGCATGAGGGCGTAATGAAGGTTGCCAGGTGTGTGTAATGAAGGTTGCCAGGTGTGTGTAATGAAGGTTGCCAGGTGTGTGTAATGAAGGTTGTCAGGTGTGTGTAATGAAGGTTGCCAGGTGTGTGTAATGAAGGTTGCCAGGTGTGTGTAATGAAGGTTGCCAAGTGTGTGTAATGACGGTTGCCAGGTGTGCATAATGAAGGTTGCCAGCCGTGCGTGATGATGGGTTGCCAGGTCCTGGGGGTTAGTAGACCGGCGACGTTGAGCGCCGGAGAGGGAGTAGATGTGACAGTACACCCTCCCTCCGACACGCGGTTCCAGCCGCAGGACGAAGCCGGCCAGGAGAACGGCCCAGAGGGCGAGGAGCGGGTCTGGACGGGGAAGGTGGAATTCTTGGATTATGTTGGGATCTAGAATGTCGTCCACCGGAACCCAGCACCATCCGGTGGATGGTCGAAGACCCCCCCCCTGAACAGAGCCATGAATCTCTCATAGGAACTCAGCTCCTCCTTTCCTCTCTCCCACTCTGTTCAGGATGGTCTTCGGCCATCCACCGGAGGGGAGGGGGGGGGGGGGGCAGGATGGCCAGACCACGGTGGAGTACGTGCTCAGATTTCTGACAGTGGCAGCATCCAGCGGATGGAATGAGCCGGCACTCTGCACATTATTCAGAAGAGGTCCAGACGGAGTTGGCGTTCCCGAGACGACAATCTAACCTTAGACACGCTCATCGCGATGGTCATCCGACTGGATAACTCCTTCAGGAGCGTCGGGAACCCCCATCGCCTCTCCTTCGTTGAGTCAGAGCCTGAACCCAAGGAGGTAGGGGCCACACGCCTCCCCGCAGCTGCTTGTTCATTTCCTTTCTTTTTCAACTTCAGACCAATACCTATTTCTCACTTAAAACTTGTTTTGTTTTTAATTGTAATAATAGATTATCACTCACATTATCGATCGGTGTGCTGTATTATTCGAATAATAGATTACCTTCACCCTTGAACTACCCGACCTCCTGACCTCTGTCATGTGCAGCAGCGAAGGAATCATTTATTTTTAGGAGCCGGTTTGGTCGTACTGTTGGGATCAGTGAACAGAACACTCACTGCATACTAGGTGGGCCCAGCTCCGGTGAAATCCGACCAATATTTCAATTACATTTATATGGCTACCGTAATTTCACTCCAATAAAAAATTGTCAACGCTAATTCTCTAGGCAGCGATCTGAAGGCGACTCTGGCAAGGACAATCTTGATTTCAGAGAACAGGAGGAATTCATGCACCAATGCAAAACATTGTGTTTACTGTAATTATCCAAAATGAGACATTTAGTTTCTAAATGTCATGTCATGATATTTGTTGATGGGTTGATAAAACTGGTTTAGGGTGCAGGCAGCTGCATTTACAGTTCTGAGTCTACATTTTATTGGTAATATGATTGACTGGTAGGTTAGAACACAATTACACGAGAATGCTGGTAACCTCCATTAAATTAATTAACAACCGTGTTCAATATTGAGTCAGCAATCCGACGCTCTGTAATTTAATTGCGTCGTCTGTTGATCACTCCTCTAAAATTACCTGCACAAATTGAGGCTTATGAAAACATTGTTGGTTATGAGAGGCTTATGAAGACGTTGTTGGTTATGAGAGGCTCATGAAGACATTGTTGGTTATGAGAGGTCCATGAAGACATTGTTGGTTATGAGAGGCTCATGAAGACATTGTTGGTTATGAGAGGCTCATGAAGACATCGTTGGGTACGAGAAGCCCATGAAGACATTGTTGGTTATGAGAGGCTCATGAAGACATCGTTGGGTACGAGAAGCTCATGAAGACATCGTTGGTTATGAGAAGCTCATGAAGACATCGTTGGGTACGAGAAGCTCATGAAGACATCGTTGGTTATGAGAGGCTCATGAAGACATCGTTGGGTACGAGAAGCTCATGAAGACATCGTTGGTTATGAGAAGCTCATGAAGACATCGTTGGGTACGAGAAGCTCATGAAGACATCGTTGGTTATGAGAGGCTCATGAAGACATCGTTGGGTACGAGAAGCTCATGAAGACATCGTTGGTTATGAGAGGCTCATGAAGACATCGTTGGTTATGAGAAGCTCATGAAGACATCGTTGGTTATGAGAGGCTCATGAAGACATCGTTGGGTACGAGAAGCTCATGAAGACATCGTTGGTTATGAGAGGCTCATGAAGACATCGTTGGTTATGAGATGCTCATGAAGACATCGTTGGTTATGAGAGGCTCATGAAGACATCGTTGGGTACGAGAAGCTCATGAAGACATCGTTGGGTACGAGAAGCTCATGAAGACATCGTTGGTTATGAGAAGCTCATGAAGACATCGTTGGTTATGAGAGGCTCATGAAGACATCGTTGGGTACGAGAAGCTCATGAAGACATCGTTGGGTACGAGAAGCTCATGAAGACATCGTTGGTTATGAGAGGCTCATGAAGACATCGTTGGTTATGAGATGCTCATGAAGACATCGTTGGTTATGAGAGGCCCATGAAGACATCGTTGGTTATGAGAAGCTCATGAAGACATCGTTGGTTATGAGAGGCTCATGAAGACATCGTTGGTTATGAGAGGCCCATGAAGACATCGTTGGTTATGAGAGGCCCATGAAGACATCGTTGGTTATGAGATGCTCATGAAGACATCGTTGGTTATGAGAGGCTCATGAAGACATCGTTGGTTATGAGAGGCCCATGAAGACATCGTTGGTTATGAGAGGCCCATGAAGACATCGTTGGTTATGAGATACCAACTCCATATACAGTGCTAGTTCTTCCCCTGCTCTAGCATCTCCATGGCCATTGCACATGTTTAGCATCAGTTGTTAGAGAAGGCTCTCTCAGCTGAAGTCTGTCATTGTATACCCCCCCCCCCCCCCCCCCCCCCCCCCCACTTCCTCTCACCAAGTCTCACGCAATGGATTTGTGTCCGTCAGGATTATAGGAACTGCCCTTCCCATTTACATGGCCCAGAACTTTCTAAACCGTCCTGGGATTTTATTATCTGCAGAGCCCATACTGTATTAATGCATCAAACAGGCTTACCATCCTGTTAGGATTTGCCTTGGCCGATTACAGCTCCTTTGGATGGCTGACATTCCAAGGATTTGGTTTCCTCGAGCCACTTTGACACATTTGTCTGCCCTTTTGATGGATACAGATTTCTGGTCATTTTTTTTTACATTAGCATTTGGCAGGTTAGGCCAGCTTTAGTTGGGTGACTGTCAGAGAAAGTTGCCATTACAAACATGTGAGTACAGGGTGGTTGTTAACTCATTTGCCCATGTATTTGCACGCATAGAGGCCATGATTATTGAGTCATTCGTCAGGTTTTCTCTTCCTGAAGACAAGTGTAGCACAGCTCCTGTCTCATGAGTTAAGTCACAGTTTTTGAGCAAGTGAATTGAGAGCTGTGGCAGTTAATAATAATAATTTCCTAGCGATGCAGATTTCTATTCTACACGTCTTACCAATTCTCTGATCTCAGGCAATGGCATGTAGATCTGTCTGTGGCGACTGCCTCTGATATGACTGAACCCTACACTCTTAGAAAAAAAGGTGCTATCTAGAACCTAAAAGGGTTCTTCGCATGTCCCCATAGGAGAACCCTTTGAAGAACCCTTCTTGGTTCCAAGTAGAACTCTTTTGAGTCCCATGTAGAACCCTTTCACCAGAGGGTTCTACATGGAACCCAAAATAGTTGTACCTGGAACCAGAAAAGGTTATCCTATGGGGACAGCCGAAGGAGACTTTCGGAACACTGTTTTTCTAGGAGTGTACAGTATGTCTGTGCGGTTGACGGCTGATGTAGTGGCAGCTCTCGCCCAGAACATTCTGTCTTCTCAGGGAGTCATGCACTAATCCTTGGAGAGACACATTTGGTCATCAAAGTGACAGAGGTATCCATCTGGAAGTGCAACAGAGCGAGGGATGAGAGCTACAAAATTGAAAAGAGAAAAGTAAGGCGTGCATATGGGCCAACCTCTCACACCTTGTTCCAAGAGTGTATTGCTGGAAGAACCAACACAGCCATTTCAGTGCATCACCTTCCTGGGGATCCTCAGGGGCAGATTTATACCGTAGCTAGGCGAAAGCGGCACGTCGATATTTATTGAGTGAAATTGAATCTGCTGGGCGGACGGACGTGCGTTGGCACCTCTACTCTCATCTCTGTGAGCTTTATCTGATTCCGTCGCCACTTACAATCTTCTTCACGGGGTCCCTGTGGTCGTTCTGTATCCCTAGCCACCATGGAAATAAACCTCTACAGCAGGGGTCATCAACTAGATTCCGCCGAGGGACGATTTTCTTCTTGAGTGGATGGTTTGGGGGCCGGAATATAATTACATATAATTTTGTAGACTGCAAGAAGCCCAAACAGATATAATATTTGACTTAAACATAATAATTTCAAACCTTTCATATGATCACGTGTCTCTTATGCATGGGAATACTTGGGAACAGATTTCCAAAACTAAAATCACTTGGAGATGATTTCTTGGTGTTTTTACAATCTTTTATGTCCCACAATAATAATAAAAAAAGAAAAACATTTTGCTCAGGAAACTTGGGGTGGGGGGCAAATAAAATCACAAGGCCGCCAGTTTGGGAACCCTGCTCTAGAGGAAGTCTAGACCTCTCACCTGAGAGAGGGATGTCCACTTCAAAAGGAAAGGACATGAATAACTGCAATGCCAGACACTGTTCAAACGCCCCACCTCATCTCCTGGGTAATTCAGCAGATCGTTCACAAGAAAAAGTGAATTACTGGAAGTGTGAGGTCTAAAGGTATCATGTGAGTAATACCTCTCTCTCTCTCCCCCTCTCTCTCTCGCTCTTTCTCTCCCCCCCCTCTCTCTCTCTTTCTCTCCCCCCCCTCTCTCTTTCTCTCTCTCTCTCCCCCTCTCTCTCTCTCTCTCTCTCTCTCTCTCTCTCTCTCTCTTTATTTCTCTCTCTTTCTCTCTCCCCCCCCCCTCTCTCTCTCTCTTTCTCTCTCTCCCCCACTCTCTTTCTTTCTCTATTTCTCTCTCTCTCGCTCCCCCTCTCTCTCTCTCTCTCTTACTCTCTCTCTCCCCCTCCCCCCTCTCTCTCTCTCTCTCTCTCTCTCTCTCCGCCTCTCTCTTTCTTTCTCTCTCTCTTTCTCTCTCCCCCTCTCGCTCTCTTTTTCAATTCAACTCAAGGGGCTTTATTGGCATGGGAAACATGTGTTAACATTGCCAAAGCAAGTGAGGTAGACAATACACAAAAGTGAAACAAACAATAAAAATGAACAGTAAACATTACACTAACAGAGGTTTCAAAACAATAAAGACATTACAAATGTCATATTATATATATACAGTGTTGTAACAATGTACAAATGGTTAAAGCACACAAGTTAAAATAAATAAGCATAAATATGGGTTGTATTTACAATGGTGTTTGTTCTTCACTGGTTGCCCTTTTCTTGTGACAACAGGTCACAAATCTTGCTGCTGTGATGGCACACTGTGGAATTTCACCCAGTAGATATGGGAGTTTATCAAAATTGGATTTGTTTTCGAATTCTTTGTGGATCTGTGTAATCTGAGGGTAATATGTGTCTCTAATATGGTCATACATTTGGCAGGAGGTTAGGAAGTGCAGCTCAGTTTCCACCTCATTTTGTGGGCAGTGAGCACATAGCCTGTCTTCTCTTGAGAGCCATGTCTGCCTACGGCGGCCTTTCTCAATAGCAAGGCTATGCTCACTGAGTCTGTACATAGTCAAAGCTTTCCTTAAGTTTCGGTCAGTCACAGTGGTCAGGTATTCTGCCACTGTGTACTCTCTGTTTAGGGCCAAATAGGATTCTAGTTTGCTCTGTTTTTTTGTTAATTCTTTCCAATGTGTCAAGTAATTATCTTTTTGTTTTCTCATGATTTGGTTGGGTCTCTTTTTCTCTCTCTCTCTCTCTTTCTCTCTCTCTCTCGCTCTTTCTCTCTCTCTCCCCTCTCTCTCTCTCTCTCTCTCTCTCTCTCTCAGCCCTGTTTAATCTTATTCCTGTGGGTCTGAGGGTGGTGGCCATCCAAGGGGTGAAGGCCGGCCTCTACATCGGCATGAACGGAGAGGGATTCCTCTACAGCTCAGTAAGACCCACCGCCTCTCACAGACGTGTTTCCCTTCATTGTAACATCACTACATTCATTCTGCATTGATACATATTCCAATTTCCGTATATTTTTTGTGTGGAGCTGTATAAAACACTTGTTTTGTTATTGTGCACTAATTGTTAACTTGTTCATGGTTTCTTTCTAGTACTGTGATTTGTGCATGTACTTCATGGTAAAACGGGTTTATATTTTGAACTAAGTTTAGGATGATAATATGTTACTGTGGGGCTCAATCATGGCGTGTGGTTGGGAGGGGGGTTGGTGTGTGTGATTGGGAGGGGGGTTGGGCTATGTGTTTGGGAGTGGGGTTGGGGTATGTGGTTGGGAGGGGGGTTGGGGTGTGTGTGTGTGTGTTTGGGAGTGGGGTTGGGGTGTGAGTGGTTGGGAGGGGGGTTGGGGTATGTGGTTGGGAGGGGGGTTGGGGTGTGTGTGTGGTTGGGAGGGGGGTTGGGGTGTGTGTGTGTGCGTGTGGTTGAGAGCGAGGGGGGTTGGGGTGTGTGTGTGTGTGTGTGATGTGGGGAGAGCGTCATAGCTGTTGCCGTTGGTGACGAATGCATGTCTCTGCGCTACCAAGAGAGAGGGTCTGTAAAAGATGTAACTGACAGCAGTAAACATTCTAATCCTGTTAAAGATGTAACTGACAGGAGTAAACATTCTAATCCTGATGAAGATGTAACTGACAGCGGTAAACATTCTAATCCCGTTAAAGATGTAACTGACAGGAGTAAACATTCTAATCCCGTTAAAGATGTAACTGACAGGAGTAAACATTCTAATCCTGATGAAGATGTAACTGACAGGAGTAAACATTCTAATCCTGATGAAGATGTAACTGACAGGAGTAAACATTCTAATCCTGATGAAGATGTAACTGACAGGAGTAAACATTCTAATCCTGTTAAAGATGTAACTGACAGGAGTAAACATTCTAATCCTGTTAAAGATGTAACTGACAGCAGTAAACATTCTAATCCTGTTAAAGATGTAACTGACAGCAGTAAACATTCTAATCCTGTTGAAGATGTAACTGACAGGAGTAAACATTCTAATCCTGTTAAAGATGTAACTGACAGCAGTAAACATTCTAATCCTGTTAAAGATGTAACTGACAGGAGTACACATTCTAATCCTGTTAAAGATGTAACTGACAGGAGTAAACATTCTAATCCTGTTAAAGATGTAACTGACAGGAGTAAACATTCTAATCCTGTTAAAGATGTAACTGACAGCAGTAAACATTCTAATCCTGTTGAAGATGTAACTGACAGGAGTAAACATTCTAATCCTGTTAAAGATGTAACTGACAGCAGTAAACATTCTAATCCTGTTAAAGATGTAACTGACAGGAGTAAACATTCTAATCCTGATGAAGATGTAACTGACAGGAGTAAACATTCTAATCCTGATGAAGATGTAACTGACAGGAGTAAACATTCTAATCCTGTTAAAGATGTAATTGACAGGAGTAAACATTCTAATCCTGATGAAGATGTAACTGACAGGAGTAAACATTCTAATCCTGATGAAGATGTAATTGACAGGAGTAAACATTCTAATCCCATTAAAGATGTAACTGACAGGAGTAAACATTCTAATCCTGTTAAAGATGTAACTGACAGGAGTAAACATTCTAATCCTGTTGAAGATGTAACTGACAGGAGTAAACATTCTAATCCTGATGAAGATGTAACTGACAGGAGTAAACATTCTAATCCTGATGAAGATGTAACTGACAGGAGTAAACATTCTAATCCTGATGAAGATGTAATTGACAGGAGTAAACATTCTAATCCCATTAAAGATGTAACTGACAGCAGTAAACATTCTAATCCCGTTAAAGATGTAACTGACAGGAGTAAACATTCTAATCCTGTTGAAGATGTAACTGACAGCGGTAAACATTCTAATCCCGTTAAAGATGTAATTGACAGGAGTAAACATTCTAATCCCGTTAAAGATGTAACTGACAGCAGTAAACATTCTAATCCTGTTAAAGATGTAACTGACAGCAGTAAACATTCTAATCCTGTTGAAGATGTAACTGACAGCAGTAAACATTCTAATCCTGTTGAAGATGTAACTGACAGGAGTAAACATTCTAATCCTGTTAAAGATGTAACTGACAGCAGTAAACATTCTAATCCTGTTAAAGATGTAACTGACAGGAGTAAACATTCTAATCCTGTTAAAGACTGTATACTGGGGAGGAACGGGAATGTGGTCCCTCAGGAGGGATGTGTGGTGAGGCTGTAATGCACAGAAGTACACACACAAACTTAAAGTATATAGATCTATAAACAGAAATACGAATGCTAAAATATTCATAATCTCATCATGCTAGTACACCCATGTAAGGATGCAGTAATTCACCAACATTTTTACAAATATACACACAATCACAGATACACAACAGGTATACAGAGACCAATAAATGACCACCCATGCACACCAACCAGTACAAACTCACCAACCAGTACAAACACACCAACCAGTACAAAAACACCAACCAGTACAAACTCACCAACCAGTACAAACACACCAACCAGTACAAACACACCAACCAGTACAAACTCACCAACCAGTACAAACTCACCAACCAGTACAAAAACCAGTACAAACTCACCAACCAGTACAAACACACCAACCAGTACAAACACACCAACCAGTACAAACACACCAACCAGTACAAACTCACCAACCAGTCCAAACTCACCAACCAGTACAAACACACCAACCAGTACAAACACACCAACCAGTACAAACTCACCAACCAGTACAAACTCACCAACCAGTACAAACACACCAACCAGTACAAACACACCAACCAGTACAAACACACCAACCAGTACAAACACACCAACCAGTACAAACTCACCAACCAGTACAAACTCACCAACCAGTACAAACACACCAACCAGTACAAACACACCAACCAGTACAAACACACCAACCAGTACAAACACACCAACCAGTACAAACTCACCAACCAGTACAAACTCACCAACCAGTCCAAACTCACCAACCAGTCCAAACTCACCAACCAGTCCAAACTCACCAACCAGTACAAACTCACCAACCAGTACAAACACACCAACCAGTACAAACACACCAACCAGTACAAACACACCAACCAGTACAAACTCACCAACCAGTACAAACTCACCAACCAGTACAAACTCACTTGGACCAAAATGCAAAAACCAACACACATTAGTTTGTACATCTCACATTACATTACATTACAGTTCATTACATTACAGTTCATTACATTACAGTTCATTACATTACAGTTCATTACATTACTGTTCATTACATTACAGTTCATTACATTACTGTTCATTACATTACAGTTCATTACATTACAGTTCATTACATTACATTACATTACAGTGCATTACATTACATTACAGTTCATTACATTACAGTTCATTACACTACATTACATTACAGTGCATTACATTACATTACAGTGCATTACATTACGGTTCATTACATTACGGTACATTACAGTTCATTACATTACATTACATTACAGTGCATTACATTACAGTTCATTACATTACATTACAGTGCATTACATTACAGTGCATTACATTACATTACATTACATTACAGTTCATTACATTACATTACAGTGCATTACATTACATTACAGTGCATTACATTACAGTGCATTACATTACATTACAGTACATTACATTACAGTGCATTACATTACATTACAGTGCATTACATTACAGTGCATTACATTACATTACATTACAGTGCATTACATTACATTACAGTGCATTACATTACATTACAGTTCATTACATTACTGTTCATTACATTACTGTTCATTACATTACAGTTCATTACATTACATTACAGTGCATTACATTACATTACATTACTGTTCATTACATTACATTGCAGTTCATTACATTACATTACAGTGCATTACATTACATTACAGTACATTACATTACAGTGCATTACATTACATTACAGTGCATTACATTACATTACATTACGGTTCATTACAGTTCATTACATTACATTACAGTTCATTACAATACAGTGCATTACATTACATTACATTACAGTTCATTACATTACATTACATTACAGTGCATTACATTCCATTACGGTTCATTACATTACAGTTCATTACATTACATTACAGTTAATTAATTAAACAGTAATTTAACATTGACATTAGCTCAGCTAATTTACAGAGTTCATGATAGTGGAACCAAATCTCCCCTATAGTCAGTCAGCTTATAACATTTCACTTACCATCATCGTGGGAGCCAGACAGACTTTAACCCCGGTGTCAAACAGCAGTTTTAAGGCTCTGCTTCACAATTCTTCATCATCACTTTTAAGGGCCGGAGTGCACATCTTTCCTCCTCTTCAAAGTGGACGAGGAATATTTTACAAGCCATGAACAGCTTTTACAGTAGTGGCAGAAAGACCCATTTTAATTAAACAGAGGAGAAAGCTCTCCCCGGCCATATGGAGCGGGCCAATCTTTCCTGTCGTGCATCATGGGAAATTAAAATGTCAAGTCCATTTTCAAGTCCATTCGCAAATGTTACATGCCTCTGACATGCGGTAATGATAAGTAATAGTGTAATAGCCTAGTTTTCTTGACATTTTGTTTTCATTATTGTGATAGGCTCATGTTTTACTGGTACGGCGTAGCACCAATATTTATTTTGCCGGGACGCTGTACTGGACCGTACCACCTTACTTCCACCCCTACTCTCACTCCGACCTCCCTAGTCGACTTGACCTCTGATTGGCTCGTACCTCCCTAGTCAACTTGACCTCTGATTGGCTCGGACCTTCCTAGTCAACTTGACCTCTGATTGACTCGTACCTCCCTAGTCAACTTGACCTCTGATTGGCTCAGACCTCCCTAGTCAATTTGACCTCTGATTGGCATTATGCATGCTGCTTATGCTGCCACCAATGAGACGCTTCACATGTAACGGATGGAGAGATGTCTATCACAGTAATGGAAAGAGGATAAGGAGAGAGAATGATATAACGTGGTTCCTAACAGCTTTTTACAAATAACATTACTTCTCCCTCTCCCTATCTCTCTCTCTCGCTCTCTCTTTCTCTATTTCTTTCTCTCTCTCCCTATCTCTCTCTTTCTCGCTCTTTCTCTCTCTCTCTCTCTCTCTCTCTTTCTCTATTTCTTTCTCTCTCCCTATCTCTCTCTCTCTCCCTCTCTCTCCCTCTCCCTATCTCTCTCTCACTCGCTCTCTCTCTTTCTCTCTTTCTTTCTCTCTCTCCCTATCTCTCTCTTTCTCTCTCTCTCCCTCTCTCTCCCTATCTTTCTCTCTCTCACTCTTTCTCTCTCTCTCTCTTTCTCTATTTCTTTCTCTCTCTCCCTATCTCTCTCTTTCTCGCTCTCTCTCTCTCTCTCTCTCTCTCTCTCTCTCTCTCCCTCTCTCTCTCTTGCTCTTTCTCTTGCTCTCCCTCTCTCTTTCTCCATTTCTTTCTCTCTCTCTCACGCTCTTTCTCTCTCGCTCGCTCTCTCACTCGTTCTCTCTATATATATTTCTTTCTCTCTCTCTCCCCCTCTCTCTTTGAAGGGGAGATAAAACAGCACCATCATTGCACCAGCAAACAAACTTCCATCCTCCCTCCCTCCCCCGTTCCATCCCTCCCCCTTCTCTTTCTATTTATAACTTATTTCACTCTTGTTTTTTGGGGGGGGGTCTCTTCAAGTCTTGTCGTCTGAGTGGCTTTTCTAATGCTTTTCTTGTCAATGTCTCAGAGCAGAGATGCAATGTTGTGGTCCCCTTGGGAAGTAATTACAGAGAGATATCCTCCTACCTCTCTAACACTCCCTCCCTTCTCCCCCCCCCCCCCCCCCCCCCCCCCCGCCTGCCTTGTTACCTGTTAACTCTAGCTAGCTCGCTCCTAACCCTAGGGACTAGTGGGAAGAAGTTGCATTGTTGCTTTTGGTTCTTTTGTCTGTGAACTTGGAGAAGGGCTGTGTGTGTGTGTGTGTGTGTGTGTGTGTGTGTGTGTGTGTGTGTGTGTGTGTGTGTGTGTGTGTGTGTGTGTGTGTGTGTGTGTGTGTGTGTGTGTGTGTGTGTGTGAAAATAACATTTGCAGGATGTAACGTGTCATAGGAAATGGATAACGTAGTACACAATTGTGCACAATTTTCAGGGGGACCGTTTATTTTGCTCTTGAGCACTACTTTCAAAACTACTGGCTGAAATTATACAAAACCTCTGGAGCATCACTTTTAAGTTGGTAATTGGGAACACCCCATTGAAGGAAATATTCACAATATCACTACTTCTCATATTTCAACTTTTAAGGACGTTAACTTGTTGTGTGTAGTGTTGAGTACTGCATAGGTTAGACATGTTTAGTATTGACTCTCTCAGTCAGTGCGGTATGGATGCCAAATGACATAGTTCAGAATGTTGAGTGCTGTAGCTGGTGTTGGTTATCCTACAGTCTGTGGCTTCGAAACAAGACAGAGGATCAACAACGCTGATGTTGGGTTGGTTTCTAGCCTTGACTTGCCTGCTGGTGTTCAATGTATGTTTGGAGGGTCATGAGGCGTGTCGATGCTGATATGGATTATAAGACTGTTGCCATGGGTGTAATGCTGGTGTTGAGTGTTGAGAGCTAGGGTTGAGTGTTGAGAGCTGGGGTTGAGTGTTGGGAGCTGGAGTTGAGTGTTGAGAATTGAGAGCTGGTGTTGAGTGTTGAGAGCTGGTTGAGAGCTGGGGTTGAGTGTTGAGAGCTGGGGTTGAGTGTTGAGAGCTGTTGTTGAGTGTTGAGAATTGAGAGCTGGTGTTGAGTGTTGAGAGCTGGTTGAGAGTTGGGGTTGAGTGTTGAGAGCTGGTTGAGAGCTGGGGTTGAGTGTTGAGAGCTGGTTGAGAGCTGGGGTTGAGTGTTGAGAGCTGGGGTTGAGTGTTGAGAGCTGTTGTTGAGTGTTGAGAATTGAGAGCTGGTGTTGAGTGTTGAGAGCTGGGGTTAAGTGTTGAGAGCTGGGGTTGAGTGTGGAGAGCTGGAGTTGAGTGTTGAGAATTGAAAGCTGGTGTTGAGAGCTGGTGTTGAGTGTTGAGAGCTGGGGTTGAGTGTTGAGAATTGAGAGCTGGTGTTGAGTGTTGAGAGCTGGTGTTGAGTGTTGAGAATTGAGAGCTGGTGTTGAGTGTTGAGAGCTGGTGTTGAGAGCTGGTGTTGAGAGCTGGAGTTGAGTGTTGAGAGCTGGTGTTGAGTGTTGAGAATTGAGAGCTGGTGTTGAGAGTTGAGTGCTGGTGTTGAGTGTTGAGAGCTGGTGTTGAGTGTTGAGAATTGAGAGCTGGTGTTGAGTGTTGAGAGCTGGTGTTGAGTGTTGAGAATTGAGAGCTGGTGTTGAGTGTTGAGAGCTCAGGTTGAGAGCTGGTGTTGAGTGTTGAGAGCTGGTGTTGAGAGCTGGGGATGAGTGTTGAGAGCTGTTGTTGAGTGTTGAGAATTGAGAGCTGGTGTTGAGTGTTGAGAGCTGGTTGAGAGTTGGGGTTGAGTGTTGAGAGCTGGTTGAGAGCTGGGGTTGAGTGTTGAGAGCTGGTTGAGAGCTGGGGTTGAGTGTTGAGAGCTGGGGTTGAGTGTTGAGAGCTGTTGTTGAGTGTTGAGAATTGAGAGCTGGTGTTGAGTGTTGAGAGCTGGGGTTAAGTGTTGAGAGCTGGGGTTGAGTGTGGAGAGCTGGAGTTGAGTGTTGAGAATTGAAAGCTGGTGTTGAGAGCTGGTGTTGAGTGTTGAGAGCTGGGGTTGAGTGTTGAGAATTGAGAGCTGGTGTTGAGTGTTGAGAGCTGGTGTTGAGTGTTGAGAATTGAGAGCTGGTGTTGAGTGTTGAGAGCTGGTGTTGAGAGCTGGTGTTGAGAGCTGGAGTTGAGTGTTGAGAGCTGGTGTTGAGTGTTGAGAATTGAGAGCTGGTGTTGAGAGTTGAGTGCTGGTGTTGAGTGTTGAGAGCTGGTGTTGAGTGTTGAGAATTGAGAGCTGGTGTTGAGTGTTGAGAGCTGGTGTTGAGTGTTGAGAATTGAGAGCTGGTGTTGAGTGTTGAGAGCTCAGGTTGAGAGCTGGTGTTGAGTGTTGAGAGCTGGTGTTGAGAGCTGGGGATGAGTGTTGAGAGCTGGGGTTGAGTGTTGAGAGCTGGGGTTGAGTGTTGAGAGCTGGGGATGAGTGTTGAGAGCTGGTGTTGAGTGTTGAGAGCTGGGGTTGAGAGCTGGTGTTGAGTGTTGAGAGCTGGTGTTGAGTGTTGAGAGCTGGTGTTGAGAGCTGGGGATGAGTGTTGAGAGCTGTGGTTGAGTGTTGAGAGCTGGGGTTGAGTGTTGAGAGCTGGGGATGAGTGTTGAGAGCTGGTGTTGAGAGCTGGTGTTGAGAGCTGGTGTTGAGTGTTGAGAATTGACAGCTGGTGTTGAGTGTTGAGAGCTGGTGTTGAGAGCTGGGGTTGAGTGTTGAGAGCTGGGGTTGAGTGTTGAGAGCTGTTGTTGAGTGTTGAGAATTGAGAGCTGGTGTTGAGTGTTGAGAGCTGGTGTTGAGTGTTGAGAGCTGGTGTTGAGTGTTGAGTGTTGAGAGCTGGGGTTGAGTGTTGAGAGCTGGTGTTGAGAGCTGGTGTTGAGAGCTGGGGTTGAGTGTTGAGAGCTGGTGTTGAGAGCTGGTGTTGAGTGTTGAGAGCTGGTGTTGAGAGCTGGTGTTGAGAGCTGGTGTTGAGAGCTGGTGTTGAGTGTTGAGAGCTGGTGTTAAGAGCTGGGGTTGAGTGTTGAGAGCTGGGGTTGAGTGTTGAGTATTGAGAGCTGGTGTTGAGTGTTGAGAGCTGGGGTTGAGTGTTTAGCATTGAGAGCTGGTGTTGAGTGTTGAGAGCTGGGGTGAGAGCTGGGGTTGAGTGTTGATAATTGAGAGCTGGTGTTGAGTGTTGAGAGCTGGGGTTGAGTGTTGAGAGCTGGTGTTGAGTGTGGAGAGCTGGTGTAATAGTTGAGAGCTGGTGTTGAGAGCTGGGGTTGAGTGTTGAGAGCTGGAGTTGAGTGTTGAGAGCTGGAGTTGAGTGTTGAGAGCTGGGGTTGAGTGTTGAGTGTTGAGAGCTGGGGTTGAGAGCTGGTGTTGAGAGCTGGGGTTGAGTGTTGAGAGCTGGTGTTGAGAGCTGGTGTTGAGAGCTGGGGTTGAGTGTTGAGAGCTGGTGTTGAGTGTTGAGAGCTGGAGTTGAGAGCTGGGGATGAGTGTTGAGAGATGGTGTTGAGTGTTGAGAGCTGGTGTTGAGAGCTTGAGTTGAGTGTTGAGTGTTGAGAGCAGGTGTTGAGTGTTGAGAGCTGGGGTTGAGTGTTGAGAGCTGGTTTTGAGAGTTGGGGATGAGTGTTGAGAGCTGATGTTGAGAGTTGAGTGCTGGTGTTGAGTGTTGAGTGTTGAGAGCTGGGTTTGAGTGTTGAGAGCTGGAGATGAGTGTTGAAAGCTGGTGTTGAGAGTTGAGTGTTGAGAGCTGGGGTTGAGAGCTGGTGTTGAGAGCTGGGGTTGAGTGTTGAGAGCTGGTGTTGAGAGCTGGTGTTGAGAGCTGGGGTTGAGTGTTGAGAGCTGCAGTTGAGTGTTGAGAGCTGGGGTTGAGTGTTGAGTGTTGAGAGCTGGGGTTGAGAGCTGGTGTTGAGAGCTGGGGTTGAGTGTTGAGAGCTGGTGTTGAGAGCTGGGGTTGAGTGTTGAGAGCTGCAGTTGAGTGTTGAGAGCTGGGGTTGAGTGTTGAGAGCTGGTGTTGAGAGCTGGGGTTGAGTGTTGAGAGCTGGAGTTGAGTTTTGAGAGCTGGGGTTGAGTGTTGAGAGCTGGGGTTGAGTGCTGAGAGCTGGGGTTGAGTGTTGAGAGCTGGTGTTGAGTGTTGAGAGCTGGGGTTGAGTGTTGAGAGCTGGTGTTGAGAGCTGGTGTTGAGTGTTGAGAGCTGGAGTACGTGGGGGTTCAGCTCCAGTGAGGAGATCTCCATTATTTATAACAGTCACTGTGACCTACTTTGCAGCCTGGCGGTAACCACTCTCTCTCTGTATTTTAAACGCATCTATCTTTAACTAAGGGACAGAGCGGGCACACATTTACACTCTTGAGCAACATACATGTACACAAGAAAGTGAAGCGTCATACACGCAAAGCTTTACATAAAGCATACAGTTTATCACTCAAGCACTCATACACACTTGTTTACAGACACAATCACGCACACACCAGCATAAACACTCACACACACACACACACACACACACACACACACACACACACACACACACACACACACACACACACACACACACACACACACACACACACACACACAGCTGGGGTTGAGTGTTGAGAGCTGGTGTTGAGTGTGGAGAGCTGGTGTAATAGTTGAGAGCTGGTGTTGAGAGCTGGGGTTGAGTGTTGAGAGCTGGAGTTGAGTGTTGAGAGCTGGAGTTGAGTGTTGAGAGCTGGGGTTGAGTGTTGAGTGTTGAGAGCTGGGGTTGAGAGCTGGTGTTGAGAGCTGGGGTTGAGTGTTGAGAGCTGGTGTTGAGAGCTGGTGGTGAGAGCTGGGGTTGAGTGGCGGTAACCACACACACACACACACACACACACACACACACACACACACACACACACACACACACACACACACACACACACACACACACACACACATACATTTACATCCCCACACACACATATTGTATATATACACATATGCACACACACCTGATAATTCCGCCCTGCATCTGTCCTCTGTCCTGTTGTACCTGGCCTTATAAATGGTGTCTAAAATGTTCCCGTTGTTTCTCTCCCAAACCCACTAACTTATTGCCTCTTAACCATCAATGGAAGAACTAAGAGGCGGAGGAGGAACAGAGAGGAGGAGGAGAGAGAGAGTGGAGGCTGTGGGGAGGAACAGAGAGGAGGAGAGAGAGTGGAGGCTGTGAGGAGGAGAGAGAGTGGAGTCTGTGAGGAGGAGAGAGAGAGTTGAGGCTGTGAGGAGGAACAGAGAGGAGGAGAGAGAGAGTGGAGGCTGTGGGGACCAACAGAGAGGAGGAGAGAGAGAGTGGAGGCTGTGAGGAGGAACAGAGAGGAGGAGGAGAGAGAGAGTGGCTGTGAGGAGGAACAGAGAGGAGGGAGAGAGAGTGGAGGCTGTGAGGAGGAACAGAGAGGAGGAGAGAGTGTGGAGGCTGTGAGGAGGAACAGAGAGGAGGAGAGAGAGTGGCTGTGAGGAGGAACAGAGAGGAGGGAGAGAGAGTGGAGGCTGTGAGGAGGAACAGAGAGGAGGAGAGAGTGTGGAGGCTGTGAGGAGGAACAGAGAGGAGGAGAGAGAGAGTGGAGGCTGTCGGGAGAACAGAGAGGAGGAGAGAGAGTGGCTGTGAGGAGGAACAGAGAGGAGGGAGAGAGAGTGGAGGCTGTGGGAAGAAATAGAGGAGGAGAGAGAGTGGAGGCTGTGAGGAGGAGGAGAGAGTGGAGGCCGTGGGGAGGCAGTGAACAAGGGGAGGAGAAGAGACGAAGGGGTAACTCCAGTTTTCATTTTTTGGAGACGGGGCCACCACACCTCAAATGAGATCAGAAATGTGTTATTTCCGAGAGAGTGCTGTGCAGTGTCTCTGTTTTTACCGACCAAATACTGATGTGTGTTGGTGGAATGGAGATGATTACTGTGAAGGGCACTGCAGTCTAATAAAGTGATGAGACTGTGTTGTGTCTACTAATGAGATGTAGCCTGGTGGTCTTCTGTTAGAGAGAGAACACTGTGACAGAATGATTCATTTCATTTTCTCTCAAAGGAGCCCCATAAAAAATAATTGTTCTTGCTCTAAATTGTGTTTGTGTGCTTGTTTGTGTGTGTGTGTGTGTGTTTGCGTGGTGTGTGTGTGTGTGTGTGTGCGTGCGTGCGTGCGTGCGTGTGTGTGTGTGTGTGTGTGTTTGTGTGTGTGTGTGTGTGTGTGTGTGTGTGTGTGTGTATGTGTGCGGACATATTCTTGTGAATGTGTGTGTTCTGTGTCTGTGTATGCGCTTGTATCTGTTTTCGTGTGTGTGTGTGTGTGTGTGTGTGTGTGTGTGTGTGTGTGTGTGTGTGTGTGTGTGTGTGTGTGTGTGTGTGTGTGTGTGTGTGTGTGTGTGTGTATGTGTGTGTGTGTATGTGTGCGGACATATTCTTGTGAATGTGTGTGTTCTGTGTCTGTGTATGCGCTTGTATCTGTTTTCGTGTGTGTGTGTGTGTGCGTGCATGCGTACGTGTGTGTGTGGTCAATAACTGTGTAATGTATGTCCTTTTTGTGCGTGGGCTCTGTGTCCTTTCCACACTCCCATTGGGACAGAGGTAGCTGTCTAGACTGGAGTGGTGTGACGCCGAGCTGGAATAATAAGGACCTTTCAGACAGATCCTGAGTAAAGGGGATTCAGAACAACCCACATCCCAAATCTAGTTTCAGATCCAGATTCAATTGAAGGGCCTTTAACATTCAGACTCGGATGTGGTTTCAATTGCTGTATGTTTTCAACGTGAGGAGGGGGGTTCCAAAGTTGGAGGAAAGGTATGGGCTAACTAAGGAAACAGGATTTTCTATTGGTGAGTGAACTGGATTCACTCTCAGTCTGTTTACACTGAACTGGATTCACTCTCAGTCTGTTTACACTGAACTGGATTCACTCTCAGTCTGTTTACACTGAACTGGATTCACTCTCAGTCTGTTTACACTGACCTGGATTCACTCTCAGTCTGTTTACACTGAACTGGATTCACTCTTAGGCTGGGATTCAATGTGTTTGTGCGTTGTAGCGCGCTTGAAATTCAAAGGTAATTTCTGATTGAGCCAACATATGCACTATTTTACTGTGAATTTAAAAGGCACATTGCCAAAAACACACGATTGAAATGAACCCCAGCTTTAGTCTGTTTAAACTGAACTGCATTCACTCTCAGTCTCCACAAACAACTCCACTGTTATTATCTTCCCCTACTGTGTGCTTGGTCTACCATGTTACTGTGTACTTGGCCTACCATGTTACTGTGTGCTTGGTCTACCATGTTACTGTGTGCTTGGTCTACCATGTTACTGTGTGCTTGGTCTACCATGTTACTGTGTGCTTGGTCTACCATGTTACTGTGTACTTGGCCTACCATGTTACTGTGTGCTTGGTCTACCATGTTACTGTGTGCTTGGTCTACCATGTTACTGTGTGCTTGGTCTACCATGTTACTGTGTACTTGGTCTACCATGTTACTGTGTACTTGGTCTACCATGTTACTGTGTACTTGGCCTACCATGTTACCGTGTGCTTGGTCTACCATGTTACTGTGTGCTTGGTCTACCATGTTACTGTGTGCTTGGTCTACCATGTTACTGTGTGCTTGGCCTACCATGTTACCGTGTGCTTGGTCTACCATGTTACTGTGTGCTTGGTCTACCATGTTACTATGTACTTGGCCTACCATGTTACTGTGTGCTTGGTCTACCATGTTACTGTGTGCTTGGTCTACCATGTTACTGTGTGCTTGGTCTACCATGTTACTGTGTACTTGGCCTACCATGTTACCGTGTGCTTGGTCTACCATGTTACTGTGTGCTTGGTCTACCATGTTACTATGTACTTGGTCTACCATGTTACTGTGTGCTTGGTCTACCATGTTACTGTGTGCTTGGTCTACCATGTTACTGTGTACTTGGTCTACCATGTTACTGTGTGCTTGGTCTACCATGTTACTGTGTGCTTGGTCTACCATGTTACTGTGTGCTTGGTCTACCATGTTACTGTGTACTTGGTCTACCATGTTACTGTGTACTTGGTCTACCATGTTACTGTGTGCTTGGTCTACCATGTTACTGTGTACTTGGTCTACCATGTTACTGTGTGCTTGGTCTACCATGTTACTGTGTGCTTGGTCTACCATGTTACTGTGTACTTGGTCTACCATGTTACTGTGTGCTTGGTCTACCATGTTACTGTGTGCTTGGTCTACCATGTTACTGTGTGCTTGGTCTACCATGTTACTGTGTGCTTGGTCTACCATGTTACTGTGTACTTGGTCTACCATGTTACTGTGTGCTTGGTCTACCATGTTACTGTGTGCTTGGTCTACCATGTTACTGTGTGCTTGGTCTACCATGTTACTGTGTGCTTGGTCTACCATGTTACTGTGTGCTTGGTCTACCATGTTACTGTGTGCTTGGTCTACCATGTTACTGTGTACTTGGTCTACCATGTTACTGTGTGCTTGGTCTACCATGTTACTGTGTGCTTGGTCTACCATGTTACTATGTACTTGGTCTACCATGTTACTGTGTATTTGGTCTACCATGTTACTGTGTGCTTGGTCTACCATGTTACTGTGTACTTGGCCTACCATGTTACTGTGTGCTTGGTCTACCATGTTACTGTGTGCTTGGTCTATCATGTTACTGTGTACTTGGTCTACCATGTTACTGTGTGCTTGGTCTACCATGTTACTGTGTGCTTGGGCTACCATGTTACTGTGTGCTTGGTCTACCATGTTACTGTGTGCTTGGTCTACCATGTTACTGTGTACTTGGTCTATCATGTTACTGTGTGCTTGGTCTACCATGTTACTGTGTGCTTGGTCTACCATGTTACTGTGTACTTGGTCTACCATGTTACTGTGTGCTTGGTCTACCATGTTACTGTGTGCTTGGTCTACCATGTTACTATGTACTTGGTCTACCATGTTACTGTGTACTTGGTCTACTATGTACTTGGTCTACCATGTTACTGTGTACTTGGTCTACCATGTTACTGTGTGCTTGGTCTACCATGTTACTGTGTGCTTGGTCTACCATGTTACTGTGTGCTTGGTCTACCATGTTACTGTGTGCTTGGTCTACCATGTTACTGTGTGATTGGTCTACCATGTTACTATGTACTTGGTCTACCATGTTACTGTGTACTTGGTCTACCATGTTACTGTGTGCTTGGTCTACCATGTTACTGTGTACTTGGTCTACTATGTTAATATGTACTTGGTCTACCATGTTTCTGTGTATATCTACGCATCAGTCAGACTCGTTTTTGCATATAAAGTACATTTTAAAATGTGGTCTGCATCTGTTAAATCTGCTCTTCCTGCATGCACCATGTGTTTGCTCTCTACTGTTTGTCCACTGGGCTCTGTGCTAGTCCCCCCAGCTTGTTTATCCAGCCCCAGAGACCCGTAATGCGGGTGCGCGAGAGACCTCTCGTGTGCCCAGTTTCACTAACGACTTCTTTGCTTCTCCTTCAGAATCGGGGTGGAATATAAATGAGTGTCCTTTAATCAGTTTTCTCCTCCTCCTCCTCCTCCTCCTCCTCCACCTCCTCTTTCTCCTCCTCCACCTCCACCTCCCCCTCCTCTTCCTCCTCCCTCTCCACCTCCTCTTCCTCCTCCCTCTCCACTTCCTCTTTCTCCTCTTCCACCTCCTCTTCCTCCTCCTCCTCTTCCTCCACTTCCTCTTTCTCTTCTTCCACCTCCTCTTCCTCCTCCTCCACTTCCTCTTTCTCCCTCTCCACCTCCACCTCCTCTTTCTCCCTCTCCACCTCCTCTTTCTCCTCTTCCACCTCCTCTTCCTCCTCCTCCACCTCCTCCTCCACCTCCTCCTCTTCCTCCTCCACCTCCTCTTTCTCCTCCACCTCCTCCTCTTCCTCCTCCTCCTCCACCTCCTCCTCCTCCTCCACCTCCTCCTCCTCTTCCTCCTCCACCTCCTCCTCCTCTTCCTCCTCCTCCTCCTCCTCCTCCACCTCCTCAGTGATTTAGTAGCAGCTTCTCTTCAGTCCTGGCAGAGGAGCCAACTGTTAGCACAGCAGAAGAACTCTGTGTGTGTGTGTTCATATGAATGTGTGTTCTTATCTATTTTTTTATAACAGTGTTTCTACCCACAAACTTGTGCGTGATGTATGCTCATATCCTAACCGTCTCACACCTACATCACCCTCCCGTTCACTAGCCATTCAACCACACACAAGATAGCAAACACTGTAACATAGCTCTGTCATTCCAACAGCAAAGCCTCCTACGCACCTTATAACTTCCCCTCGAAGCTACAGGCGTAACAGACAATAACAGAGTGATGTCCTTGTGTGGCCTAGTTTGGAGGGGATTCCGGAACATGTCAGTGCGGTTGGCAAATGAAGAAGGTGTGAGGGGGTGTGGGAGCAAGGTGTGAGGGGGCCTTGGCAGAGATGGGGGATGGGGGGCAGATGGAGGTGGAGGAACGCTGGCTGAGTCGCCCGTTGTGGGACAGGAGGGATGTGACACCACGACCTCCCACATAGAGAGCCGTCTGCTCTTTGACAACGTGTCATGAGGTCGAGATCGAACCGGCCTCTCCAACTCCCCACTGCGGACTGTCCACATTCACACACCCGCTGATCGGCTTACATGCCCTGCACGTACCCAGAGTCCTTCACACTGGTGCTGTGTGTTGAACACAGCTGGGCGTTATAAACGAGCACTCACAGAAAGTGTGTGGGATAGAGGCGGTCCGTACAGTCTCGCCCACGCACACGCGCGCACACACATAAATGTTCACATACCTGTACTGTATACCTATTCACATATTGAGGATTAATATCCAGGCTTGAATACACTAACATGCATATCTCTCTATCACACACACACTCTCTCACACACACACCCTCTCACACACTCTCACAGACTCTCACAGACTCTCACACACTCTCTCACACTCTCTCTCACACACACACACACACACACACACACACACACACACACACACACACACACACACACACACTTACGCACACACACACACACACAAGTTTGCCTGTGGAACAACTCCAGCAGTGAGCAGTATTAGGCTGTCAGTCAAAGGGACAACCTTCAAAGGGCACAGAACCCTGGAGGAGACAGAAATGAATGAAATATCACCACACACATACACACTGCCAAATCACTTAAGGTCGCCCAGCAGTTCCAAACAAACTTCTTCACCTGGACCACACGCAGTCTGATACACAACAAAATCTAGTCGACACACATTACACACAATATCATCCTCAAAACAATATAATCCACAACAATTCAGTAGGCTCATCTCTCCTTCATCAGTTGACCTGAGTCTATTTGTCTGTAGTATGTCCTGTGGATCACCATCACCACCGTCTCGTAACTCAACCCATCTCGTTGCCGCAATAACAACCCTCACATGCCTCGTCATGTTCAGTGGGGAGAAAATTGTTTGAAACGGGAGAGTGAAATCTGACCTTGTCCAATAAGTACACAGATTTCAATTTTCTGTTACAAAATGTTTTGCGTCGGTGTACCCTACTGACCATGATCCGACTTCCTGAACTTTGACCCGGACTTCATGAACATTACTGTAACAACAAACTCCCTTTGTTGTTTGGCACCAAAACAGGAAATGTTCACGCCGGAGTGCAAGTTTAAGGAGTCGGTGTTTGAGAATTACTACGTGATCTACTCGTCCACTGTGTACCGGCAGCAGGAGTCCGGTCGGGCCTGGTTCCTGGGCCTTACCAAGGAAGGCCAGGTCATGAAGGGGAACAGGGTCAAGAAGACCAAGCCCTCATCACACTTTGTCCCCAGGCCCATTGAAGGTAAGGCATCTGAATGTATCTGCCGTCTCATCTGTGTATTGTCTTTTGCAGGTTTTGATCGCCTGGAGTAAGTTGGTTGAAGCCCAATATGGTGAAATCAGAGGGGGGGGGGGGCTCATTTATAAAATGTGCTCACGCACAGATTTGATCGTACATTGTGCGTACGATGAAATCCATGGTAACGTTTGCGATTTATAAATGTTGAACTTCACATTAGGAAAATTTCATGATTTACTTGGGATTTTGCATGACATTTCATGATTTTACTTGGGATTTTGCATGACATTTCATGATTTATAAATTAAACATGCTTCTATGTGTTATAACATTAGCAGCATTAGCAGTCTATACACATTTTCCAAATTGCATTTCTTCACTCTGGCGCAAAAAAATATTCCTCATGCTAAAATGAAGTATAAAAAGTTTTATGAACAAGGCCCCTGGCAGATAATGTTGGACCTATGTTGTCAAATACTTTCAAATCATTTATCTGCTTTTGAGTCACTTCACTTGGTACAATTGGAACCAATGGAATACTCACAAAAGTGGTTAACGCTTTATAATTATGTCCAGTTAATAAATCATTTATATGGAATTTAGAAATGGTCTGCCCACCATTTTATTAATCAGTTTTCCTACATTTTTAAATGTCAATAAGTTAATTATTCACACATTTGTTAACAATTTTAAAGGTCCAATGCAGACTTAAAAAAAATATATATTCTTAATATAAAATTATTTCTGCTACCTTACTGTGATTGGTCAAAAAGCTTCTTAGCAAATAGCTATTTCTCAAGTAAGAATTTAGCTAGGACTGTCTGGGAGGGGTTTGATTGGGGAGGGGGAAAATGAAAACGAACTGTTATTGGCAGAGAGGTTTGGAACTCTCTTATTTGTCTATTAACTAATTTACTGCACGGTGATGTCATCAAAACTCTTGCCAAAACAGCTGTTACACTGAAAAGGCATTATCATAATTTTCACAAATTTCACAAATTATTACATCCAGTGATTTATAAAGTTCTCAATGAATATGTACAGTTTTCATATATAAATAGGACATATGGAATGTCATTTACACAAACACAAGGCAGGTAAAGGTAGAGCACATCCTCCGATAATTCTTATGGGACTTAGTGTGGAAATATATATAAAGCACAGAAAATCACTTTTTTGACTGCACTGGGCCTTTAAATGATTTATTGCTGGTTTATAAGATAATGTATAAGGTGTTTAATATAGATACTTATCTATATTAGACTATATCAGCTACCTAATCTAAAGCAAGCACTATACTTTATAAACTGTTTTTAAAGGACCTGAGTCCTGACTCTTAAAACCCTGGATATGCCATTAGTAGACATCCCAGCAGTACCCCATACTCCACCAAGGTCTCAAAGTGACCCAAAATCAGGGGTTGGAATCGGAAAATAACATAATTTTTCAAGGAACAGAACCAGAACCGAGAACGAAAGTGATCTATACTGTCCTGGAACAGAACCGTATTTTAAAAGCGTGGGAACCGGTTAATAACGTTATTTTACAGTCCCACAAAAAACGCAACAAAGCGCCTTTGCAAAGCCCTCACTGAGTACGGTTACATGCACACAATAATGCAATCATTGCAAATAGTAAGATGAATATAATAATTTGATTAAAACGTTTACATGCTTTGCAAGAAAAACAATTTCCCTAATAATCCTGTTTACATGGACACATCTGAGATCAGGCTATGTGATGGGACTTTGATAAATGCAGAAAATCGCCAATCAAAATAAACGTTCTACCACAGCGGCCATGTTATTTTTGGGAACCACATTTGATTCTGAATTCGGACATATGACGTTTGTATGTGAAAACTACTTCTAAGACGCATACATTCAGTTGTTTCCGAACTCACGTCACTTGCGCTAAAGAGGGAGAGTCGCTCAGCTGGTGCTTACTTTGAGTTTGATCTCACGCTGATTAAGATAAGCAGAGTAAGGTGTTTACATGACTATTGCATATCTGCCTACTGCCATAATCAGATTAATATCGAATTATACCAAAGCATTGTTTAATACTCGTTTTTGATTGGCTAGAAGGGCATTCTAGAATGGACATTAAAACCAGATAACAGGACAGTTGGAAAAGATATCGGGACACCTTGCAATCATGACGCAATATGACGACATTACATGACGACATTACAGACGTGATTCAGAAATGAGGGAGAGAGATGTTTACTAGAGAACAATGGATTCACTTTATCAATGCTAGTTAAGGAGACTATAGTTATCACGTTTCACATTGGATGTAGTTACTACAAAAAGGTAAGACGGGTTTTTATTTTAATTCTGGTTCCGCTCTGCACATACAAGCTTGTTAGTAAACTCGCTTGTTAGCTAGCTCTGGTCTAGCTCTCGAAAAACCTAGGCGGCATTATGTGAAATGTAATGGAATTGAGTCATGGTCAATGGCTAGTTCTAGTCCGACAATAGTTAAACCAACTCTCTGAAGTTCAAAGACATTCAAAGTTCCTCCATAGAAGCCGCTCCTCCGTAGGTACCTTATAATTGTCTTATAATTCTGTGGGCCTAATTCAGATAATGCATGTCAACAACAAGATGCCCAGCGCTCTCCACACACACAAAATGTCAGTCCTACGCCACACCCTACACTAGACTTGTATGTCTAATGCATATACAGTTGAAGTCGGAAGTTTACATACCCCTTAGCCAAATACATTTAAACTCAGTTTTTCACAATTCCTGAAATTTAATCAGAGTAAAAATTCCCTGTCTTAGGTCAGTTAGGATCACCACTTTATTTTAAGAATGTGAAATGTCAGAATAATAGTAGAGAGAATGATTTATTTCAGCTTTTATTTCTTTCAACACATTCCCAGTGGGTCAGAAGTTTACATACACTCAATTAGTATTTTGTAGCATTGCTTAAAAAATGTTTAACTTGGGTCAAACGTTTCGGGTAGCCTTCCACAAATTACCCACAATAAGTTGGGTGAATTTTGGCCCATTCCTCTTGACAGAGCTGGTGTAACTGAGTCAGGTTTGTAGGCCTCCTTGCTCGCACACGGTTTTCAGTTCTGCCCACAAATTTTCTATAGGATTGAGGTCAGGGCTTTGTGATGGCCACTCCAATACCTTGACTTTGTTGTCCTTAAGCCATTTTGCCACAACTTTGGAAGTATGCTTTGGGTCATTGTCCATTTGGAAGACCCATTTGCGACCAAGCTTTAACTTCCTGACTGATGTCTTGAGATGTTGCTTTAATATATCCACATAATTTTCCTGCCTCATGATGCCATCTATTTTGTGAAGTGCACCAGTCCCTCCTTCAGCAAAGCACCCCCACAACATGATTCTGCCACCCCTGTGCTTCACGGTTGGGATGGTGTTCTTCGGCTTGCAAGCCTCCCCCCTTTTTCCTCCTAACATAACGATGGTCATTATGGCCAAACAGTTCTATTTTTGTTTCATCAGACCAGAGGACATTTCTCCAAAAAGTACTATCTTTGTCCCCATGTGCAGTTGCAAACCGTGGTCTGGCTTTTTTATGGCGGTTGTGGAGCAGTGGCTTCTTCCTTGCTGAGCGGACTTTCAGGTTATGTCGCTATAGGACTCGTTTTACTGTGGATATAGATACTTTTGTACCTGTTTCCTCTAGCATCTTCACAAGGTCCTTTACTGTTGTTCTGGGATTTATTTGCACTTTTCACACCAAAGTATGTTCATCTCTAGGAGACAGAACGAGTCTCCTTCCTGAGCGGTATGACGGCTGCGTGGTCCCATGGTGTTTATACTTGCGTACTATTGTTTGTACAGATGAATGTGGTACCTTCAGGCATTTGGAAATTGCTCCCAAGGATGAACCAGACTTATGGAGGTCTACAATTGTTTTTCTGAGGTCTTGGCTGATTTCTTTTGTTTTTCCCATGATGTCAAGCAAAGAGGCACTGAGTTTGAATGAAGGCCTTGAAATACATCCACAGGTACACCTCCAATTGATTCAAATGATGTCAATTAGCCTATCAGAAGCTTCTAAAGCCATGACATCATTTTCTGGAATTTTCCAAGCTGTTTAAAGGCACAGTCAACTTAGTGTATGTAAACTTCTGACCCACTGGATTTGTGATACAGTGAATTATAAGTGAAATAATCTGTCTGTAAACAATTGTTGGAAAAATTACTTGTGTCATGCACAAAGTAGATGTCCTAACCGACTTGCCAAAACTATAGTTTGTGAACCAGAAATTTGTGGAGTGGTTGAAAAATGAGTTTTAATGACTCCAACATAAGTGTATGTAAACTTCCGACTTCAACTGTACATAGCTTGCCTGCTCCATAGCAAGCTGCTCTATCCATTGGTGAAGTAATTAAATGTCGAGCTAAATGTACAAATATTTATGGATTTAAGAGTTTTATAACAGGAACAGAAAGGAGCGATGTAAATGGTTATTTATTTAGGATGCGACCTGGTTCAGAACTTTCTTTTGCTGGTCAGAACAGTGGAACAGAACAGAACAAAGAAAAATATGGTTGAAAAATAATATCGGTTCCAACCCCTGCTTACAACATATCGATGGAGAAAAACTAAGCACCCAACACAGGGCGTTTCATTTTTAAGGAAATATATTTAATATTTTTTTTCAGAACAGGTTCCAAGAGAAACTTCATCCACTCTGTGGGAGTCCCTGAGCTCGATCTGAATTTGTCTCTCTGTCTGCCCATCCATCTCCTCGTTATTTATCCTCCATGTTCCCCTCTATCCCCCCTGCTTCCTGCTTCTTCCTCTACTACATACACGTCCTGCAGTGTGTATGTACAGGGAGCCGTCGCTGCATGAGATCGAGGAGAAACAGCGCTCCAGGAAGAACTCAGGGACTCCCACCATGAACGGAGGGAAAGCTGTCAACCAGAATTCCTAGCAGCAGGGCCCCAAGGGTGGGGGGCCACTAGGGGGCCCGGTCCCCCCTCTCTTAAACAGAGGGGGGAGGGGCCACAAACCCCCTTCACCACCATGCCCTCTGAAGGGATGGACCGCCACGAGGGGGAGAAGCTACACCCAAGACCACAAAAAAACTCTTGCCTGTGAAAATCTTTTAGACAAATATCAAGACAAACCCAGAGGAAAACAAAAAGCGACTACAAACATTTTCAATCAGGACTTGACCTACGTTTTATGCAAAAAAAGAAGAAAAAAAGCTGTGACAAGACAAAGAAATGGTGGTCTCTTCACAATACAAATATCTATCGTTTTCATTTTATGCTGTGAATAATTCGCTTTAAACACATGTTTGATTTCCCATGCGTTGATTTTATGAATGGTATGACACCTTCACAAGTGTTATTGTCCAATAATAATAATATTATGTATGTGTTGACTAACTCATCATCTCAATTTTAGTATCATTGTTATTCTGTTTTTCGTTTGAGACTGTATAAGTTTGAAAAATTGTTTGTTTTCATATTGCGTGACAGTGAATGCCCTTTCACACTGCATACACTGGTGTGAGGGTAAACATGTAATGTATATGAGAGCTCGTTGTTGGGCTCGGAAGGAACAGGTATGGGTGGGTGGGATGGGTTTTGCTCAGGTGATGTCCTTTCGGTGAGGAATACGTTGGGTGGATCTCAATACTCTAATTTGGAGTCTCCTCACACTCTTCGGTATTACAGGACTAGACAACTAAAAGCAATATGGAGGGGCTACTCCACCAAGCCTCACAGCAGGCATCTACCATATTATGGTGCGTTGGAGTGCTATCGGAAATGTGGAAATACAAGTTCCCGACTCGGAAATAACCACTTGAACGACCCTCAAAGTCTGAGTCACAAGTGGGAAACATGGTCCAGAGTTGTGACGTTTCATCACTGGCTCTTCACCTTTTCAACCACTAGACGGTAGAAGAAAACAATTTACAACCTTAACCATGTGATTAACGTAGCTTAGTGGATCTGTACAGTATATAGTTTGACACCTTGTCAACGTGGGCAACTTTAGCTAGATTAGCCATCTAGCTAGAATCTCATTGGTTGAAGAGTTATTCCGACTTCATTAGTACACGAGCACACTCATGCCATAATTTACAACTCCACCAACTGGGAAATACAGAGATTCCGAGGACCACTCGAACGCACCATTACTCTCAACAATCCCGCCCTGTCAACTCAATGGTCAGGAGGGAAAAGAAACAAGAAAGGATAGCCTTGTAATAGCATCAATACTCTGGCAACGTGTTTATAGGCAGGAGGGGAAAAGGTAGATAGAATTTCTGGTTGTTTTCGTTAGGTGAACAGCACTACTAAGGGGATTTGTCTCTGATATGAACTGGCTTGGCCAATCCTATGGGAGGAAATGTCATATTCTCTCCAGAAAACAGAGGGAAACTTGGCTAGCATCCGCCAATCAAGGATTATTTTATGAATACGTGGAACTGGTGTATTTCACCTCTGCATGCGCCTTGACAAAGACTTTGTTCAAAGTGATCAGAGAATGCTTTTAGTCGGTAACAAAGAAATCATGGACATGTCCTTAGGGAGGCAAGTTGTGGCTTGTTTAAGGGCAAGACATAGACATAGTACTGTATGCATCAGAGAAGGTTGGATTGTCGGCAGGTCTTGCAGATCAGACAAGTATTCGTCCCAATACTCTTAAGAAGCTTCATCTCCTTGTGTCCTGTTGATGGGGTGTGGCGTATTCATTTCATAAAAGTAGTCTCTTTATATCTTTATATATACGAGGTAAAGGAAAAAAAAAATAAAGGAAGTCTTTTAAGAGAATTTTGGACAAAGCCCCTGGGAAACCCTCCTCTTTCATTGTTAACATTTCACCTACGATACTGTACTCAAGAATAGCCTACCACAATGCAACAGGATGGAGCCCAGCCATACAAAACACAGGAAAACAAAACATTTGGACGCCAGAAGGTGCGTTTGCCCTGAGAGTCTGTAAATATGTCACTGTTTTGTACTTCCAGGCTGGCATCCCAATGGCTTCCATTGCAGTAGGGGCTGGCATCCCAATGGCTTCCATTGCAGTAGGTTTGGTGAGCAATTAAATGAGCCATTTGCTGCATTGTGGAAATGAAACCCTGTCATTTCATAAATCAAATGTAGGAGAATGGCTGTATATACAAAGGAGAAACATGAACGTCAAACCAGTTGTTAAGGAAGGGAAGAACCCCCCCCCCCTCCCTCATCACCAATATAGACAAATCACCCGTGGAGGAGCAATCCACTGATCCTATCGTTCGTCTAACTCAGGAAGTCCCACTCCAGTCCAATGAACGGAGTCCGACAACAAGGCGGGCCACCCTTGCCAAGCGCCCAATGCACAAAACCTGGCCAAAGGTGTGGTCTTGGGGCGGTTGGGTCGGGGGTGTTGGTGGCAAAGTGGGGGGTCTGGGGGGGGGGGGTCAGGCCAGGACATGAGTTAAGGGATGTCAGGGTGTCATGTCAGACACGTCCACTTCTAACTGTGGCAGGAAGACCAGCACAGGGTATCGCTCTGTGTCGGAGAACTGAAAAATTACTATTCACAAGTCTTCCACTGGGGTCTGGAGAGAGCGGGCATAGTTCTGCAGTAGCTGCTTCACTATAGGTAGTCCACAAGCACAGATCTAGGATCAGCTTACTCTCCTTTAGTTCTAACTTTAACCATTAGGTCAGCGTTTCCCAAACTCGGTCCTCGGTGACCCCAAGGGGTGCACGTTTTGTTTTTTTGTCTCTAGCACTACACAGCTGATTCAAATAATCAACTAATCATCAAGCTTTGATCATTTGAATCAGCTGTGTAGTGTCAGGGGTAATAAACAAAACGTGCACCCAGTGGGGGCCACAGGACCGAGTTTGGGAAACACAGCATGAAGTGGTGGATAAATCCTAACCTTAACCATGAAGTGGTGGATAAATCCTAACCTTAACCATGAAGTGGTGGATATATCCTAACCTTAACCATGAAGTGGTGGATATATCCTAACCTTAACCATGAAGTGGTGGATATATCCTAACCTTAACCATGAAGTGGTGGATAAATCCTAACCTTAACCATGAAGTGGTGGATATATCCTAACCTTAACCATGAAGTGGTGGATATATCCTAACCTTAACCATGAAGTGGTGGATAAATCCTAACCTTAACCATGAAGTGGTGGATATATCCTAACCTTAACCATGAAGTGGTGGATATATCCTAACCTTAACCATGAAGTGGTGGATAAATCCTAACCTTAACCATGAAGTGGTGGATATATCCTAACTGCTACCATGAAGTGGTGGATATATCCTAACTGCTACCATGAAGTGGTGGGGACGCAAAACGGACCTTAAATCAGCATGTACCTGCAACTTCATACTACTGGGGGGGGGGGGGGGGGGGGGATTGCGACGAAGCATTGCATGAAAAATGGATGTACTTTACAGAGAAAGGAGGGGTTGAGGATAGAGAGGGAGAGTAAAATAGGTGTAATAGAAGTGAACAAAGAGAACACTTTTGGGGACAAAATGAAAACGCCAGAGGGACTGCCCAGGGGCTCAATACTGTGTAAAGGGATATTATATTTATATTTTGGTTTGGGAAATGATTTAACCGTCAATGGAACACACGCATTTATGCATTATGAATTGTGAGATAAAAAAAAAATGCATTGATATTTAAATTCAGAATGAAGTTAGTGATTGTTTAAGAATAAAAATACCTTATCAAAAGCTTTCACCAATTTACTGTGCCGCTGTTTTCTTGTCGATAACCTTGTGCACTGTGTCCACTGAGTCTTTCCCCCTGATAAGAACATCCCAAAAAATACTCCATTTTTTTTCTACACCCCCACCTTGATGTTCGAGAGAGTACCCAGTGTCAAATCATTGAAGGTGATTTATCATGTCATTCAGGCTCGAGTCCAATGTCATTTTGGGATTGCGCTCCTGCGCCCTTAATTCTACCATTGTCATGGAAACAGACTTTCCCCCCCTGCTGTCTGCAAGGAGAATGAGGAGGAGGAAGAGGAGGAGGAAGGTTGATGCTGATGGCTTCTGTACAGAGGACACTCTTTCATTGGTGCTCTAGTTGAAAGAAAGGCAGCACTTCAGCAAGGGATGAGTGTACACCCACAGCGAGAGAGAGCAAGAGAGATGCAGAGGAAAAGAGAGAGAGAGAGGAAGATAAACCCAATTATCACCCTCATCTTTCTTGCTCCTAACAGCTCTCATACACACACACACCTCTCACAACAGCTACCATACACACACACACACACACACACACACCTCTCACAACAGCTACCACACACACAAACACACCTCTCACAACAGCTACCATACACACACACACACACACACACCTCACAAAAAGCTTGTGCTCTCTCACACACACTTCAAAGAAAGCTATTTTATCCCAATGCTATTTTATCCCAAGGCTTTCCCTGATACAATCATTCAGAAGCTATGCTCATTTCTATGTCAAATTGGAGAAGTATTTCTCCAAGATGTCACTGTCTATAGTGCTGAATAGAGTTGTTGTTTTGAAGGTGTTTCGATTGAGACAAAGTCCAACTCTGGTACAGGAACCAATTCAAAATTATATTCTATGTTTAAGCGATAGTTAATTCAAAAATAAAACTTTTGTCAAATGTTTACAAACTTTTGAAGGTCCAGTATGTAGCTTTGTGAGCACCCGACTAAGTGCACATAGAAATTCTCATTGAAAGCAAGTCTGATAAGTGGTAGATCTCTTCTATGTGCACTATTTCTGCTTCCTCTCCTTAAGTTTAGTTTTTGTGTCTTTTTACTTTATGGGTTTTGTACACCAGCTTTAAACATCTGAACATACAATATTTTGGGTTATTGAAAAACAATATTTCACAGCAGTTTAGAGGGTACGATGATTCTATACACTGCTTGTTTTGTCACATAAACTGACATTAGGCAAACATGCTATCTGTCCCTTGCCATCTTTTGTTTATTTCCAGCCACTGTTATTACTGTAACATACAGTATGCCTCAATCACACATGAATAGGAAATATAGGCACCATCTAAAGGCTCCCCGTTTATTTGGGATTGAGGCATATAGCATTACATCTCGGCATTGGACCACTCTTGAGAAAGTTGTCTGAAAGAAACTGACAAACATTTTTTGATTGAACTGTCCCTTTAATATCACAATTCACAGAAAGACAAGATCTATAATCTATGCTGTCCTTTTTTGCCTCCTAATAAACTTTTAATAGGTAGAAAACAGCTCACAGACAACAAACGTTTTTTCTGTAAGTGGAAAACAGTCATCTGTTTAGACTACCTCGGAAGTCCCTCGGCACCTGAGGAGAGCAATGGGCTGCAGCCAGCTCTCAGCCGCACTCCGCACCCTCCGACATGTAAATATGGAACAATACAGGGTATCTGACTGCAGCCCTGCCTCCCACCTAGTCCCTGCTGCGTGAGGAAACACTGGGTCGACAGCTCTCCATTGATTCTCTGAATACATTGAATACATTAATTATAACACTAACATTGAGTTAATACCAGCGTGAGACATCATCAGACCATCATCAAGGCCATCATCAAGGCCATCATCAGACCATTGTCAAGGCCATCATCAGACCATTATCAAGGCCATCATCAGACCATCACCAGACCATCATCCAGACCATCAGCAGAACATCATCCAGACCATCATCAGACCATCACCAGACCATCATCCAGACCATCATCAGACCATCATCCAGACCATCATCCAGACCATCATCAGACCATCACCAGACCATCATCCAGACCATCATCAGACCATCATCCAGACCATCATCAGACCATCATCCAGACCATCATCAGACCATCATCCAGACCATCATCCAGACCATCATCAGACCATCACCAGACCATCATCCAGACCATCATCAGACCATCATCCAGACCATCATCCAGACCATCATCCAGACCATCATCAGACCATCATCCAGACCATCATCCAGACCATCATCAGACCATCATCAGACCATCATCAGACCATCATCAGACCATCATCCAGACCATCATCAGACCATCATCCAGACCATCATCAGACCATCATCCAGACCATCATCAGACCATCATCCAGACCATCATCAGACCATCATCCAGACCATCATCCAGATCATCATCCAGACCATCATCCAGACCATCATCAGACCATCATCCAGACCATCATCAGACCATCATCCAGACCATCATCCAGACCACCATCCAGACCATCATCCAGACCATCATCAGACCATCATCAGACCATCATCCAGACCATCATCCAGACCATCATCAGACCATCATCCAGACCATCATCAGACCATCATCCAGACCATCATCAGACCATCATCCAGACCATCATCCAGACCATCATCAGACCATCATCCAGACCATCATCCAGATCATCATCCAGACCATCATCAGACCATCATCCAGACCATCATCCAGACCATCATCCAGACCATCATCCAGGCCTAATAAAGATCTACTTCTATGTCTTTTTTCTCTTTTTCTTTCTATCTCTCTATTCCTCCCTCTCCGTCCCTCTCTTACTCTGGGTGCGTCCCCAATGGCACCCTATTCCCCTACGGGCCCTGGTTAAGGTAGTGCACTATGGGCCCTGGTTAAGGTAGTGCACTATGGGCCCTGGTTAAGGTAGTGCACTATGGGCCCTGGTTAAGGTAGTGCACTATGGGCCCTGGTTAAGGTAGTGCACTATGGGCCCTGGTTAAGGTAGTGCACTATGGGCCCTGGTTAAGGTAGTGCACTATGGGCCCTGGTTAAGGTAGTGCACTATGGGCCCTGGTTAAGGTAGTGCACTATGGGCCCTGGTTAAGGTAGTGCATTATAAAGGGAACAGGGTGCCATTTGTGACGGAGCCTCTGTGTTTAGATATGGGACGGAGCCTCTGTGTTTAGATATGGGACGGAGCCTCTGTGTTTAGATATGGGACGGAGCCTCTGTGTTTAGATATGGGACGGAGCCTCTGTGTTTAGATATGGGACGGAGCCTCTGTGTTTAGATATGGGACGGAGCCTCTGTGTTTAGATATGGGACGGAGCCTCTGTGTTTAGATATGGGACGGAGCCTCTGTGTTTAGATATGGGACGGAGCCTTGCGGACCTTGTTGTCTTCTCCCCTCTCAGAGAGAATGAGGAACTCCTAGCTCTGAAGTAGAAGGAAGTTCCTCATAAAAAAACTATTGGTCTCCATTCAACTAAGATTTCAGCAGTCTGCCTTTGATCTTAATGGGCTCGCAGGTCTTTCTCATGTCTTTTCATCCAAATCTACTGTTCAGAAGTGAAGAATGTATTGGATAATTGGCTTTAATTCTTTCCCAGAGCAAGGGAGAAAAGCAAGTTGGGAATCATTATATGTCTGTAAATGGAAGGAGGCATACAAGTGGGAGCGACTGCACAGAAGTCTTGGAAGTTTTGTGCTCGTCAGAAAAGAAAGATTACTACAGAGAAAACTGAGATGTTCTTCCTTTGTATGCCATGAGCCATTCTTTCTGTTTAAGTATTCACACAAAGACACACACACACACACACACACACACACACACACACACACACACACACACACACACACACACACACACACACACACACACACACACACACACACACACACACACACACACACACAGCGTCACTGATTTATGAAGCACTGGGACAACTACTGATACATGTAGTCCAACACACACACAGTACACACACACACCTCACAGAAACACATATAACACACACACACACCTCACAGAAACACATATTATACACACACACCTCACAGAAACACATATTATACACACACACCTCACAGAAACACATATAACACACCTCACAGAAACACATATAATACACACACATGCTAATACACATACACACGTACACACAGGAGCACACACACACCACAAAGACACAAATAAATTCTGATATTCTTACACCAACAAACGCACTTATGTACACACACACACACACACAGTGGCGGCGGTCCCTCATAGTCGAGGATTATGTCAGTCAGGCTTATGTATTCAGAGGTGTATGAATACTCCAACACACACACACCAAACTCTGCAGGTATGATCGTGTAATTCGTCTGGCAGTGTTTCCTGTTATTTTACAATGCTGTTCTGCTCTTTCCCAATAGCCATTATTCCATCTTATTCCCTCTCTCTCTTCATCTTATTCCCTCTCTCCGTCTTATTCCCTCTCTCTCTCCATCTTATCCCCTCTCTCCATCTTATTCCCTCTCTCTCTCCATCTAATTCATTCTCTCTCCATCTTATTCCCTCTCTCTTCATCTTATTCCCTCTCTCTCTCCATCTTATTTGTTCTCTCTCCATCTAATTCGTTCTCTCTCCATCTTATTCCCTCTCTCCATCTTATTCCCTCTCTCTCTCCATCTTATTTGTTCTCTCTCCATCTAATTCGTTCTCTCTCCATCTTATTCCCTCTCTCCATCTTATTCTCTCTCCATCTTATTCCCTCTCTCTCTCCATCTTATGCCCTCTCTCTCTCCATCTTATGCCCTCTCTCGCTCCATCTTATGCCCTCTCTCTTTCCATCTTATTCCCTCTCTCTCTCCATCTTATGCCCTCTCTCTCTCCATCTTATTCCCTCTCTCTCTCCATCTTATGCCCTCTCTCTCTTCATCTTATTCCCTCTCTCTCTTCATCTTATTCCCTCTCTCTCTCCATCTAATTCGTTCTCTCTCCATCTTATTCCCTCTCTCCATTTTATTCCCTCTCTTTCTCCATCTTATTTGTTCTCTCTCCATCTAATTAGTTCTCTCTCCATCTTATTCCCTCTCTCCATCTTATTCCCGCTCTCTCTCCATCTTATTCCCTCTCTCTCTCCATCTTATGCCCTCTCTCTCTCCATCTTATTCCATCTCTCTCTCCGTCTTATTCCATCTCTCCATCTTATTCTCTCTCTCCATCTTATTCTCTCTCTCCATCTTATTCCCTCTCTCCATTTTATTCCCTCTCTTTCTCCATCTTATTTGTTCTCTCTCCATCTAATTAGTTCTCTCTCCATCTTATTCCCTCTCTCCATCTTATTCTCTCTCCATCTTATTCCCTCTCTCTCTCCATCTTATGCCCTCTCTCTCTCCATCTTATGCCCTCTCTCTTTCCATCTTATTCCCTCTCTCTCTCCATCTTATGCCCTCTCTCTCTCCATCTTATTCCCTCTCTCTCTCCATCTTATTCCCTCTCTCTCTCCATCTTATGCCCTCTCTCTCTTCATCTTATTCCCTCTCTCTCTTCATCGTATTCCCTCTCTCTCTCCATCTAATTCGTTCTCTCTCCATCTTATTCCCTCTCTCCATTTTATTCCCTCTTTCTCCATCTTATTTGTTCTCTCTCCATCTAATTAGTTCTCTCTCCATCTTATTCCCTCTCTCCATCTTATTCCCGCTCTCTCTCCGTCTTATTCCATCTCTCCATCTTATGCCCTCTCTCTCTCCATCTTATTCCATCTCTCTCTCCGTCTTATTCCATCTCTCCATCTTATTCTCTCTCTCCATCTTATTCTCTCTCTCCATCTTATTCCCTCTCTCCATTTTATTCCCTCTCTTTCTCCATCTTATTTGTTCTCTCTCCATCTAATTAGTTCTCTCTCCATCTTATTCCCTCTCTCCATCTTATTCTCTCTCCATCTTATTCCCTCTCTCTCTCCATCTTATGCCCTCTCTCTCTCCATCTTATGCCCTCTCTCTTTCCATCTTATTCCCTCTCTCTCTCCATCTTATGCCCTCTCTCTCTCCATCTTATTCCCTCTCTCTCTCCATCTTATTCCCTCTCTCTCTCCATCTTATGCCCTCTCTCTCTTCATCTTATTCCCTCTCTCTCTTCATCGTATTCCCTCTCTCTCTCCATCTAATTCGTTCTCTCTCCATCTTATTCCCTCTCTCCATCTTATTCCCGCTCTCTCTCCGTCTTATTCCATCTCTCCATCTTATTCTCTCTCTCCATCTTATTCTCTCTCTCCATCTTATTCTCTCTCTCCATCTTATTCTCTCTCTCCATCTTATTCCCTCTCTCCATCTTATTCTCTCTCTCCATCTTATTCTCTCTCTCCATCTTATTCCATCTCTCTCTCCATCTTATTCCATCTCTCCATCTTATTCTCTCTCTCCATCTTATTCCCTCTCTCTCTCCATCTTATTCCATCTCTCCATCTTATTCCCTCTCTCCATCTTATTCTCTCTCTCCATCTTATTCTCTCTCTCCATCTTATTCTCTCTCTCCATCTTATTCTCTCTCTCCATCTTATTCTCTCTCTCCATCTTATTCTCTCTCTCCATCTTATTCCCTCTCTCTCTCCATCTTATTCCATCTCTCCATCTTATTCTCTCTCTCCATCTTATTCTCTCTCTCCATCTTATTCCCTCTCTCCATCTTATTCTCTCTCTCCATCTTATTCTCTCTCTCCATCTTATTCTCTCTCTCCATCTTATTCTCTCTCTCCATCTTATTCTCTCTCTCCATCTTATTCTCTCTCTCCATCTTATTCCCTCAATTAAATTCAATTTAAGGGCTTTATTGGCATCATGCCAATGAAATAGATAATAAACAAAAGTGAAATAAACAGTAAACATTACACTCCAAAGGAATAGAGATACTTCAAATGTCATATTGTGTCTATATAGAGTGTTGTAACGATGTGCAAATAGTTAAAGTACAAAAGGGGAAATAAATCAACATAAATATGGGTTGTATTTACAATGGTGTTTGTTCTTCACTGGTTGCCCTTTTCTTGTGACAACAGGTCACAAATCTTGCTGCTGTCACTCTCCATCTTATTCCCTCTCTCCATCTTATTCCCTCTCTCTCTCCATCTAATTCATTCTCTCTCCATCTTATTCCCTCTCTCTCCATCTTATTCCCTCTCTCTCTCCATCTTATTCCCTCTCGCTCTCCATCTTATTCCCTCTCTCTCTCCATCTTATCCCCTCTCTCCATCTTATTCCCTCTCTCTCTCCATCTAATTCATTTTCTCTCCATCTTATTCGTTCTCTCTCCATCTAATTAATTCTCTCTCCATCTTATTCCCTCTCTCCATCTTATTCCCTCTCTCTATCCATCTTATCCCCTCTCTCCATCTTATTCCCTCTCTCTCTCCATCTTATTCGTTCTCTCTCCATCTAATTCATTCTCTCTCCATCTTATTCCCTCTCTCTCTCCATCTAATTCGTTCTCTCTCCATCTTATTCCCTCTCTCCATTTTATTCCCTCGCTTTCTCCATCTTATTTGTTCTCTCTCCATCTAATTAGTTCTCTCTCCATCTTATTCCCTCTCTCCATCTTATTCCCGCTCTCTCTCCATCTTATTCCCTCTCTCTCTCCATCTTATGCCCTCTCTCTCTCCATTTTATTCCCTCTCTCTCTCCATCTTATTCCCTCTCTCTCCATCTTATTCCCTCTCTCTCCATCTTATGCCCTCTCTCTCTCCATCTTATTCCCTCTCTCTCCATCTTATTCCATCTCTCCATCTTATTCTCTCTCTCCATCTTATTCTCTCTCTCTCTCCATCTTATGCCCTCTCTCTCTCCATCTTATTCCCTCTCTCTCTCCATCTTATTCCCTCTCTCTCTCCATCTTATTCTCTCTCTCTCTCCATCTTATTCCCTCTCTCTCTCCGTCTTATTCCATCTCTTCATCTTATTCTCTCTCTCCATCTTATTCTCTCTCTCCATCTTATTCCCTCTCTCTCTCCATCTTATTCCATCTCTCCATCTTATTCCCTCTCTCCATCTTATTCACTCTCTCCATCTTATTCTCTCTCTCCATCTTATTCTCTCTCTCCATCTTATTCCCTCAATTAAATTCAATTTAAGGGCTTTATTGGCATCATGCCAATGAAATAGATAATAAACAAAAGTGAAATAAACAGTAAACATTACACTCCAAAGGAATAGAGATACTTCAAATGTCATATTATGGTGTCTATATACAGTGTTGTAACGATGTGCAAATAGTTAAAGTACAAAAGGGGAAATAAATCAACATAAATATGGGTTGTATTTACAATGGTGTTTGTTCTTCACTGGTTGCCCTTTTCTTGTGACAACAGGTCACAAATCTTGCTGCTGTCACTCTCCATCTTATTCCCTCTCTCTCTCCATCGTATTCCCTCTCTCTCTCCATCTTATTCCCTCTCTCTCCATCTTATTCCCCCTCTCTCTCTCCATCTTATTCCCTCTCTCTCTCCATCTTATTCCTTCTCTCTCCATCTTATTCCCTCTCTCTCCATCTTATTCCCTCTATCTCTCCATCTTATTCCCTCTCTCTCCATCTTATTCCCTCTCTCTCTCCATCTTATTCCCTCTCTCTCTCCATCTTATTCCCTCTCTCTCCATCTTATTCCCTCTATCTCTCCATCTTATTCCCTCTCTCTCCATCTTATTCCCACTCTCCTTCTTTCACTCCTCTATCTATTCTCTCTCTCATATATCTCTCGCTCTTCCCACCAATCCCCTCTTTCTCTCTCTCTCTCTCTCTCTCTCTCTCTCTCTCTCTCTCTCTCTCTCTCTCTCTCTCTCTCTCTCTCTCTCTCTCTCTCTCTCTCTCTGTCTCTATTCTCAGTCACTCCCTCTCATTCCCCCTCACTGCCTCTCACTCCATCTCACTCCATTTCACTCCATCTCACTCCATCTCACTCATCTTACTCCCCCTCTCACTCATCTCACTCCCCCCCACTCCCTCTCATTCCATCTCACCCCCCCAGTCCCTCTCATTCCATATCATTCCCTCTCACTCCCTCTCACTCCCCCTCTCATTCCATCTCATTCCCTCTCACTCCCTCTCACTCCCCCTCTCATTCCATCTCACTCCCTCTCATTCCATCTCACTCCCCCTCACTCATCTCACTCCCCCTCACTCCCTCTCACTCCCCCTCTCATTCCATCTCACCCCCCTCACATTCCATATCACTCCATCTCACTCCCCCTCACTTCATCTCACTCCCCCTCAGTCCATCTCACACCCCCTCACTCCATCTCACTCATCTCACTCCCCCTCACTCCATCTCACTCCCACTCACTCATCTCACTCCCCCCCACTCCCTCTCATTCCATCTCACTCCCCCCCACTCCCTCTCATTCCATCTCATTCCCTCTCACTCCATCTCACTCCCCCTCACTCCATCTCACTCCCCCTCACTCATCTCACTCCCCCTCACTCATCTCACTCCCCCTCTCATTCCATCTCACCCCGTCACTCCCTCTCATTCCATATCACCCCATCTCACTCCCCCTCACTCCATCTCACTCCATCTCACTCACCCTCACTCCATCTCACTCCATCTCACTCCCCCTCACTCATCTCACTCCATCTCATTCCCTCTCACGTTCTCTCTACTTTCTCTTTTAGCCCTATTCATTCATTAATGCTTATTTCATTCTTTCAAACCCAAGCTCATGCAGTCACTACATACATAAGATATGCATTCTGCACACATACACATCCATTACACAGCCACACCCATTTCACATCCATTTCACATCAATTTCACATCCATTTCACATCCATTTCACATCCACACCCATTACACATCCATTTAAAATCCATTTCACATCCATTTCACATCCATTTCACATCCACACCCATTACACATCCATTTAAAATCCATTTCACATCCATTTCACATCCATTTCACATGCACACTGGACGTTAAGTACATTTTTGCCTACATGCAGTACGTACAGTACCAGTCCAAAGTTTGGACACACCTACTCATTCAAGGATTTTTATTTTATTTGTACTATTTTCTACATTGTAGAATAACAAGTGAAGACGTCAAAACTATGAAATATGCATGTGTCTGTGCCTATGTTTGTGTTGCTTCACAGTCTGATACCTCAGTATGCCTACACATCACAAATTCAGGCTCTTATGAGCATACCAGGTAAACTGAGACTCACAGACTACCCAGCATAGACAGCATACTAAATTCTAGTCCAGTTAATGTCATATAGAAGTGAACTGGCAAGTGAATATCCATATACAACAATGATGTGTTTACATCTTCACTACTGTCGTGTATAGATTATTGAACTATGTCTAGGGAAATTACAGACATGTTATGAATTTCAGATAGATCGAGTGGAACGCCAGGCAAAGAGCTCCCTCTGCTGCTGATGAAGAGCTGTAGCCCATGATACACCAAGCTATCAAAATGCAACACAAGGGAAAACAAACATTCTTTGATTTTAGTAAGAGTTAAAGGGCCGATCTGCAGTTCCAACAATACCCCCCCCCCCCCCCCCCACCACCACCACTGTTGACAGTACAGGTGCATCAAAGCTGGAACCGAGAGACTGAAAACAGCTTTTATCTCCAGACCGTTAGACTGTTAAATAGTCACCACTTGCCGGCCTCTGCCAGTACCCTGCCCTGAACTTTAGTCAATGTTACTTGCCAGCTACCACCTGGTACTCTACCCTGCACCTTAGAGACTGCTGCCCTATGTACATAGTCATTGAACACTGGTCACTTTAATCATGTTTATACTGTTTTACCTACTTCATATGTATATACTGTATTCAGGTCAAGGCTCATCCTATATAACTACTGCTCTACACACCTTTTCTATTCATGTACTGCCCTTAATGTCTATACACACCATCATATTCATATATGTTTATATTCTGGACTCTGACATTGCTCATTCTAATATTTATAGATTTCGTAATTCCTTGGGGATGGAGAAATGTAACCACTTTCAAATTCATAGCCAGAGCTATGAATACAAGGACTGACCATCCAAGATATCAAATTATAATTTTTAACCGTGTTTAACAGCTATATGGTGTTTGTTTACAATTAGCCTACATGGTTTACAAACAATGGAGTAAAACAAGCTTATATTTTGGGTTCTGATGAAGTACGACAGTTGAACTAAGCTCATGATGCATTTATAAGTTATATTCTTCAAGAAACAATGAGTGGCAGCCTACAGCTACAGGTTATTATAAACATATATATTGAAATGGATAATGTTCCTGTAACCCCTCCAACAAAAAATAACAAAGATAAATAAAAATGTCTGAAAATAATACATGGGTAGTCTACAAGTATACATCATTAACTTAAAAGTAAAAAATAAATGGATGTATCAAACGCAGATTACCCATTTAAAGTCCATTTTAATCTGTATCATCGCATAGCCTACTGTTCTAAGAAATACTATCTACCATTCTAAGAAATGAGAGAGAGACAGACAGAGAAATTTCACTTTTGTTTATTATCTATTTCACTTGATTTGGCAATATAAACATGTTTCCCACGTCAATAAAGCCCCTTAAATTGAAATTGAATTGAGAGAGAGAGAGAGAGAGAGAGAGAGAGAGAGAGAGAGAGAGAGAGAGAGAGAGAGAGAAAGAGAGAAAGAAATGTATAATTCTGGAGACAAACGATTAATAAATAATTCTGATTTTATTTAAACTTGATAAATAGGCTATAGCCTCACAACCATGTACCTTAAAATTAATAAAAAATAATACGTTAAATTAACAATTTCGTAAAAACTTTGGCAAGCTGGTAAGGATTTGTAATGAAAGCTGTCGTCGATTCGAAGGCCATCTGTTTGGGAGTAAAAGTAGACCAGTCGGTCAGCAGGCGGTCCATGACTTCCAGAAGAACACTTTGCATCCTTCTTTACGAACGCGCGAGTCCTGTGGCATAGTCTCGCGCCTACTCTCCTGTTTCCCGACACTCTCCGGTCCATGAGGGGGGAAGTTTATTTTGAACGTGTTGTCATGGTGTGACTGTGAAAGCTTGTACCGCAGCCAGACGAGGTTGTATTTGTCGTCGGCGGATACCTGTGAAAGAAAAACAATATGTTCTTATATAGCTGCAATGTTAAAATTCATTCCTTGTTAATTAAAAAAGCATATAGCCTAGCATAGGTAGTCTATATAGCTAGTCTACTAAAATAAAACTTCCAAAGTGAAGGAGCCTGTCAGTTTGTGCGTTTACTGCCATTCTTCCAATTAGCCATTTCAGCACAATGGACAAATCCACTCATTTAATTTAATGCAAGCACGTTCCACTAAGTAACATCAACTTTATATCGCCTAATTTTCACAAACCTTAAAAAGGTACTAACAGAACACCATGCTCCTCACCTGTTTATCCTGTAATGTTTCGAGCCATGTTGGTTTATCCTGGTGTCCGAGCTTGAGATCCGACGACCCTCCGAAAGAGTCGACCTTCCCCGTCTGACACAGAGTGACACACACAAGCACAAATGCGCACCAGATTCCGGTGAGGGCCATCTGGACTCTGGTAGGTCTCTTGAGCTGGTAGAGATGAGATGTCCCAAGATGGAATGATGGAACGAAACTGTGACTAACTTGCAGTTACCTCGGTAGCGGGTCTTTTTAAACCAATGTATTACGTAAGATGAGGATGAGGTAATAAAATTGTATTTGTCCTCAGTGATGCAGTAAAGCATGTGATGTGACAGATAATTTACAACAGTCATTAGGGGTCTGGAACTAAAGGCAACTCTTGTTCTTCTCATGGTTGCAAGACTGCATGTTTTACAACGAGATGTTGGAGCATAATAAAAAATGTTACATGTAATTTTAATTTGTAGCCTGTAGTCTTTAACGCACCATTTATTCAGACCATAAATTCCTCTCGTGCTGTGTGTGGCCTACATGTTTTTTTCTCCTATTACTGCCTCAGCTATAACTGGTACCCACACTCACGTCATTGCAGATATAGAGGCCTAAGTGAATGTAATGTCATCATAGGTTGTTTTCACATATTTGCACGCACACAGATCCGCATACTCTGCTATTACAAGCTGGTTTCCGTGCGACTGGCCGCGCAATGTGCACTCGTGAAATAAAACGTTAATGACACCGACATGGCGCAAAAGTGATCTCATTAACCCTTTTTCTGCGCCATAAAACGGGAAGACATTGGGGAATCCAGAGGTCGCGGAAGTCGCTCATCATCGCGGCATGTTCACACTGGTTCCCTCTGCCTTGTCTATTAATGAGATTTACACTGTTTGACATATATCTGTTAGTCCGTAGGATCCCCTCTTATTACAGTTGTAGCCAGGGGCAGACTTGGACCAAAAATCGTCCGTGGCATTTCTAACACAACTGCCCATTTTTTTCCTTGAGGTCCCCACACCGTCCCATTTTTCCTTGAGGCCCACATTATTAGCCAAATAATGATAATTTTGCAAAAAAAACAAACATGTAATACTGTGCTAAAAATGGACCTGCCCCTGGTTGTAGCATATATGTATTCACACAGTAGCCTTAGCTGACCAGTCACTTAGATTATGTTGAATTAAAATGCATGTTTTATGTTGTTATCACAAGCCATTGATAATTCCTACACTTAGAAAGTCATGCTTGGCAAGCCCAAGACACAATAATATGGCTCCTCTTATTGGAGTTCACCTTGAAAGAGAAGAAGGTAGACCCTAAAGGCGCAATCTGCAGTTGATACATATATGTTTTTATTTATAAATTAATGACATGTGACCTACACATTGATTCTTGAAGTTTATAACTTATAAATGCTTCATGAGATTAGTTCAACTCCATCAGAATCTAAAATATAAGCATTGTTTTACTCCAACGTTTGTTAAACAAAGTAAATTTAAACAAACACTGTATATCCTCTAAACATGGTCCAAATTATACTTTTTATAGCATGGACGGTCAGTCCTTGCACCAGTAGCTCTGTGTATGAATTTGACAGTGGTTACATTTTTCCAGGCCCATCCCTCAACTTTTTTACAGAAACAATGGCGGGGTTGCTTTTGTTTTTGTTTCAACTGCAGATTGCCCATTTAAGGGGATAGCGCACAACTTTATTGAATTATATCCTATAGGAGGATCATGTAGCGCTGCTGCCATTAGTCTTCCACTGAGTGGATTAATCCTATTAGTACAGGGGGTAGTAGTGCCCGTCCCTCACAGGTTCATTGCACCTTGCATGGTGTCCACAACGTGTCCACAACGTGTCCACAACGTGTCCAAAGTAGCCTATGGGGCTTCCAGTAAAAGCAGTGTTAGGACGCAAATGAGAAAATGTTCAACACCATGGACAGCTCCAGTGTGTTGACCTTCAACACCATAGACAGCTCCAGTATGTTGACCTTCAACCCCATGGACAGCTCCAGTGTGTTGACCTTCAACCCCATGGACAGCTCCAGTGTGTTGACCTTCAACCCCATGGACAGCTCCAGTGTGTTGACCTTCAACCCCATGGACAGCTCCAGTATGTTGACCTTCAACCCCATGGACAGCTCCAGTGTGTTGACCTTCAACCCCATGGACAGCTCCAGGGTGTTGACCTTCAACCCCATGGACAGCTCCAGTGTGTTGAACTTCAACCCCACGGACAGCTCCAGTGTGTTGACCTTCAACCCCATGGACAGCTCCAGTATGTTGACCTTCAACCCCATGGACAGCGCCAGTGTGTTGAACTTCAGAACCATGGACAGCTCCAGTATGTTGAACTTCAACCCCATGGACAGCGCCAGTGTGTTGAACTTCAGAACCATGGACAGCTCCAGTATGTTGACCTTCAACCCCATGGACAGCGCCAGTGTGTTGAACTTCAGTACCATGGACAGCTCCAGTATGTTGACATTCAACCCCATGGACAGCGCCAGTGTGTTGAACTTCAGAACCATGGACAGCTCCAGTGTGTTGACCTTCAACCCCATGGACAGCTCCAGTGTGTTGAACTTCAGAACCATGGACAGCTCCAGTATGTAGACCTTTATATTTAGGAAATGAGAGGATTCTTGTTATAGGAATTGTGGCTGTGGAAGTTTAACAAAGAGAGAATGTTATATTTCAGGAACAGGATGTTGGTCTTTTAGTCTCTTACTGAACAGTAAATTGTGATGTAGAATTACATTTTGGAAACAAAACAGTATACTGTGGTAAGTGAATGTAGACTTACAGACGCATGTGTTTTCCCATTAGCTACCGGCTATAGCCAGCTTTCACTAGTACACTGACTGCACACATTCACATCATTTGTTATTTCCATAGGATGTCCTGTCCAGACCTGTTCAAACATAGGATGTCCTGCCCAGACCTGTTCTCTCAGTTCGCTATGAAGGCGGTTTCCCTGCCAACCAAAGTGATGTGTAACCCACTCATGTGTGATAGAATCTTAATGATGTCAGGGCTGTATGATGGAGCTCTTTTATCACTGAATAGTCCATGTCATCTAGATGGTCATTTCAGGTTTACACAAGATCCTTATCAATATCTATCTGGTTTAAGCGAGTTCCACGGTCTGTTTGTAATTAGTCAATAATGTTTCAGTCAATGAGGTTTGCCACATGCCACCATTTTATTTCCAACAACGGTAAACATCAAAGCAAGCTTTCAGTTGTGTTGTTCATGCTCAAGTAATTGGGTCTGACCTCTCATAACAGCATAATGCAGGCTAACGCCAAATACTGTGATTGGCCATAAAGATCAATGAAGATGATCCGGCAGCCTCAGATCAAAGTTATTCCACTGGGGTGAATGGGATTCAGTGGGCCTGGGGGGTGTATTAACCCACTCATTAACAGTACAGTACCCTGACAGCATGACAAGGAGAGAAGAGACAAGGAGAGAAGAGACGTGACAAGGAGAGAAGAGACAAGGAGAGAAGAGACGTGACAAGGAGGGAAGAGACGTGACAAGGAGGGAAGAGACGTGACAAGGAGAGAAGAGACGTGACAAGGAGAGAAGAGACGTGACAAGGAGAGAAGAGACGTGACAAGGAGAGAAGAGACGTGACAAGGAGAGAAGAGACGTGACAAGGAGAAGAGACGTGACAAGGAGAGAAGAGACGTGACAGGGAGAGAAGAGACGTTCCATTATTTATGGCAACGAGTATAGTTAGACTTTATTGAGGAACAATGTGCTTACTATGACTGAGAAATGTGGTTAGTTGTCTCACCTATCTATCTTCAGATGAATGCACTGACTAAGACGTTCTGGATAAGAACGTCTGCTAAATGACTAAAAGGTAAATGTAAAAATGTTACGGCATTTAGACCTAAACTCAAGTAATTACACAGACGCAACTCTGAGTGAATGTTTATTTGGAATTATCCAACCATTGTAATACATTTTTTTTTCAAATACACAAAAAAAATCACGTTTTTTTTTTTGTGAGAGAGCACCTATGTTGAAGGGAATAACCGAGACACATGATCAAATATACATGTTAATAGAGCCAAACACCATAGCTATATACAGTACAGTGCTTGAGACTTTATAAAACCACTTAGTTACATTAAAATCACATGTGTGTGGTCCTCAGTGCAAGTCATGAAGAGCTCAATATAATTACAACCCAGAAGATGATGTTAACAGTACTTCCAAGGTATCTTAAATAAACATGTCAGTCTTGATTCAGAATAATTCAGCCGTGTCTTTTGGACTGGGAACCATACCAGTTTGCAAATAGTATCTTACATGTTCCAAATATTTTGAGTGATTTCTTGAGCCTAGCTGGACTTGTCTGAAAGAACACCCAATTATAAATACATTAGAATATGATTATTATCATTGTTAAAGTCTCATCCGTCAAAGTAATGGTTCATTTTTTTGCACTGCCTGAGGCTGTACGTGGGGTTATAATGCACTACCATTGCTTCGTGGTTTCCTGCATACGCGGCAGCGACTGATGACATTCTCTAGAAGACGTCCCTTCACCGTCTGGGGCACAGGCTTACTGCACGGGGGGGGGGGGGGGGGGGGGGGGGGGGGGGGGGGGAGCACACAGAACAAAGCATCAACAAGTAGGAGTGCTGGTCTAGGATCATGTCCTCCCAGTCCCTATCATTTGATTCATTATGATCTAAAAGGCAAAACTGATCCTAGATCAGGAAAGTATCTACTGTAAGGAAAGTAGGCTCTATTTAGAGTAGTACCATGACCTATGGTTTAGTTCGTAAGGAAAGTAGGCTCTATTTAGAGTAGTACCATGACCTATGGTTTAGTTCGTAAGGAAAGTAGGCTCTATTTAGAGTAGTACCATGACCTATGGTTTAGTTCAAGCTGACACAGTATTACTGTATACTGTGCTGTAAAATACAGGGTATTATATACCATTATAGTTGACAGATACATCGTAAAACAAATGAAATGAAATCCAACATAGTATAGTTGAGTATAGCATAGAACAAGACAGAATATGATACAGTATTGATAGATTAGGTTAGGCATAGATAGTTGGACATTTCATGTATGTTAGAGCTGGGCTAGAACAAAAGTCTGCACACATTTTGCAGGCCTCCATCCCCACCATGCGCTCACACACACACACACACACACACACACACACACACACACACACACACACACACACACACACACACACACACACACACACACACACACACACACACACACACACACACACACACACACACCACACAGAGAATCAGTCTCTGCTGAGATAATTCTAACCTGAACATGTGGTTGGGGTCGAGCAAGGCCAGCCAGAAGCTGTAGGAGTCAGGGAAGTAGTTACAGGTTCCCCGGCCGTGACACTCGATGAAGGGGACCTGGCGGAAGTGTTCTAGACACGAGCCTGGGGAGCCCAGAGGCTGGCCCGACCCCTCAGCACCCGCACCCGTTTGCTGGGAGAAAAGGAAAGAGGTGGAGGAGAGAGGGGGTGGAGGAGAGAGGTGGAGGAGAACGTTGGAGGAGAAAGGAGAAGAGAAAAGAGATGGGGAATGGAAAGGAGGAGTGGAGTATAGAAAATGAGGAGAGGTGAGGAGATAGGGAAAAAGAAAGGAGATGACAAGATGGAAAGCGACGGATGGAAAGAAAGCAGGGGTTTGAAGTGGTGAGGGGGAGAGCAGTATAGAGAAGGAGAGTTAGTTAGACTGAGTTTTGAATGATGGCACAATGGACTCCGCTCCATACGCTGCTACTATGATATTTCATTCACATCATTATCATTCATTCACATCATTATCATTCATATAATTATCATTCACGCCCTTATCATTCACATCCTTATCATTCACATCCTTATCATTCACACCATTATCACTCATTCACATCATTATCATTCATTCTCATCATTATCATTCATTCACATCATTATCATTCACTTCACTATCATTCACATCATTGTCATTAATATCATTATCATTATCATTCACATCATTATCATTCATATCAATCGCATTTATCAATTTACACATATACTGTACAGATATTAAACAGTATATATGGATATGTGTAATACAGGGAGCAGATTGTTAGTGGCCTGGTGGAACCAGCCTGATCGCATCATACACCATTCTGTTTCACTTCATGAATCAGTCTGGCCTTTCTCCAATAGATGGCCATTTCCTATAAATTAGAACCAATCAGCATCCTCTCAGAAACAAAAGGTGGCTCTAGGACAAAATACCACAATTAGGCCATCCTCTGATTGGTTGAAGGTGATCCAATCGCAGACAAGTACATTATGAATAATGCCCTTCACTACAGACATATGCACAAAATTTATCAATGAAGAGCAATGCCAGACTGATATGTGAAGTGAAATAGGTCAGGAAGGTTCTACCAGGCTAGGTTGTTACCATGACAAAGGTCAGGGTGGTTCCACCAGGCTAGGTTGTTACCATGACAAAGGTCAGGATGGTTCCACCAGGCTAGGATGTTACCATGACAAAGGTCAGGATGGTTCCACCAGGCTAGGTTGTTACCATGACAAAGGTCAGGGTGGTTCCACCAGGCTAGGTTGTTACCATGACAAAGGTCAGGATGGTTCCACCAGGCTAGGATGTTACCATGACAAAGGTCAGGATGGTTCCACCAGGCTAGGTTGTTACCATGACAAAGGTCAGGGTGGTTCCACCAGGCTAGGATGTTACCATGACAAAGGTCAGGGTGGTTCCACCAGGCTAGGTTGTTACCATGACAAAGGTCAGGATGGTTCTACCAGGCTAGGTTGTTACCATGACAAAGGTCAGGGTGGTTCCACCAGGCTAGGTTGTTACCATGACAAAGGTCAGGATGGTTCTACCAGGCTAGGTTGTTACCATGACAAAGGTCAGGATGGTTCTACCAGGCTAGGTTGTTACCATGACAAAGGTCAGGGTGGTTCCACCAGGCTAGGTTGTTACCATGACAAAGGTCAGGATGGTTCCACCAGGCTAGGTTGTTACCACGACAAAGGTCAGGATGGTTCCACCAGGCTAGGATGTTACCATGACAAAGGTCAGGATGGTTCCACCAGGCTAGGTTGTTACCATGACAAAGGTCAGGATGGTTCTACCAGGCTAGGATGTTACCATGACAAAGGTCAGGATGGTTCTACCAGGCTAGGATGTTACCATGACAAAGGTCAGGATGGTTCTACCAGGCTAGGATGTTACCATGACAAAGGTCAGGATGGTTCCACCAGGCTAGGTTGTTACCATGACAAAGGTCAGGATGGTTCCACCAGGCTAGGTTGTTACCATGACAAAGGTCAGGATGGTTCCACCAGGCTAGGATGTTACCATGACAAAGGTCAGGATGGTTCCACCAGGCTAGGATGTTACCATGACAAAGGTCAGGATGGTTCCACCAGGCTAGGTTGTTACCATGACAAAGGTCAGGGTGGTTCCACCAGGCTAGGTTGTTACCATGACAAAGGTCAGGATGGTTCCACCAGGCTAGGTTGTTACCATGACAAAGGAGTATCCAGTCCACAGGGATTCCCAGTCACCAGGACAGTCTGGGAGCTGGGCGGTCTGGCTGTGGATGGCCATGGCATTGGAGCTGCCCTCACACACTGAACACCTAATTACACACACACACACACACACACACACACACACACACACACACACACACACACACACACACACACACACACACACACACACAGTGTCATTTCAGTGAAATTCATGTTCCAAAATAAAGAAGATTGCAGACTGCAGAGACTGTATTTTTTGGCCTGCAAGTATGTTTGTGTGTGTGTGTGTGAGTTAGTTAGTGTGTGTGTGTGTGAGTTAGTGTGAGTTAGTGTGTGTGAGTTAGTTAGTGTGTGTGAGTTAGTGTGTGTGTGTGTGTGTGAGTTAGTGTGTGTGTGTGTGTGTGTGAGTTAGTGTGTGTGTGTGTGTGTGAGTTAGTGTGTGTGTGTGTGTGAGTTAGTGTGTGTGTGTGTGAGTTAGTGTGTGTGTGTGTGTGAGTTAGTGTGTGTGTGTGAGAGTCAGTGTGTGTGTGTGAGTCAGTGTGTGTGTGTGTGTGATTTAGTGTGTGTGTGTGTGTGAGTTAGTGTGTGTGTGTGAGAGTCAGTGTGTGTGTGTGAGTCAGTGTGTGTGTGTGTGAGTTAGTGTGTATGTGTGTGAGTTAGTGTGTGTGTGTGAGAGTCAGTGTGTGTGTGTGTGAGTCAGTGTGTGTGTGTGTGAGTTAGTGTGTGTGTGTGTGAGTTAGTGTGTGTGTGAGTTAGTGTGTGTGTGTGTGTGAGTTAGTGTGTGTGTGAGTTAGTGTGTGAGAGTCAGTGTGTGTGTGTGTGAGTTAGTTAGTGTGTGTGTGAGTTAGTTAGTGTGTGTGAGAGTCAGTGTGTGTGTGTGTGAGTTAGTTAGTGTGTGTGTGAGTTAGTTAGTGTGTGTGTGAGTTAGTTAGTGTGTGTGTGTGTGCGTTAGTGTGTGTGTGTGTGCGTTAGTGTGTGTGTGTGTGAGTTAGTGTGTGTGTGTGTGTGTGAGTTAGTGTGTGTGTGTGTGTGTATGAGTTAGTGTGTGTGTGTGAGTTAGTGTGTGTGTATGAGTCAGTGTGTGTGTGTGTATGAGTCAGTGTGTGTGTGTGTGTGAGTCAGTGTGTGTGTGTGTGTGAGTCAGTGTGTGTGTGTGTGTGAGTCAGTGTGTGTGTGAGTCAGTGTGTGTGTGAGTCAGTGTGTGTGTGAGTCAGTGTGTGTGTGAATCAGTGTGTGAGTCAGTGTGTGAGTCAGTGTGTGAGTCAGTGTGTGAGTCAGTGTGTGAGTCCTTTCTCTCTGGGCTGTGTACCTGCTGATGTAGCTGCTGATCTCGTCTCCTCTGATCAGGTCCATGCTGCGTGGCATGGGCTTCTCCGTGGACAGCCAATAGGAGTAGTCGTTGCGGGCGGCGTAGCGACAGGTGTTGTCCGTGTCACAGAACAGGAAGGGCATGGTGGAGAAACGAGGCAGGCAGCTGCCCACGGAGCCTGGGGGGACAGTGGCGAGGTCATCAAAGAAGGCTAAACTCTGACACCTATACACCCTCTGACACCTATACACCCTCTGACACCTATACACCCTCTGACACCTATACACCCTCTGACACCTATACACCCTCTGACACCTATACACCCTCTGACACCTATACACCCTCTGACACCTATACACCCTCTGACACCTATACACCTTCTGACACCTATACACCTTCTGACACCTATACATCCTCTGACACCTATACACCCTCTGACACCTATACACCCTCTGACACCTATACACCCTCTGACACCTATACACCCTCTGACACCTATACACCCTCTGACACCTATACAGCCTCTGACACCTATACACCCTCTGACACCTATACACCTTCTGACACCTATACACCCTCTGACACCTATACACCCTCTGACACCTATACACCTTCTGACACCTATACACCCTCTGACACCTATACAGCCTCTGACACCTATACAGCCTCTGACACCCACCTATACAGCCTCTGACACCCACCTATACAGCCTCTGACACCCACCTATACAGCCTCTGACACCCACCTATACAGCCTCTGACACCCACCTATACAGCCTCTGACACCTATACACCCTCTGACACCTATACACCCTCTGACACCTATACATCCTCTGACACCTATACACCCTCTGACACCTATACACCTTCTGCCACCTATACACCTTCTGACACCTATACAGCCTCTGACACCTATACACCCTCTGACACCTATACACCCTCTGACACCTATACACCCTCTGACACCTATACACCCTCTGACACCTATACACCCTCTGACACCTATACAGCCTCTGACACCTATACACCCTCTGACACCTATACACCTTCTGACACCTATACACCTTCTGACACCTATACACCCTCTGACACCTATACACCCTCTGACACCTATACACCCTCTGACACCTATACACCCTCTGACACCTATACAGCCTCTGACACCCACCTATACAGCCTCTGACACCCACCTATACAGCCTCTGACACCCACCTATACAGCCTCTGACACCCACCTATACAGCCTCTGACACCCACCTATACAGCCTCTGACACCTATACACCCTCTGACACCTATACACCCTCTGACACCTATACACCCTCTGACACCTATACACCCTCTGACACCTATACACCCACTGACACCTATACACCCACTGACACCTATACACCCTCTGACACCTATACACCCTCTGACACCTATACACCCTCTGTCTCCAACATTTGAAATGTTGGTATAAATAATACATCTGTGCATAGTTTATTTTGGTGTTGTGACAGTGTGTGTGTGTGTGTGTGTGTGTGTGTGTGTGTGTATGTATGTATGTGTGTGTATGGGTGTGTGAATGTAAAGTCTACCAACTCAAGTGTGTGTTTGTGTCTCAGATGAATTGATTATGCGTCTCCATACTCCATTACCCAGGTCTTGTCCGTGAGCCCTTTTGTTGCCATTGATGAAGAGCAGAGAGTATCCAGAGTAGATGAGGATGGTGCCTTGCGGGCAGTCAGGCACTCTGATGGTCTGGCTGTGTCGGGCCAGCAGGAAACTGTCAGCCAGGCCTGTCGTGTTGCAGCCCCTTGGGCCAAGAGAACCCTTCTGACCGGGAAACCCCTGGAACCCCAACCTCCCTGCCCGAGCAAAAACACTTCCATAACATACATGTTTTCCAACTGTTTGCATCTTGTTCAACAAGGTCAACGTTGTAAAATGATTTGTTCTAGACAAAGGATAGAAAAAACATCTACAAACCACTAGAATCGCAGACAGGTACACACATTCACATACTGTACATTTGCATAACTACCTGTCAGTCCTGGCGATCCTTTGTCTCCCTTGCGTCCGGGGAAGCCAGGCAAGCCTGGAGGGCTGTGTCCCTGTTGACCCTCAGGGCCTGGGGGCCCTGGCAGGGAGAAGGCAACTTGAATTTAGCAATGGATTTAGACAAAACTAAAGTAGGAGCTACTGAGACCCATTGTGCTAACGTTATCCTGTGGTGCCCGTAGCTAAGACTCATCGTGCTAACGATATCCTGTGGTGCCCGTAGCTAAGACTCATTGTGCTAACGTTAGCCTATGGTGCCCGTAGCTAAGATTCATAGTGCTTTTTATTTAACCTTTATTTAACTAGCCAAGTCAGTTAATAACAAATTCTTATTTAAAATGATGGCCTGTGGTGCCCATAGCTAAGACCCATTGTTTTAATGTTAGCATGTGGTACCTGTAGCTAAGACTCATTCTGCTAACGTTAGCATGTGGTGCCTGTAGCTAAGACTCATTCTGCTAACGTTAGCATATGGTGCCTGTAGCTAAGACTCATTGTGCTAACGTTAGCATATGGTGCCTGTAGCTAAGACTCATTGTGCTAAAGTTAGCATGTGGTGCCCGTAACTAAGACTCATTGTGCTATGTTAGCATGAGGTGCCCTTAGCTAAGACTCATTGTGCTAACGTTAGCATGTGGTGCCTGTAGCTAAGACTCATTCTGCTAACGTTAGCATGTGGTGCCCGTAGCTAAGACATGGCATAGCCTTCACTTTTACCCCCATAGAATAGTTCATTAGTAAGAAAGAATATGCCGTTTGGGTGAGATGAATCACGGTGACCATGTGGCTTGTAGTTCCACATGAAGAAAGAATACAGAACCTGTTAATCCTGGTTGTCCTGACGACCCACTGGGACCTGGAGGTCCCTGTTTACCGGTGTAACCGGGTGGGCCCGGATCCCCCTTTTCGGATCTCACTGTCACGTTAAGCCCCGGACAACCTGTATATGTGCATAAACAAATCTTTGAGTAGGTTTTACTAACTGCTTGAGAACAAATTGTGTTAAAGATACTGTTCAGCGTTGCATTGATTTATTAAATATAGGCTCACTGGTTTTCAGTGTTGAATGTTGAGTGTTTAATGTTGAATTTCCAGTGTTAAATGTTGATTGTGTTAAATGTTGAGTTGTCCGTTTTTTTTAATGTTGAGTGTTAAATGTTGAGCTGTCAGTGTTTAATTTGACAGTGTTAAATATTGAGTTGTCAGTGTTTAATTTGACAGTGTTAAATATTGAGTTGTCAGTGTTTAATTTGACAGTGTTAAATATTGACCTGGTGGTCCTGGTTGGCCTTTGGATCCATTTGGTCCTTTCGGGCCAGGGCTATAACTAGGATCACCCATCTCACCTAAAACAACACAGTTCATCAAGAGACACTGAATATACACACACACACACACACACACACACACACACACACACACACACACACACACACACACACACACACACACACACACACACACACACACACACACACACACACACACACACACACACACGTGCTTGAACTAGAACCAGCGCCCAGAGTTCTTCATGGACAGGACAAGCGTTTAGAAGAAACTCCTGGCTGTACACATCACTATACTGTAATGACAGGTTTGGTGTACACATCACTATACTGTAATGACAGGTTTGGTGTACACATCACTATACTGTAATGACAGGTTTGGTGTACACATCACTATACTGTAATGACAGGTTTGGTGTACACATCACTATAGTGTAATGCCAGGTTTGGTGTACACATCACTATAGTGTAATGCCAGGTTTGGTGTACACATCACTATACTGTAATGACAGGTTTGGTGTACACATCACTATACTGTAATGACAGGTTTGGTGTACACATCACTATACTGTAATGACAGGTTTGGTGTACACATCACTATAGTGTATTGACAGGTTTGGTGTACACATCACTATACTGTAATGACAGGTTTATTGTACACATCACTATACTGCAATGACATGTTTAGTGTACACATCACTATACTGTAATGCCAGGTTTGGTGTACACATCACTATACTGTAATGACAGGTTTGGTGTACACATCACTATACTGTAATGCCAGGTTTGGTGTACACATCACTATACTGCAATGACAGGTTTAGTGTACACATCACTATAGTGTAATGACAGGTTTGGTGTACACATCACTATACTGTAATGCCAGGTTTGGTGTACACATCACTATACTGTAATGACAGGTTTGGTGTACACATCACTATACTGTAATGCCAGGTTTGGTGTACACATCACTATACTGTAATGCCAGGTTTGGTGTACACATCACTATACTGTAATGCCAGGTTTGGTGTACACATCACTATACTGTAATGACAGGTTTGGTGTACACATCACTATACTGTAATGACAGGTTTGGTGTACACATCACTATAGTGTAATGCCAGGTTTGGTGTACACATCACTATACTGTAATGACAGGTTTGGTTTTCTGAAGAAAAAAAATGCAGAAGATTGTGGATAAAATAATATTACCGGGGACTCCTGGGGTTCCAGAGTGACCTGGGGAACCGATTGGTCCTGGAGGTCCAGGGATGGCTCCTGGTCCCTAGGGGGTAAAAAGACTCCATAGACTTAAAATTACACACAGTATTACTTATAACATCTATCTTTTCCAGCATTCAAGGCACGTTCTAACATAAGCAACATTTAGTTAGTCTTGTATTCTTCCGTGGAGTGGCTCACCCGTAGCCCTGGAGGTCCGGGGTCCCCTGTGGGCCCGTCCAAGCCTCTGCCCCCTGGAGCGCCCAGGTCTCCCCTGTCCCCTTTACATTCATAGCCTCCAGGCCCTGGCTTTCCCTGCGGACCCTGCTGTCCTGAGGACAGAAAGACCCCAGTACAAGTCATAATTTCAATGTTTTGATGTAGAATAGCAATCAGGGAGAGGTTGAGTTAGGGTCATAATTTGACTTACTGAGTCAACTAAGTCATTGAGTCATAACGGGGTGGCATAACGGGGTGGCAGGTAGCCTAGTGGTTAGAGCGTTGGACTAGTAAACGAACGGTTGCAAGATCGAATCCCTGATCTGACAAGGTAAAATAATCTGTCTTTCTGCCCCTGAACAAGGCAGTTAACCCACTGTTCCTAGGATGTCATTGTAAATAAGAATTTGTTCTTAACTGACTTGCCTGGTTAAATAAAGGTAAAGAAAAAAACTATTAAGTTTCCGTTAGTCAGGAATGAGAGTTTGCGTGAATCAAGGACAATTAGGGTTGCAAAATTCTGGGAACGTTCAATAAATTCCCTGGTTTCCAGAAATCCTGGTACTGGGATTTTGGGAAAACCAGGGAATTTAGTGAAAGTTCCTGGAATTTTGCAACCTTAGGGACAATTGTTGATTTAGATCTTGGGATATTGAGTGTAAAGGCGTCAGCATGCTTCAGTTCCAACTCAGCTAGACGAACCGAACGAGTGTGCTCGCAAACTCCCTTATAAGACTTTCACTTTTTTTTTTTTATTAAAAAGTGGCAATAGTACTGTTTGTACATTTTGAGACGCCGTAGCCAGTTTACACTTCATATATATTTTTTAATTAATCTAAGATATCTCAACAAATCTGTCATTCATTTTGACATTTTTGCCAATGAAATCGTAGTCACGCAATTTTACATCTAACTAAGATGTTTGGTGCAGTATTTCTCAATTAAAAAATGTGAATGAAAACTAGTCGTCTTTCATTGAATGACAACAAAGACTTTATTGAAGAATCCCTACTGTTGACCAATCACGGACGAAGGGGCTACCAACTTCGGTTACCAACTCGACTTCGGCTACCAACTTCGGCTTGCCTCGACAAAAATGTTGTGTTCCCGGAAAAACTCTTACCGAAGTCCAAAACAAACAAAAACGTCACAAAAAGTATTAGTCTGGGAAGCATGCGGACACCTTCAGCCTTGACTAAAAATAACTTTCATTATTTTCTTCACTATCCAGAAGTAGGCTTTATCTGTGTCTGGGAAACAGGCCTATAGACTTTCAGTAAGAGTCAAGGATAGAGATTGAATTCTGAGTTAAGAGTAGAGTTTGTGTCAGCACTAACTGATACATTTTCAGTTAAAGTCACCAGGGCTACCAGGTTTGCCATGGGGACCAGCATCTCCTTTCAGCCCGTTGACACAAACACCACCAGACCCTGGCCTCCCGCGAGAACCCTGGGGTCCTTCGTTGCCTCGGTGGCCCCGATCTCCTGAACACCCTGGGCGCTCCGGAGGAGTGGGGCCAGGGAAACCCACATCTCCCTTTTGACCTACAGGAAATAAATTAGAGCCAATCAAATCAGTTCTAGCCATAAACAGAATCAGTGGTAGCTAATTCAATTATCTTTGTTAACAACCAAACAAATGTTAGCCAGATAAATCTCTTTCTATGTTTGTGGCAAGTTATGGTAAGTGTTGTATTTCTGAAGGTATAAGAATAACGGCCTCCATCAGGGAGTCACCTGGCAGTCCATTCTTTCCACGTGGGCCAGGAGTTGATCCCACAATCACTAAAGAGTGAGAAAGACAAGACATGTCTTACATTGCTAGATGATTACATCTTGTGTTTCAGCACTTCAGTCAACCTCTGATAAGTGCAAACTCACTTTAAGTGCAACAAATTTCAACCAGAGCCAATTCAAGTAGACTATCTTGCTATCTCTGTGTATCTCAACGCTCTGGTTTAGAACAATCTATTGTTTCAGAAATCAACTGTACTACTATCACTAAAAGAACTGCTCTGACAGTTCAGGAAGAAGTCAACGTGTCTGTCTTACGTGTCTCTCCCTTCTGACCAGCAGGTCCAGGAATGCCATCGTAACCCTGGTTACCTTTAGGACCACAGGGACCAGGAGGACCAGGTAACCCCGGTTGTCCTGTGAAAGGGGACATGGTTAGACACCCCAAAAACATGGAGACATACACTACATGGCCAAAAGTATGTGGACGCCCCTTCAGTGCCCGACTTCACTAATGCTCTTGTGGCTGAAGTCCTCTCATCAATGTTCCAACATCTAGTGGAAAGAGTGGAGGCTATAGCAGCAAAGGGGGGACCAACTCCATATTAATGCTCATGATTTTTGGAATGAGATGTTCGACGAGCAGGTGTCCACATACTTTTGAACATACTGTATTTTCATTCATATATTTCCTGAATAAACCTTAGTGATGTTCTGACCTGGAGCTCCATGTGACGCAGGGAGTCCTGGGGGGCCTGGGGAACCATCGGTACCTGGTTGGCCGGCAGGACCTCGGGCTCCTGGATCACAGTGAAGAGAGAGAAATAGAGAGAGACAGAAAAAGACAGAGTAAGAGAAATGTACACAATCATCACCATCACCATGGTCATCTATCAAAACAATTATCATAATTAAGGGCCCTGTGTTTTGAACATTCATGACCTGAATTTAACCTTTATTAAACCTTGTTTCATCACTGTCCCCTTTTCTTTTTATGTCAGATGGTCCAGCACCACAAATACAGCACCATTCTCTAGCACCACTTTCCAGCACCACATTCCAACACCACATTCCAGCACCACATTCTAGCACCATTCTCCAGCACCACTCTCTAGCACCACATTCCAGCACCATGCTCCAACACCATTCTCTAGCACCACACTCCAGCACCATCCTCAGACAATTGCTTTCATTTTTGGTCAAATCCTAATTTCTGAAAAGGTTAAAATCGAGGTCATGTGACATTGATAGCCCAAAACACAGTCCTCATCATACTAATCAGTGTTTCAGTTGTAATAACCCTGATGTCCATGATGTCCTGGGTCTCCTTTGGCTCCAGAGGGTCCGTGGGAGCCTGGAGGACCTGCGTAACCAGGAGAGCCTTTCATTCCTTTGGAGTCATGTTTGTTATACAAGGCTGGCTCACCCTAGAGAGAGAGGGAAAGAAAGAGAGAAAGAGAAAGAGAGAAAGAGCGAGTGGGACAGAGACAGACAGAGAGACCGACCGGCAGACAGACAGACAGACAGACCGACCGACCGACCGAACGACCGACCGACCGACCGACCGACAGACAGACAGACAGACAGAGAGAGGATAGTGTTATCAGAGTCAGGTAATAGTCACATTGTTGTTTAAATTGTGACGATAGTTTTACAGTATTGTGTTGCA